>NC_137931.1:1331800-1666800 GCF_963969265.1 Rhamphochromis sp. 'chilingali' | reverse complement strand
ACAGAGAACCCGATCTATTTTTTTTTCTACTGAGCTCTTATTTACATGATCCTGAAGATATTGTATTCTTGCAGGTGGATTGTTGTTCATACTGTGAACTCATAAAAATATATCCATCAGAAATAAAGGGTCACTCCAGAATTTTGAAGTACATTTCAAACAGAGGGGTCAAAACATCTCGTATTATAGATCCTTCTTTATCAGACTTTGTCTGGGTTATTGCCTTCTGAAATTTCTAAATTTTTTCCAAAGCATTGTGACCACCTTGATTCAGGTGCTTTACTGTTGCATGGCAACCAGATAAATATCAAAGAACATTCTGCACATATTAAAGGACAGCAGGCAAATGATACAGCGGATATACTGGGGACCACCACAACATCAACATACATGTAAGACAAGAGGGGACCTCTGTTCACAGGTGCGCGGCACAGGTGCGGGGCACAGGTGCGGGGCACAGGTGCGCGGCACAGGTGCGCGGCACAGGTGCGCGGCACCACGAAGGAAAAGGGCAGATATCATGCGACTTTGATGAACAATAAACAGTACCATCCTCATCACATTACCATTAAGCTTCTTTAGTACAGCTGTGCGAACTTTTTCCACACTAGCTGCTCAGGCAGTTTTCACAGAGCATCTTCACTGTTGTCTATATCTCTCCCTCCATTAACCAAACACTTATGAGTCATCAACTTTATTTCCACGAGACTCCAGACAGCATTCAGTTGCTTTGTTGTGCATCCATCCCTTTTCCACCGCTCTGGGTTTATATCATTGCTTTGTGGTATTGTTTTTGTTTTTATGGTCGATAAGTTAGAGACAAGTGTTAAACTGGCTTTACTGTGATCTGGTCTTGACACTAAACAACGCCAGCAGAATATTTAAATCCTGTGGATGGGTAAACACTGCAGCAGTATTTAGGTGGAAAAGAGATTTAAAAGTAAATAATTGATAATAAAAATTATTTTTTACTGCATAAAAGGAATTATTTTGCATTTTTCTCATGCATTATGAAAAGGAAACATGACGTTATTTAAGCCAAAATGCAGAATTTGTATATGAAAAACAGTCCATGACTAAACCTTCAGATGAACGATTGATGCTGGACTCTTCCAGTCTGCATGGCAGGGTAGCCTTGAGCAAGGTAGGGAACGCCCAGTTGCTCTTGATCCATCCATCCATCAGTGTGTGTGTGTGTGTGTGTCAAGGTTAGTAAGTGTTATGCACAGAAAACTAAGCTGTATGAATGTGTGTAACTGGGTCAATGAGAGTACTGAGCACCACTTTATAAGCACAAATCTATTTAAAATTACTTGGGTTTTGTTGGCTTTCATTTATACACAGCTCTGTTAAACACTTTCAGTGCGTTATAAATGTACATGTTATTCACAACCTTGTAACCTTGTAAACAAAAATATCTGAAATTTTATATTTGTGCATTCATAGATGAGAATTTTTGTGTGTGTAAAAAAGATTTGTAAAATAATTACACAAACACCAATTTGTTTTTGTTTTGTTTGTTTGTTTTTGTTGTTTGTTGATTTACAAGTACAAAATAATTTTGACCACAGTTTGAGCCATAGATCTGCTCAGATACTGACGAGGTGGTGTGGTAGTTAGCACTGTAGTCACAGCAAGACTGCGCTGGGTTTGAATCCAGTCCAGATAAAATCAAATCTACGGACTAACTCTGACAAATACTTTGCTCCTTGATATCCAATAATTATTTCAAGGATGAGAAGTTCATCTGCAAAACAACCTTTGTCTTTTGCGCTTTGCCATTAAAGATTGTCTACATGTGAGCTTTTTAAAAATTGCAGTTTTGTTTGTTTTCTGCCAGAACGGATCTGCTGTCTGCGAGCCTGATTCTTACTTAAAATAAACCAGTGGAGTCAGAGATGTTAGTACATTTCTAATTTCACTGGGGATCCTTTTTTCTTGCATGACACATAACAGCATTTCATGCTTGTATGCCTCAGGGCATGTAAGTCACTAAGGAGACAGATTCCATGTCCTGACTAATTTGAACAACATACAAACTGATTATAAACAGGAGGCTACGAGGCATTTTGTTTTTAATGTCAGAGCTCAATCACAGGATGAGAGCATTCAGCAAGTTCCCTCACAGTTCCACGGGCAATGCATGATCAGTACCCAGAGAGACCACACAGACTGACATTAACCATTCCAGTGTGTTGTTTAGGCCTCTGGTCAAAGTGGGATGTTCTCCTGATAATTCCATTGATCACAGTAAGCCTGGAAATGCTGACCAGGAAAACCTGCATAATTAGCTACAGCAGTCATTAGAAGCGCACAGAAATGCATATGCTAAGCAGCTCACAGGTCCTTTCCCTGCAGACATACTGTTAATGGCTTCATTTGATTAACTGTAAAGTACAGATTCAGCTTGCATGGATTTCAGAGTCGTTTGACTGAGATTTGATTTAAACTTTCAAAATATTTTTGATGCATTTGCGTTTGTATAATGTGTCCACTTCACAACTCAAAATGAAAACAGACTGCAGTGTGTATGAAAGCTCTTTAGTTTGATTAAATAACCATGCCTTGTGTTCCTTTTTACATACTTACAAATAATAATTCCAGTTTAGACTCAAAGTTGATGCAAAAAATGACCGTCTGAGATTGAGTCACCACTGGTGATTATCCCGACCTCAACCACGAACAGTGTAACTGCTGTGCAATGAAGTCTATGTAATGTTAGTTTTTACAAAAACATGTTCTCCCAAATATTGGCATTCTGGCAAGCAAATAAAATAACCATTGTGATTAAGAGTGTCAGACACTGTCAGTAAGTTTGAAAAACTATTTACATTTTTTGGGCAGAGAAGACGAATGGTTTTAAAGTGGAGCGAAAGAAGCATCGATGTCCACTGTGAACGACCATCTTGGCTGGTTGGTATCACAGGGTGGCCTGTGATACCAACTGTCTGGCACATGATCAGTAGTGGCTCAACTCCCACTAGGGTTTAAACTCTTTTTGTGTTGTACCTTCTAAGGACTGTTTTTCTTTCTCCTCTTTTAAACACTTTTCTCGGGCTGAGCCACCTGTCATCTGTGGCTTTGTCACCAAGCTCTTGTGTCCCTCCAAAAGTGCAACAGTATAGCAGTGATTCAGTCCTCTGTCCCTGATGAAGTTAGCTAATTTAGCTAAAACATCAACAAGATGGTTCATTTTTAACACCTTCTGGTATATAATAAGAGCAAAAACGATCAGTTTCAGTTCTCATTTAATTTCACTCACTTTTTGATCCACTTCAAAAGGCCCAATTTTTTTTTGTCACATTTGGACAGCCATCACATGTAACACCTGCCAGTTTGGCCCATTTCAGCCTATCCAAGCGTGCAGGTTTCTCCATGAGTAACTCACTTCCTCCCTTTCACTGAGTGCACTGCTGCCAAGCATCCCTCTCAGACTCTTTAGTTATCCCATATACAAAGATGAGTAACTAGGTTTCGTAGTGGGAAGTTCTGTCCCATGTTTGGTGCTCTCTTGCAAAGTCCAAACAGTCAGTTCTGTGGCGTTCAAAGAGGCGAGGCCTTTGAAGACATTTTTTGTTTTTGAAGCCCTTCAGTTTCAGATGACGTCTGATGGTTATGGGGCTGCAGTCGGCACCAGTAACGGCCTTAACTTGGGTCGAGGATCGTCCAGTGTCTTGACGGACAGCCAATTGGATCCTCCGACTCAGTGCTGGTGAAATTTTCAGGGGTTTTCCTCTTGACGTTTTTGTTCCATAACCCTCAGGATCATTTAAGAAATTCCAAATGACCGTCTTACTGCGTCCCACCAGTGATGGCGGGCTGTGAGAGACGCTGCTTATGGAATTCAAAAACCCGACCACGTTCACAAAGGGAACGTTTGCCATGAGAACGTCATGACAGTGTGACTACCTGACAGAAAATGACAACGAATGCCCATTGTTGCACAGATTTGGCCTGATGATATTCAAGAAGAGCATCTGACAAAGATCATAATTCAGGGAAATTTGTCTCCAAATTAAGGTGGAATAATTTTATTCACTTCATATTCCCGGTGATGAATCTCAGGAAACATTGATCAGTTTTCTAATCTGTGTTCCTCTCTTAACATTACATTAAAAGAGACTCCAAATGAGTATTTTCTGAAACGTGAAAGGAAACTCCTTTGGAAACATTTAGCTGCTGCACAGCCTTGTTCTGTGGCATAGCTAATGTACAGCTGTCTGTATTTGTACAAATAAAACTTATTCCGTCATCAGATGATCTGTGTTGCCTCTGCTTAGGTCTAATGTCATAAAACAAGCCCTAGGTGCACGACGACTCATCTGAGGATAATGATTACTGATGAGAGGGAACCCTTCTAGGAAGTGAAGACTCCCCTTTTTTCACTTCTTTAACCTTCAAGAGCAGTTTAAAAGATCTTTCAGTGCAGTGGATGAATATGAACGTTGTCAGTATGTGGATGTTTTTGTGTGTGGATGTGAAAAATAGTTACGATTTGTTAGAATTTGTTAGAGTTGGATCTACTGTTGCTTTGTAGAAGCAAACTTTAAACAGGATATAGAAGACTCCTTTTAATAGCAAAATTCTCACTGCTGCGGTTATTTTTGTGGCTAATTGCATTTGTATATGTAAGAGTTTATTCATCAGATCACAAAATCTGAAAGGAAAGGTATTTAAAGGAAATATGCTGTGGCGAGCTCAGACAAGGAGGAGACAGAGGTGTCATTCGGTCTTGCTTCCCCGAGTTAGCCAGGGAGCACAAACCCAACGTAGCTTAGCATAACAACAACAACAAAAGCGCTCTCGCCACCCAGAAACACACAGTTGCAGAGAGCGCGTCACCCTGTAACCATGGCAACCGTAACGCTGCCGCCTGGAACAACAGGACATAGCTGTCAAACCCCAAACAGCCCTGACCCGCTACAATACAAACTTGACTTACTGCAGCAGAAACACATTTTTAATGCAGCAAAGCACAGCTTAATAGAAAGAATAGAAATCAGTCACTGCTGCACAGAGTACGAAGCACCAGTGTCTTAAATAGTGTACCTGCACACACACACACACAAATCTGAGCAAACTGACTTTGACGTGCTTCGTTTTAGCATCAGATCAATTGCATATTGTCGAAATACATCTATTGAAGAGCTTAATGTCTGAATCTCACAATATGCATTTCACAGCTCTGAAGAAACTGTTGGTCATAATTGGCTATGAGTCACCCAGGAGATGATCCTTTCTGTTTATTTCCTACACATCTCAGGTCTCCTGTTTCTCAGGTTTATAGAGTTGATCTGCTTGTTATTAAGCTGAAGATCCTTCAGAGTTATTGTGAGTTAGCACTTTTATCACAAACACATCAAGTCTTTTTCAGCTGCCTTCCTTTGATTTGTCAAACCTGTGCTCACACTACTATCTTGGTTAGATTACTCCCTCCCTCATCAGGCTTTCTCATTTTTTAGACCAGTGATGGTCTTGACTTTGTTGATCATTACTGAAATGAAATGGCAACATCTTTGCTTATAAAGTGTGCATTGTTGATCACACACAGAACTCTCCATCTTCCCTCTGTACCTTTTGGGGATTATAGCAATACACCGATTTGCCCCACTTGGGAAACCTGGTTACAACACATGAGTAGCATGTGAGCAATGATGAACCTGTCATTCTGTTTCGCACCGACTCCAAACTATGACAACAGCACAGAGTAGATGAGAGAAAAGCAGCCAGACAAACTTCTTCACTAAAGCAATTTATTTGATAAAAGCAGTTTTTATGTCAGCTCAGCAGGAAATCAACGTTTCCTCCTCAGACACAAGAGTTAAGGTATTTCAGTGCATTTTGACTCATCCTCGCTTGCTCTCCCTCTCTTTGTGTACATGTTACACACATACGCACACATCAAATTCAGAGACAGGACACTGGCAGAGGATGTAGGCAACAAGTGTGCGTATTATAAAAATGTGTCTTTTTACTGATTTTTCCAAACAATTCCCGGGAAACCTCTGTGTGCCTTTACAGTGGTCAGGATGTAATGTACTCACGTTTACACAGCACTTCCACTCTTCTTGGCCATTCAAGGTACTTCAGGCTAAACCACATGTTTTATACACAACACTCTATCTTCCTCACATGTTCTGCTCAGAGTCAGTGAATCTCACATGTCTATAGAAGGAAAATGCAGCACCTGGAGGAAACCCATGCAGGCACAAGGAGAACACACAACATACACACAGAAAGGCTCCAGTCGAGGTTTGAACCAGGAACGTTCTCACTGTGATAGGCTCCTCACAGGTGAGGAGGAGCATGATGGAAACAATGGATGAGACTTAGTAAGATAAGGTAAGATAAGAGAAACCTTTATTAGTCACACGTGGGAAATTAAAGGGGCTCCACTTAAAGCGGAAAAGCAATTGTCTTATAACAACAACAATCTTTAAGATCCTCATCATCTTTGTAATCTTCATCATAATAATAATAGTAGTAGGGCTCTTGGCCAACAGTTGGGATAGACTCCAGTTCAACCATGCTGAAATGGATAAGTGGAATAAGGCCTTGGAACACCTGATGAGCTGGAGATGGATCATCATCATTCTTTCCTCTGATGGCATAAAACTGTAATTTCAGTGTTAGTAAATACAAAACCTGGAGAAAAACGAACGACTGGAATCAGTTGAATTACCTGAAGCTCCTTTAAGATTTAGAATAATTACATGTACTCCCAACCACTGACATCAAGGAGTCATCTTGGGTCTGTGATATCTTTTTCATTACCTGCCTGCACTAAGCCGACAGCTGCAGTCATATTTAAACGGGGTGTTGGCAGAAGATGAATCGCAAATCTCTGCAGATATAGCTGCAAATGATCCCACATCAAGTACAGCCTAATCCTACGATCCTAAAATAGAGGCTGGAAGCAACACGGCCAAAGCTGGTGAAGAAAACTGCAGAAAATAATGGAAACTGTATCACTACACTATCACTGAGGCGCGATGACAATCAGTGTGTATCACAAGTTAAACAACAAGTGCAATCCTGTAACTGCTTTGGATATAAACGGGACAGTACGACAGTCCACGATGATTCTAATATTTCTGACTCTAATCTATTTGGATCAAAACGAATCAGAATTCAGCCGTGACAGCGCGTCTCTGGTGGATCTGCTTTCCAAGAGAAATGATTGTTACTACAAAGCCAGATCAACAGAATTTACTTATCCTACCACATGAAGGTGGTTATCAACTCAGTAAGTTTGTCAAGAACATACTGTGCTCCACAGCAGGTTGGTGCATTAGCCCACTGCACAAAGTGACGTTGGAGTCATTTATGGTGCACTGAAGGGTTCTTTTGTTGTTGCCAGGCGATGTCTCTTTTTCCACACCACTACTGAACGTGTAGTGTTGATGTCCATAGGAACTCCGTGTACGGGTTATTGATAATCCATGTTTTCAACGTCAAACCCATAGACACGGTTAATTTTTCTGTAGCTTTATTTCCACCTCTGAATGCATCTCCAGTTATCGTCTGTGTCTGAAACACATTAAGTCATTGGAAAATAATCTGGAACACTACGCTACCTTCTAAAATGGGACTAGATCCTAACAGTTATGTGTGAAGGACTGCAGGGTGATCTGTGGACATCTCCAACAGGGTGCAGGCTCTTGATACGTGAGCAGATGCACTGTGGAGTTCCAGCAGAAATGTCCCAGGATTCTCAGTCGCAACAATAAAACAGGACACTTGTAACAAATGATTTATTTGGTCTGGAAACGTGAATGTCCAGTCAGACACAGGCAGATCACTGGTCTGTCAAAGCAATCCGACATGGCCGCCATGGACTTCCTGCATGTCTGCTGTGGAAATTAGTCCTAGAAGAGATGCTTTATGTCAATTATAAATCTAGCATCATATTAGTTCATAAGAGTCAAAGCTTGTCAGGGAGCTCAGCTGATAGCTTAGCTTATTCCATTATTTAAATTGCCTATTGCTGCAGACCACTTTGCAACCCACAGATTTTGCTTTGCAGACAAAACAAACAGATTCTTTTTACATTTGCTTTCACTCGCTAGTTTAAGGCACCACAAGCTGCTTGTTAGCTTGGTTTGTTTATTATTATTATTATTATTATTGTTTGGATAAAACATTTAGACAACATTAGCTCTGTATGATCATTTACCCACTGGTACTGGTCTGGCACAGATCTCACTGTTACTAGAAGTCAGTATTTGACAGGCCTCCTGAATGTGCGCCAGTGACTTTGACTAAACAGATGTACCTGGCAGTGAGCAGGCTGGGCTTGGTTTGAATTATTTGTGACTAAAAGAAACTTACAGTAACCATTAAAGTCAAGAAAGTTAGCCACTCCTTATGACTGCAATTAATGTTTCAGCTTGCATGATGTTGCTGTACCATCAGTAACCAATGAGACGATGTGATAAACTGTTTGGACCGTATGCCAATTATTTTTATTCCTCAAACAAAGTCTTATCCAATGAGGTTATTTTTAGATGAGAGTTTCGACATTGCTCTGTCAGAGAAGAACAGCCTCTCTCGCACACCAACCAGAATGCAGATGCCCCTTTTCTCGCCTATTTCCATTCTCCTGTGAATCTGACCCCAAAAGGTTAGGCTACTATTCTGTAAAAGTCAACCTGCCGCTCAGCGGTGTAGTTTTCTTTACAAAATGGCATTTCATTTGACACATTTTTTTTCACCTCAGGAGTTTATATCACAATTTCTGCACCACGTTCAATGTGTGTGTGTGTGTGTGTGTGTAAAAGTTGCTTAACAGAAGAATTTGTGTGATATTTTGTGTGCTTGGGGCAATATACTCAGCTGTGACATCATTGCATTTAAAACTTAGTAACAAATTGTGAACATATACTAACTTTCATTTTACTATCTTTGCTCATTTTCCCACTAAATCCATTTCCTGTCGTGTCTTTCAGCTTCCTGTTGCAGTGTGAATAGCTCTGCTAAACTTTAAAATCAGTAAGATCATTAAACCAGAGGACAGGACATCTTTACATTAAGTGGAGTAAATTCTTTTAATTTAATGCTACCTTTTTTGTGTTCATTGTATTCATCAGATGTGTTATGTCACAAATGTCAACAGCGTTTTAAGCTTAGACATTTGTAACAGGCACGTGTGTGTCATTAGGCACATGCACTGAATTACATCTGATGCGTAGGTGTGTCTTCTGAAACACTGTAGTACCATCTACTGTCATATGGGGGAGCAGTTGCTCTGCAGCTGCTCTTTGTGCCCTCCTGAATCTGCTTGTTATTCAGCTCTCTAACACAATCCAAAGAATAGTGCTCTGAAATAGATGTGCTTTAGTCCCGTCAGTCGCTGTAATACAATCACTTGTCTAAGAGATGTTACCGATATCCATCCATGGAGTGGATAGCAGCCTGAATTTGCTGCGGACATAAAACATCCTACAGTTGTGTTGCTATAGCGATCCTCCACATCTCTAGTCAGACCTCTGTGTGCTGGCAGAGTACACTTGGTCAAGGTGGATGGATTTGCAAACAATAAAATGTAATTTAAAAAGGCGGTTATGTCACAGCTGCTATAGGGAAGCCTGGGTTGATTAGAGGGAAGGCTGATGCTGCATAATGCCGGTCGCCCTGTGACACAAGTGCCGCTTCCTTCTTGTTTCCTTCAGCACCTTCTGTTTCAAACCTTTTCCTCCTTGCTGATTTGGGTAGTAATCACCCGGAGATTATACAGCAACTCAATCCATTATTCATGACTCAGCAAAAGTAATAACAATTCCTATCAGTGTAGAGCAACTGCTTGTGTTTTTCTTTGTCTTTTAGGCGATTATAATCCCCGGGGTCTCCATTATAAGTTATGAACCATAATTTACTGTAAAGTGTAAAGGTGGGAAGCTCTGCAAACTGTGATTAAGTGTGACTTCCAGCCCTTTTCTCACTGAAGTGTTGAGCGTTCTGGTTAGCACTCAGTTCAGGTGCACAACTCACCACTGCCTATTTGTTGTGCACCATAGTGTGAAACCAGCTTTTACACCTTCAGCAGTGATTCTGTGCTCCATTTTCAATCTCCCCATATCTATCTATCTATCTATCTATCTATCTATCTATCTATCTATCTATCTATCTATCTATCTATCTATCTATCTATCTATCTATCTATCTATCTATCTATCTATCTATCTATCTATCTATCTATCTATCTATCTATCTATCTTCAACATTATGCACTCCACACTGTATATAAATGCCACTTGTTTTGCACATATTCAACTCTGTATATTTTATATATTTTATTATTATTATTATTATTATTATTTTATTTTATTTTTTTACTATTTAATTTGTAAAAATGTGTATACACACACACACACACACACACACACACACACACACACACACACACACACACACACACACACACACACACACACACGTAGGAAAATATTTAGTATACACATCCAGAAATGCATACACTATTATATATTGTACATATATTTATTAGTTTCAGGTTGGCCATTCTTGTATTTTGCTCGTTTGTGTTGTTGTGTTTGCACATCTCTGTTGCTTGTGGGGCTCGCACACAAGAATTTCACTCGCATGTGCTGTGCCAGTGTGCCTGCACATGTGATGTGACAATAAAAAGTGATTTGATTTGATTTGATCTATCTATCTATCTATCTATCTATCTATCTATCTATCTATCTATCTATCTATCTATCTATCTATCTATCTATCTATCTATCTATCTATCTATCTATCTATCTATCTATCTATCTATCTATCTATCTATCTATCTATCTATCGATCGATCGTGGTGGAGAATGACCGAGCTAATGTCCTGTGGGACTTCCAGATGCAGATGGACAAAAACCAATAGATGTAGTGATACTGAATGACAGCAACATCAGGAAGAAGGAACACGAGAAGCCGGAGAAGTTCCAAGGGCTCAGACAAGAGCTGGAGAAGATGTGGAGGGTGAAGGTAACAGTGGTCCCAGTGGTAATCGGAGCACTAGTTGCAGAGACTCCCAAGCTAGGCGAGTGGCTAGGACAGTGAACGGAAATTGTGGAAAATTAGTGGCCATATTAATTAATAAGCCATATTATAAACAATGTTATTCCAGTAATAATGCTTGGCTTTTGTTTCAGTGCCACAATAAGAGTTCCAACACAGTCACCTGAGTTCTGGTGACTGTAGGAACTCTGCGTATCCAGCAGTCCTGGATATTCTCACATCTTCCTATATTTGTTGGAAAGCTTTGTGTTGTTTTCGGGCTCATTATTTTGCTGTGAGCAGCAGAGTTTACCCTGTAAAAGTTGCCAGTTGGTGACAGGGCTGATGCAAAGAGACAGTCATTCACTCTCACCAATTCACCTAACCCCTTGCCTGTTTTTGGACTGAGGAAACTGAGTATCCGGAAATAACCCCAGCGGCCTTCTCGCTGTGAGGTGATGATGCTGACCACCACACCACAATGCCACCCATAGTAGGAAACCGCTGCCACATAAATACAAACCAAAGAATAGCGCGTGCCTCTAAAGGATGACAAGAGCGATACTTCTTGCTGATGGTGAAGTCAATTCAGTGTACATGTCCAACTCCAGTGTAGTAAAGCTCACCCTGATCAATCACATAAGTCCCTGACCACTGTGGATTTGATACACTGCAGGGGTGGGGCAGCTGTATCCTGTTCAGCTCCCTATGTACACCCTCAGTTACGACCACAAATCTGTAACCCAAAATCATCTGATGACATGCAACATTAGAAATAAGGCAGCTCATTGTAGCCTGTTGTTGATCCTTGTTTCCCGCTTTAGTATTTCTTTCTATGATTTCTAGTATTTGGAAGCAAAAATAGTATTAAAGTACAAATCAGTAATGTAAATATTTTAGCAATAAGAAGAAATGCAGGGCTTCTTGGCCTCTTTTTTTGCCAGTGCATTGTTTCTTCTTCAGGACAGCCAGATGAGCATTTACAAGCATCTTGGCATGTTGTATTTCACAGCAGTGGCTGAAGAACTGTGTGGGAGGAAAAGGTGATGAGTAACACTCCTGCTTCGCTCAGCAGCTTCCATCCTATTGCTCCTGAGTGATATACTTAAAGGCAGCTCCCAGGTGTCGATGCACAGAGTGTGTGAGAGCAGGAAATAACTGAAAAACAGCAGCGAGCACAGCAGCGCTCTCTGGATAAACACAGTTCTTAAAATGCACACATCTGCTGATATTCTCTCCCAATGAGGACATGGAGATGAGCAGTGCAGGCTGATAGGACATGGGGAGGATCTGAAGGTGTCCTACATCTTTCCTCACCAGCGGCTAAAAGCAAGTCTCGGGGAGTAATGAGCCATATTAACACAGATAAAACAGACAGCAGAGGAGCATTTCAGATTGCCATCACTGAGGGAGGCCAAGAGGAATGTTCAGCTGTTGATCTTAAATTCATGATTAGACTTCAGGCTCTCTGGGTGCAAGGTAGGAGCCATGTGTACAGAGATTTATGCAGATTAATTGTGGTGAGGGTGAAATTTCTGTGAAATTAAATCATTTTAGCAGGTGATGTAGACCAGAGGAGCTTCAAACCATCAGCTGAGATGAAGCTAAGTAAAGGTTTGTTCCTAAGTGAATCTTTTTCAGTACGAGACAAGAATTCAGTTTTACCCTTGCATTAAAAAATACTGTGTTTCATACATTCAGTACATTGAGAGGCTATAAACATACAGTAAATAACACTAAAGGCTGGTTACGGCAAACATGCCTATGAAACCTACGTACCTGAGAAAAAGGTAGGTGAAAAATGTTTGCAGCATTGCCCTCTCCATATCAGTCCTGACTGATTTTTTTCCAGTTTTGCTTTTTGTTACTGTGTTGTCACTACTGGTAGTATGAGACGTCCATTCAGGTAGTCTAGTGCCACCATAATGGGAGAGTGTAGTAGAGATACCATGACATAGGAGAGTGGGAGAGGACTGGAAAAGGGCATCAGCCCAGTCACAGAACTGGCATCTGCTTCTCTGGGCATGAGGGATTAAACAAAACACTGTCAGTCCCACAAAATCACCTCCAGTGGGCCACCAGTGTGATGACCCACTCCACCCTGCCTTACTTTTGGCCTGTTTGTGTGTCTTGTCTGCAGGCATTGGAGGGGTGGAGTTCCCATTCCCACTTAGTGACACTGGCAGCAGCTGGGCCCAGTGTACTGGTGCTCTATAAAAGCCTTCAGAGCTAAGGTACTGGGTGGTGCTCTCCCCTGAGACACCCTGATGGATCTTGGTTACTTTTGCATTACACCATTCTTCTACCCATGCACTTCTCTACACCACTGACTGTACTGACTACACATGCCATGGATTGTGTAAGGTTTCTTTATTTTTGTTTTGTTTTATTTATCCATCCATTCAACCATCTTCTTCTGCTTATCGGGGGCCGGGTCGCGGGGGCAGCAGCCTAAGCAGAGAAGCTCAGACCTCCCTCTCCCCAGCCACCTCCTCCAGCTTGTCCGGGGGAATACCCAGGTGTTCCCAGGCCAGCCGAGAGATATAATCTCTCCAGCGTGTCCTGGGTCTGCCCCGGGGCCTCCTCCCGGTGGGACATGCCCGGAACACCTCGCCCAGGAGGCGCCCAGGGGGCATCCTTGTCAGATGCCCAAACCACCTCAGCTGGCTCCTTTCGATGTGGAGCAGCAGCTGCTCTACTCTGAGCCCCTCCCTGATGGCCGAACTTCTCACCCTATCTCTAAGGGAGAGGCCAGCCACCCTTCGGAGGAAGCTCATTTCTGCCGCTTGTATCCGTGATCTCGTTCTTTCGGTCACTACCCACAGCTCGTGGCCATAGGTGAGGGTAGGGACGTAGATCGACCGGTAAATTGAGAGCTTTGCTTTTACACTCAGCTCTCTCTTCACCACCACGGACCGGTGCAGCGTCCACATCACTGCAGCTGCACCAATCCATCGGTCGATCTCCCGCTCCCTTCTCCCATAACTTGTGAACAAAACCCCGACACTTAAACTCTTTCATTTGGGGCAGTAACTCGTTACATGAGTTACTGTAACGAGACATGACAGATGCCAGGGCTGCCCTTTGCCGAGAAAGGGCAGCCCTGGCGGAGCCCACTAGGAGCGTGTCTGAGTCTGCTGGCTATGCGGACCAAGCTCTTGCAACGGTTGTATAGGGATCGAATGAACCGCAGCCAAACACCCCGTACTCTCGTAGCACCTCCCACCGGACACTCCCACAGGACACCCCGAGGGACACGGTCGAATGCCTTCTCCAAATCCACAAAACACATGTAGACTGGTTGGGCAAACTCCCATGCACCCTCAAGTATCCTTGAGAGGATAAAGAGCTGGTCCAGTGTTCCACGACCAGGACAAAAACCACATTGTTCCTCCTGTACCTGAGGTTTGACTAACGGACGGACTCTCCTCTCCAGCACCCTGGCATAGACTTTCCCAGGCAGGCTGAGGAGTGTGATCCCCCTGTAGTTGGAACACACCCTCCGGTCCCCTTTCTTAAAGATGGGAACCACCACCCTGGTCTGCCAGTCCAGAGGTACCGCCCCGGATCTCCACGCAACATTGCAGAGCTGTCTCAACCAATTCAATTCAATTCAATTTCAATTCATTTTTATTTATATAGCACCAAATCATAACATAAGTCGCCTCAAGGCGCTTCATAGATACAGAGAAAAACCCAACAATCATATGACCCCCTATGAGCAGCACTTTGGCGACAGTGGGAAGGAAAAACTCCCTTTTAACAGGAAGAAACCTCCGGCAGAACCAGGCTCAGGGAGGGGCGGGGCCATCTGCTGCGACCGGTTGGGGTGAGAGAAGGAAGACAGGATAAAGACATGCTGCTCTGTTTCTCTGCCTGCTCCTTGTAGAGTCATGGAAGGAACAGAGGAATATGTTGCTGCGCCATGTTGCTGGATAATTGCACTAAAGAGACCAGCGTTTGAGAGCTGTAGATGAGTATGAACTTGATTTGAATGTTCTTGGTAATAAGTGTCGTAAAGACGACATAAATTCTAAGATTTAGTTGCAGTTGGTTGAAAAAGGAGTGTTGGTGGCTGGGGAAAAGGGAACTGGTCAGCCATTAATACAGCTACTGGGAGTGTCACCAGGAAACTTGATTTTTGAGCAGCAGAAAGAGCTAATGTTGTTGCAAATGTCACATGAAAAGGAAAAACAAAGGTGGGAGCTATTTGAACGTGTGACCGAGGCAGGAAAGTGGTAGGACTGAACAGATTTTGCTTTTGCAGTGTGTGTCGTGTGGGACCCTCCTGACCATACATACATAGCACAGACATCACATGTGTCACGGGTAATGGGGCAAGCCATGTGGGTTTTAATAAAGGACCCAAGATGCAGGCAGCTTCTGAAGCGAGTGAGCTTTACTAATACGATAGGAGAAACAAACAGGAAGTAGGCATGAAACAAAACCTAAGAATAACCTAAACTGGGAAAAACTAACCAAAAACAGACCTGAACCCTTGAAACCTAGAAACTTGAAATGGAGACGCAGGGAGACGCAGGGGAATAACGCAGACGAACCAGTGATGAGCACAAGAGGACACACACTATAAATGCACACAGAGGGAGACACAGCTCAGCCTAACTGACCTGACGAGACAGGCAACAAACTGAAACTGAAAACGCAGGCGTAAGACACATTCACAATAAAACAGGAAATACATTGACTGAACTTAGAGGCATAATAAAAACACAGAACCAAAACCTAAGAACTAACAAAGATACATCATGAAATCAAAGATTAATAATACAAAACAAAAAACACTGGGTCACTGACCCAGGACCATGACAACATGGGAAGACAGGCAGGTAATAACTGGAAGAACAATGAAGTGTACAATACAATGGGCAAGTGGAGGAAGGGGGGAAAGGGAGACTTTTCACACTGGGCTCCTCGTGGGAGGTCAGTGTGAGAACAGAAAACCAAAAAAATAACTCCTCTGCACAGAAAGCACAGAAATCTCCACATCACAACACCATGAAAGCACATGACAAGTAATGGGGGTGGGTAGGGGGTGAGAGGTGAGCAAATTGTAGACACAGCCATCCTCACTGCAGCTATTCTTCCAACGCTGCGCCCAGATCCGCCGTCTGACCTCGGCCTTGGAGATAAGCGTTCGAAGGCATTTGGGGGACGTTGGGGGACGTGGGATGGGGACGAAGAGTCTAAACACAGTCTGTTATCAGGGAGAAAGTTTTTTGTTGTCCAACTCCAGCCTTGAGGCTGCAGCTGGCGCAGATATGGTAGCCGCATGAAGTGATGGTGGTTTTCCTTTAGTGCGAACAACTGCTTGTCAGTTTTACAGTTGATCTCACTGGTCTCTCAATCTCCTGTTGGGGAGCCGTGAGCTTCTCTAAGATGTTATCAAATCTGTGCTCAAAGAGCATAGCCTGACTCATGACAGCCTCGAGCTTTTCCACGATCTTGTCCGTGCTGCGTTCGATGAGCACATTTTGAGAAGCCACGGCTGTTTCAATCACAGCGGGCAGCCTTGTGGGGATTTGAACAGCCGTTTCCGCTTTCTTTAATCTTCAATAAGCCAGGGTCAAGCCAGCTCCGATCAGCATGAACCCTGTTATCATGGTTTAGAAAAGGTAGATGTCTTCAATGTCCTCGATCGACAGTCCCGCCAAGCACACGACCCTTCAGTTCCTCCACCCGTTCTTCGTGTATCTGACAGGGAACGTCCCTTCTGGACACTCAGGCTCTCCTGAACGCAGGCTTCTCGTTGAGAAGAGGGTGTCAATTGCATTCAGGGACCAGTTGATCAAATCCATAATTCGTCTTTTAGGTTTTGTAGAACAGACCGTGAGACTCTTCCAGGGTAAAAGTAGAAAAGTAGACAAGACTAGGACATGAGAAGCCAAGCAGGAAAGATAAGGGAGAGGGAGAAAAGTGTGACCACCTTCATCAAGAGCCCAAAAAAAAAATCCTGTCCTGTCTCCCAAGAAAAGGAGACAATTGTGTATCCTGTTTTTGTGGCTGGTGCAATAAATGCCATCGCAAGGGAACGACGTTGTTCTTGAACCAGGTGAGGGGTTATTGTCTGGGTGCCTGAAGAGACTCTTTGGAATCTGGGATGTCTTCTGGGCCATTAAACTAATAGTATTCATGTTTGTTTGATGATGTGCCTTCTTGACAGACTGGGCACAGCATGGTATATATGTTGGGGATGTACAGCATTTTTATAAAGTTTCTCCCAAGAAGCGTGAATATCTGGATGCTGAGGTGGAATACATGGTTAAACATGACCTTGGTTGGCCTTTTTCATATAGCTGGGCATCTCCATGTTAATTGGTGCCTAAAAGTGATAACACACCTAGGTTCTGTACTGACTTTGGATAGGTGAACAGGGTCCCAAGACCAGACTCCTTTCCATTGCCTTGCATGGAGGACAGTATGAACCAGGTTGGTGCGGCTAAGTATGTCAGCAAGTTTGATCTATTGAAAGGCTATTAGCAGGTTCCCTTTTCGAAGAGCACAGGAAGTGGCAATGTTTATTTTTCCATCCGGGATGTATTCTTATAAAGTGATGCTGTTTGGCTTTCCAGGAAATTGCTCAACTGCGTTGTCAGCAGATTGCCAAGAAGCCTTTGATGGTAGCTGCAAGTTATGTGGGTGTAGGAGCTGGGCTGATGCGAACAGATGAAGAGGGTGATAGTTTCTTTTCCGAGAAGTTTAATTGGTATCAGGGGACAGAGATCCTATTGACGACTCCTTTTTGCCTGTTTGTGTGTCTCATCTGCATGCAGACCCCCAACTCACTAACTGGGAGTTCCCGTTCCCAATTAGTGACACTTGCAATACCTGGGGTTGCTAGGTGATGCTTCCCCTGAGATACCCTGCTGGATTTTAGTAGCCTTTGGTTTGGGTTAGTTTGGTTTAGCATTAAACAACATTGCATGCACCATTCTTCCACCCATGGATTCCTCTATACCACTGATTGTACTGACTACACATGCCATGGTTTGTGTAAGGTTTCTTGTTTTTGTTTTGTTTTGTTTACTTAAAATAAAATCATTTTCTGGACAACATTTCGATGCATCTGCAGGTTTTTGTCATAGTCGTGCAGCCCAGTTTGTGACACCAGTTAGAACTGTGAGAAACAAACTCCATGACAGTGGCATGAGGTCCCACAATCCTTTAGTTGGACCTGTGCTCATTGCTCAGCAGCATGCAGATCAAACACAGAGAATGCCAGAACTGGCTGGTCTACTACTAGCACCCTGTTCTCTACTCCATATTTTTATCCTTTGCTGGGATTAAGCTTGAAAAGGCATGTTTAATTAAATAGAAAAATAATAAAATAAAATAAGGTAAAAATAATTAGAGAAATATAAATCAGTAATTAAGCCTACCGTGTAAATTTAAAAAAAGCACCTTGGTGCTGGGGTGGGAGACCGACTGTCATTTTTATACCGGAACAGTGTGATTAAGAGATATGATTGTAAAGAGTGGCAACTCTAAAATAGTACATTTTTAATTGATCAAAAGTGAAAAACCTATGTATTGATTGTGCACTTTATTGTGAAACAGATTTTTTCATGTGCATATGCGTTTGTGATCTGTCGCGAAGTGTGGAATTAAAGAAATGTCAATGCTTTAGTTTTCAGTTTAACCTGCACGTTTCTAACATTTAATTAAGTTGTATGGAGATGTCTATGACACAGTAAAGGGAAAGACCACAGAAGGACAAATGGCAAACATGAAAAAACTACAAAAGAAATAGGCCGTTAAATTCTTTTATAATTACATATTACATGCAGTTACCCTACATATAGGGAATTATGAGAAGGCGCTCCAAGACACAGCTGAAACTAGCCAAGACCATGACACAAAGAAAGCAAAGCAAATACTGAAACATCCATCCATCCATCCACCGGTCAGGTTGGATGGTTGGTTGGATTACCAACCTGAGAGTTTATCCGCTGGTCAGTCGACATGACGAATGACTTCTGAAGTCTTAATTCAGCTCAAGACGCTGTAGATTCCCGTCAGTAACACTTTCGGTCCGCTAGTAAAATGTAGTTCTATTAATCTGCCCTCGATTACTCTTGAACCAGAACCGGATGCAAGTCCCAAAAAACTGAATTTTGGAACTGAAACTGAACGGTGAGAAGTGAATCTGAAATTATTCGAGAGCTAAATTTTTAAAGGATAAAATACGGTTTCAAAGCAAATGAATTCATTTTCAAAATATAAAATTCAATTTCAATTCAGTGATGATCATTTTCAAACCAATAAATTGAATTTCAAATTAGGCTAATTCATATTCAGTTTGTAAAAGCATTTATTCAAGTTACAATTCAGGTTCAAATTTAATTTATTCAAATCCAGTTTCTGATGGCACAGATTTCTGCCCATGAGTCACCTCAAAGCATTTTTGTATTGTAGGGCAAAGAACACTGAATCCATTTTCAAGCTTAACCTAACTCGTGCTCCCAGAAAGTTGATTCTATAATCTGGACATAACGTGGGAGAAAACGTTACGTCCAGATGAACTTCTCGATTGAGCATGCATCGAGACATGTCTGTGAAGGTTCTCAGGCATCCAGGTCATCGTAGTCAAAGGAGCTTGCAAAGAAAAGCGTCTGGACTTCTTTAAGTTGCTTGAAGACGTTTCACCTCTCATCAGAGAAGCTTCTTCAGTTCTAAGGTCAAATGGTGGAGAGTCCCAGATATAAACCTAGTGGGAGTTTCCCCCCACAGAGGGACAAAGGACCCCCTGATGATCCTCTAATCGCCTGAGCCAAGGTGTGAAACTGGGTGTGGGTCCCAATCAGCCAGAGTTTCGGGTGAGCTCATTGTGAAACCTGGCCCCACCTTATCATGCGAATTCCTGAGGTCAGATGGCCCAGGATGTGAGTGGGCGTTAAGGCGTCTGGGAAGGATCTCAAAACTGGATTATAGATGGCAGAGAGTTGGTGTCGAGACGCTTCACTAGTGCCGTTTCTCTGCTACATTTGAATCCCGACTGAAACTCTTCAAATAAACCTCTGCAAATTATAAGTTAACCATTTTATTTCTACTCTTTCAAGAATTTGTTTTTTAATAAAAGCAGGTTAGAAATTCCATCTATAATAAACTAACTCAGCTGCATCAAATAAGGGCTTTTTCAGTAATGGTTTAATTGCTGCCACCTTAAAAGCCAGCCATGGAGTCTGCTAATCAAGATACATTAAACATAATTGAAACTGAAGCATTATTTAATCGTCAACTTCTTTGAGCAGTCTTGTAGGAATGACGTCTAAAATGCAAACTAAGGATTTAGTTAAAGAAATTCGTAAAGGGTCACCTGATCCAGCCCTAACTATATGCTTTGCTACTATATGTAGGGCCATGTGTTGTGACTGTTGGGGTTGAAGGGAGGAAAACAGGATAAAAGGCACACTGTGGATGAAATTAAAAATAATTAATGATTACATTAAGAGTGGTTTCTAAATATATAGTGAGTGAAAAAAGGTGAGGAAAGAAGAAATACTCGCCCAGCAGCCTAGCTAAGGGAAGATTCAGGGTCACCTGATCCAGTCCTACATATTATTCATCAAAAAGAAAAGTTTTCAGCCTCATTTTAAAAATACAGAAGGGTGTCTGTCTCCTAAATCCAAACTGGGAGCTAGTTTTACTGAAGAGGGACCTGAGAGCTGAAGGCTCTGCCTCCCATTCTACTTTTAAATATCCCAGAAACCACAAGTAACAGTTTGAGAGCAAAGCGCTCTGTTGCAGTGATATGGTACTATGCGGTCTTTAAGATAAGATGGGGCCTGTTTATTCAAGATTATTCAGGACTATAGTCTAGCCTAGAGGTAATTGATGCTATGCCTCCTTCTGCCTTGGTGAAGCATGTATATCAGGGGTGTCAAACTCAAATACACAGTGGGCCAAAATTCAAAACTGGAACAAAGTCGCGAGCTAACATTAATATTTACTGAAAAAAAAATCTTCCTCTAGATATAAGAATGAATCTTTTCTTATGGACTCAAACAAGTTTTGCTGAAAAACTGAATATGGAACAAGCAAAGCTTAACACTAAACAATATATATATATATTAGCTGTATAATACCAGCAGGCCAGCTCTAATAGTAATTTGGTATGGCTTCACGGGCCAAATGTAATTAGGCTGTGGGCCAAATTTGGCCCGCAGGCCAGAGTTTGACACCTATGATGTACAGTGTAAACAATTGGACCCAGCATGGAACCCTTTGGAACTCCACAACTAACCTTAGTAACATTAAATGCTAGAATAACACACAATATCAACCTAGATCATGTTATATATGTTGATTGATGGTGGAGTGGTTATTACATTTGTGAAAAGTTATTGGTTCAACTGCTGGAGACACAAATCTGCTTTGGGGTTGTGTCAGGCAGGGAATCCAGTGTAAAACCGCCAAATCAAACAGCTGCTGTGACCCCTCGAGACAAGGAAACAGTCAAAAGTAGCGATTTAAAGATCAGTATTTCCAACTATAGCTACATTGTGGCAGTCAAACGATACATATTGTTGACATTCTTGTCCCTTCTGCCATGAATGACTCCAATCACTCACTCATGCTGAAAGTCACACTATTCCAAACAGGCATGTTTCGATCACTTTGCACTATGTTCCAATAGACACGTAATCAGTGTTGCAGTTATGTCTTCTGTTAAAACCGAACTTGCAAAACAAATTATTATTTTTCAAACATTGCTTCTAGTCTGATTATCCAGTGGGCATTATTCTAAGCAGTGCAGATGGGCCTGTGCACAGCAGGGAGCCCATTCAACGTGCATGCAAGAAGAAAAAACATTTTTTCTTAAACTTAAGATCTTATTAACCAAAACATTTGAACATTTGCATATATGTTTATCATAATAAAATTATATCACATAATGTGCTGGGGATAATAGTCTCTCCCTAATCAGCTAGCTCTTGGTGATGCAGTACTTTCAAACTGAATGAAAAGGTCTTAGCAAATGGCAGAGGAAAGCAGAGCATGGATTAAATATTAATTACTTTTGAAGAAAAAATACTCTAAATTACCCATCCAGGCTCCACATGAGGCACTGTGTTGTAGCATCTTCACAGTCTGCAATGAAAAAATGTCTCAGAGCTTCAGGCTAGTCGACAGATCCATATTTAACAATTAGCCTAATTCAGTTAACTTTACACTAACTTCATCTAACTGGTCAAAGAGGTCAAAGACAGCAGCATATGGTTGAACTGTGCTCTTCATAATGACACATTAATTACTGTAGTCACGGTTTTAATCAACCGTGGGTTATGATGATATGCGATCATATATGGACGAGCCTTATGAACAGATCCAGAGCTTTTAATGACGGTGCCCAATGTTTTCATTAGCAGAGCTTCACACCCACTGATCTGTATGCACACCGTCACAGTATTGAGTTGGAGAAGAGGTGACACTGGCATGCTAATTAGCAAGGGGAATGTGCGCTTTAAACTATTATTGATGTTTCAGTAATCGTTACTGGGCTTTAATTTGGGGCCATGTCAAAAAAATCCTGCAGAGGAAGTTTTTTTCTCGCTTGTCATTGAACATGAATATGTCCCAGTGAGTGTTGATTGAAGAACTACTTGAACGGCCTCTTAATTGTTCCAGTTTCATCAGTCAGCAGACTTCTGTTTGCCGTGTTATCCCTTCTTTTTTTGTTAGACAGTAACACATATTTGCACAGAGAAAGAGTATGATATTCTTGCAGCAGAAGACGAGTGCAACACTCATGTTTCCAGCTTCAGGGCTCTTATCCCCAGTGTATCATGCAAATAGCAGACAAAGAAAAACTGACAGTAAGAAATCACAGCACAGTGTGAATTGAAGGCCTGCAGGGCCTTCTACACATCAATAATGAGGGATGAGCTGCAGCTCTCACGTGTTTTGGTTCAATCTCAGGAGGATTCATTCAGAGAGTTGGTGCTGGTGCCCTCAGGTTCCACGTGGGACGCCAGGTTGTACGATCAGTGCATGTCTCTTTTTCAGCATTTAACAAAAGCTGCACACACACTGTACAGAATGATAAAATGAAAAAGGAATGGCCAAACATTTTCATGCTGCTGTGATGAACTGCACCTTAACATACTTTTTCTTTTTTGATATTTCATTCATTTCAGTGCTAATGAGAGTATATGATTTTTCTTCTTGTCACTTTTTCCACACAGAAAATGATTTTATATACTGGAAATTATACTTATGATGCACATTTGATCACATGTAAGCTCAGTGTGCTTCAAAAGCTTCAAACCACATATCTTTGACCTGTGGGAGTTAAGCACAGCACCAGGAGAAACACCCACACAGGCACAGAGAGAATTACCAAACTTCACAAAGAAATGCCCCAGCCGAGCTACTTCAAAGCAACAACTTTGCTGTTCAGATATTACTCAAACCCCTTCACATGCACACTTTATAGTGTTTACTTCTAAATTAATCAAATTCACATTTTTGACCAGTTTCTTTTCAGTAATCCTAAATGACAAAGTGAAAAAGTAAAATCTCTTATTTACAAAGTCATTCATAAATGTAATTTGTCCATCCATGTTTTTTACTTCTAATCCCAGTATGATGAACCCAGAAAATCTCCAGAGGGACACAGATCTCTGATCAGTCCCCGACCTCCTCAGCTGGCTCCTTTCAATGTGAAGAAATCGAGAATCTACCCCAAACTCCCAAAAGATGTTTGAGTTTTTTCTGCATTCAAAGTTCAACAGTAACCTGAAGTTCATGTAGAGAGGGTGTCAGACCAGCCTGACAACCATTTCACTTTTTTGAAGATGGGAACCAGCAGCCTAGTCTGCTACTCCATAGGTTATGTCTCCAAACCCCAGACAACATTGAAAAAAAAAAACCCAGGGCTTTGGCCCAACAGCATCTCACTGCAAATCTCCAAACTTGGTGCTTTGCAAACGTGGAGCAGTGATTCCTGAGATCAGGGACTAAACAGGTTTTAATTTTCTAAAATGTATTTTTTGATTTTTCAAAAACACATTTACATTTGCTTAGGCTGCTGCCCCCGCGACCCGGCCCCGGACAAAGCGGATGACGATGGATGGATGGATGGATGGACATTTACATATAATTGTTACACAAAGTTGTCTCACCATGTTTTGGTCTCCAGGTGTAACATTTTTTAATGATTTATGTTTTTGCTGGAGATGTGCAAGGTTTTAGTCAACACCATCAGACACAAAGAAATACACAAATATATATTTTAAATTAAGTTGTTTCAGCTCTTTTGACTATTAGCAGCTTCTCTGTTCTACTGTTTATGGACATTTTCAAACTAATTATGCCAGGTTTAAAAGTAAGATTGTTTGGCTTTTTCTTATTAGAGTTACAGTCGTACATATTTTCAGAAGCTTGTATTTAATCTCTATAAGAAACAATCATATTTAGCAGCATGCAAATTACACATTTATTGAGAAAATTACGTATTTTTATTGGAAGATCATGAGAGAGGAAACTATATGGTTCTTCAAAAGAAAAAAATAAACCAAAACTCCATATTATGGAGTTGACAAGGAGCTGACGGTGGTGACACAAATCTGACGGTGGTGACACACGAGTAGAAAACAAGATATTATTTCTTTCAAAATGACCATTAAACCTTAACAACCTTTGTAATATCACAAGACGCATCATAACAATTCTGTTTTTGCACACGTCAAGTTCTGCATCTTAATGGTTCACCAGCAAGTAGCTGCCTGCTCCTGATTCCTAAAGTTCTCTGTGGTTGTGTGTTTAGACCCTGCTGGACTTTCTTTTGTCTCTGTGCTTGTTTCCAAAACCTTCTCTTCTGACTTTTTTCTCTTTCTTTCAGATCACTGATGTTCTTTATTTTCCCTCTTTCACTCTATTTCTCCATCTTTCCCTTTATGAGAAACTCTTTCTTCAACTCAGGCTGGCTGTTAATCTTTTCTCTCCTTCTCTTTCGTTCCTCTGACAGCTTCCCCTTTGCTATTCTAGCCTGAAATGTACCATTTTGTAATTACTATAATTTTTCTGAACCATATCCATTTATACGGATTAAGGATGAATATTCATAACACAATTATGCATCAAGCAATAGAGATGCTATCCGGTCTTTAAGTCTGATGTCATTAGCCGTTTCCAGGTCCAAACTCTGCTGCAGATCCCAAAGTCACAGGAACTCTGCAGCATCACTGAGAGTCACAAACTGTCTAAATTCTTTCATCTTTAATAAAATGATCAGTGTGGCTCTACCAGGGGTAACATCCAGGCATCCATGAAAACAGAATATATGACATTTAACGGAGTTAGAAGTTTGCAGGAAGTTAGCTCGCTGGTTTCCTCCTACATTCCAACATAAATGAAGACAGAAAACTAAACAGCAGTGACGTTTGCAGGGTTACTGAAGTTGGGCTAGCTGCTATATATGATGTGCTACGTGATCGTAGCGACACAGCTTTGTTAGCATAAACACAGTGAAGCTGGAGGATGAACGCTAACTTTTTTGATAAAAGTTAATGTGAGGGTTCGCGATGGTTAGGCTGACAGTGATCACTGACTGTTTTTAGGGGCTTGTTCAGATCAAATAGAACAAGATAATAAGCATCAAAACATTTTAACAACACAACAGGCTTAATAAACACAGAGTAGTTTGGGCCCAAAAGCAGGATTCATACATCATCACTTAAAGAAGTGTTGATGTAGATGCCACATGATCCGAAGGGCGGGCGTTCAAATCCAACAAACAGAGGCTATCCTGGATTGGTAGCTGCCCACTGCATCACTGAGTGAATGAGTTAAATGCAGAGGACTAAGTGTAAATGACCTCATTAATATTTGGTAAAGTGTTTTGTAAACTTATGAGTGGCTATTATATTGTTGGAGTGAATGCTTTTATTTTGAAAGTCACAGAGCGACAAGGTGCCGTAAATCAAGTGGCGTAAACCATATGGCAGAAGCGCGAGTTTTAATGCACAGAGAGGTGTGCTCTATGGTTAATGGACGGGAATGGGAAAAAGAACGGCTATTAAGGTGCAACACTGAGTCGAAAGCAGTTTCTTAGCACCTGGTTGATGAGGGAACAAGGTTTGTAACAAAGTTTGTCCTGTAGATATGTATTTTGTTGTTTTACGGAGCATATAGCTGCTGACCGCTACTAAGCATAAAGGCTAAGTTTTCACCCACTAGAGGGCGCTAACGTACCTCGTCATGTTTAGGCAGCGATGCAATGATTTCCCTGTTATATGCAATAATTTACAAGTTTTAGTGTTATTTGTTATGTAAGGTAAGGAGAATTAATTTGTGATTAATGAATAAGTCAAAAGGTTAAAGGTAACACACTGTTTGATTTACTAATAGTCTTTTATTCTGTATGTTGTAGCTCTTACGGTGTGTTCACATACACGGCTGTTTAATAAAAGGATTGTGAACCATCAGTTTGAGAGACCATCTTTTCAACCGGGGATGCTACAGTAAGAGCTTGACCCCAGCTGAGAAGAGCTCCATCCCACGCTCAGCATCGAGGTCCCAGTTCCACAGCTCCACACAAAGTCTTCTGGGATCTGATGGTCAACTAAATTGCCCCGTCCTCAGCATGGAAGCATCTGAAGAAGAGACAGAGTTTGCGGAGGATCCCAAGGCCAATGAGGAAGAGGAGCCTCCACACTCTGTTCGTCGAAGGAGGCCTACTGAAAAAATGCAAGCGTATCAGGAGGAGGAGGCCCACAAGAAAGAAAAACGGCTTCTCAAAGTTTATGATGAATGGAAAAAACAAGTACGTAAAACACGAGAGCAATTAAAAGGAGACTTAACAAACAATCAAATTGCTTCACTCATGGACATGTTAGAGAATGAAAAGGAGAATGTCATAAAGTTGTATATGGAAATTAGAGAAAACATTACTCCCTCGAGTGGCACAAGGCGACTCATAGACGCATGTGAAGCAGTCACCAGAGACATTATCAAGATTGCTCATGAAAGACTCTCAGGCATAGATGACTATGATAGGGACAAGGTAAAGATACGTCTCCGTGAGCTTCTTGAGCCAGACTATGCTCAGTCCATTTACAGTTCCTCAGTCACGCACTCAAGTAAAAACTCTTCTGCCAGTAAGTCATACTCTGCAATGTCAGTAGTAGCTGTTAAAAGAGCAGAGGCTGCAGCAGAGTTAGCAGCCAAAGAAGCAGAGTATGAGGTGTTATTAGAGGAGGAAAAACAAAAGGAAAAGATTCAGCTTTTAGAAGAAAGGCAAAGAAAGGAGCTCGAATCTCAAAGGCGTGAGCTAGAGAAACTGAAGGCTGAAAAGGAGTTAAAGGCTGCACGAGCTAGACTAAGGACCTATGACACTGAGATAAAGAGTGAAATCAGTGCCTCTGATGTTGACTATAGTAACACTGCTCAGAAAGCCCCCACAGTTTCTAATCTCAGTAAAGTCCCTGACAACAATGTAGTGTCTACCTCACTTCCACAAACAGATGTCCTCTACTTAGCACAAGCAGTACTGGATAGTGTTGCATTGAACAGACTGCCAGTGCCAGAGCCCTCCACGTTCACAGGTGACCCAATACAATTCATAGAGTGGAAAGCTTCCTTTACTGCTCTCATTGATAAAAGGAACATCTCACCTGCTGACAAACTGCACTACTTAAAGAAATACATAGGAGGTCCAGTTCGACAAACGCTTGATGGCATCTTCTATAGAAACGACAGTGAAGCATACAGAGATGCATGGGAGCGTCTCAACCACAGGTATGGACATCCATTTGTGGTACAGAGGGCTTTCAGAGAAAGACTGGCAAAATGGCCAAAGATCCAAACAAATGACTCCACAGGATTCAGGGCATTTGCTGATTTCATTCAAACATGTCACGAGGCCATGCCCCACATTGAAGGCTTAAGCATTCTCAACGATTGTGAGGAGAACCAAAAACTCGTTCAAAAGTTACCAAACTGGGCGGCTGCAAGTTGGAATCGTCAGGCCACTCAGTTTATGAAAGAAAGTGGGAAGTTTCCAGGTTTAAAGGACTTTGCCAAGTTCATGTCTTCTGAAGCAGAGATCATGTGCAACCCGATTACATCATTTCAGGCTCTCCACTCTGTAAACTTCACCACAGACACTGGTAAGGGCTGCCAAAAGGACAAAAGGCCCACCTCTAGTGTTCTCCATACCCAGGCGATAACTGAGACTGAAAATAAAGGTCCAAATGTTAAGGCCCCATGCATGTTCTGTCAAAACAACGGACATAAACTTCACAGTTGTCCACAGTTCAATGGAATATTGCTTGAGGAACGAAGGAAATATATAAAGGAGAAAAAACTCTGTTATGGTTGTCTTAAACCCGGACACAGCGCAAAGAACTGTAATTACAGACTTGTATGTGAAGTGTGTAAGAAAAAACATCCTACCTGTCTGCACGACTTCAACTATAACAATGATAAATCAGCCTCAAACCAGCCACAAACTCAGATCAGCACAGAACAGGCTGCAACCACCCTGTCTCTGAATGCAGAAGCCAGTGAACAGTGCGTGAGCACCTCCATGATTCTACCAGTATGGGTTTCTTCAGAGCAACATCCAGGTACAGAAAGGCTTGTTTATGCCCTCCTAGACACGCAAAGTGACACCGTGTTCATTGACCAAGATGTGTCTAATAACCTCCAAGCTAAGGCTACCCCAATAAGGTTGAAGCTCACTACACTGCTTGGTAAGGATGTTGTTGTGCCAAGCGAACGCATCTCAGGTCTCAAGGTAAGAGGCTATAACTCCTCAGAAATGATTGAACTCCCTCCTGCTTACACTAAAGAATGTATACCAGTTAACCGCTCTCACATTCCTACCTGTGAAACGGCAAGGCGGTGGAATCATCTCAAGGAAATAAGGGACGAGATTCCTCCACAGCTAGAATGTGAAGTCGGCCTTTTAATTGGCTACAGTTGCTCTAAGGCACTAGCTCCAAAGCAGGTAATCTTAGGAGGCGAGAACGAACCCTATGCAGTTCGCACAGCATTGGGCTGGAGTACTGTAGGCCCGACATCATCTTATGGTGACTCTTCTAGCATGTCTACTGTGTGTCACAGAGTTGCAGTTAAAGAGCTTCCCCTAGTGACTCCAGCTGATGTAATCAAGGTCCTTGACTCTGACTTTAAGGATAACGACAAGGATAACAAGTCAGTGTCTCAAGATGACATTCTCTTTCTGAACATGTTAAAGGAAGGAATTTACAAAAACACTGAAGGCCATTATGAAATGCCACTTCCATTTAAGGAAATACCTCCACCTGCTGACATCGACATGAACATACCACTTGGAGACCCAGAGGTTAAGAAGGTGCAGGCACTGAACACGCTCAAAACAGAGAAAAAAGGTTTATCAGACAAGTTAACAAAGTTTTCCTCATGGTACAAAGCCACCCAAGCCATAGCTCGACTCATTCGCTGTGCCAAGGGAGACAAAACAACAGGCCACAGTACAGTACAAGAAAGACAAAATGCACAATGTGTTATTCTAAGAGACACACAAGCAAGTGAATATGCAGAGGAGATAAGGTTGCTAAAGAACGGGAAACCACTTCCACACAAAAGTAAACTGTTTCAAATGGACACTTTTCTTGATACTGATGGACTCCTTAAGGTGGGAGGAAGACTTAAAGATGCTTCATTCTCCTCAATACTGAAACACCCAGTGATAGTTCCAAAAGGTCACCATGTCACTCAACTAATAATAGATCATTTCCACAGTAAGGTGCAGCACCAAGGGAAAGGTTTTACAATTAATGAGATCAGAGTGAATGGATTTTGGATTCCAGGCATCAACAAGGCCGTAGCAAATTTTATACACCACTGTGTGAAGTGTCGCAAACTCAGAAGACGCACAGAGGAACAAAAGATGTCTGATCTCCCAACGCAGCGCTTAGATCCATCTCCACCCTTTACATTCTGTGGAATGGACTGTTTTGGTCCTTTTCTAACCAAACAAGCTCGCAAAGAGCACAAGCGTTATGGACTTCTTTTTACATGCCTTTGCTGCAGAGCAGTGCACATAGAAATGTTGGACAACATGACTACAGACGCCTTTATCAATGCGCTCCGCTGTTTTATAGCCATAAGAGGAGCAGTCAGTGAGATTAGATGCGATCAAGGAAGCAACTTTGTCGGAGCCAAAAATGAGCTACAAGAAGCTTTAAAACAAGTGGACTCCAATCGCATTACCACATTTCTTGCAGAGAAGCAGTGTGACTTCAAAATGCACACTCCTCATTCAAGCCATACAGGAGGTGTATGGGAAAGACAAATCAGGACAGTTCGAAACATTCTGCGCTTCACAATTTCACTTTCATCTGGCAGAATGGATGACGCATCGTTAAGGACATTCTTTTATGAGGCAATGGCGATTGTCAACAGCAGGCCTCTAACGGTGGACAACCTAAGTGACCCAAGCAGCCCAGAGCCCTTGACGCCAAATCACCTGCTTACTATGAAATCAAAGATATCCCTGCCCCCTCCAGGCACATTCATCAAAGAGGATATTTACGCACGTAAAAGGTGGCGGCAGGTGCAGTACTTATCAGAACAGTTTTGGTCACGTTGGAAAAGGGAGTATCTATCCAACATCGCAACAAGACAGAAATGGCACACTCCAAGGAGAAACTTGAAAGTTGGAGATGTTGTCATGGAGAAGATGGATGATCTACCCCGCAATGAATGGAGATTAGCACGTGTAGTGGACACAGTAACTGACAAAGACGGACTTGTAAGAAAAGTAAGGATTTGCTTCGGAGAAAGGAAGACTGAGAAGGGACAATGTTCAAGTAAACGTTCTATAGTGGAACGCCCAGTGCAGAAACTGGTTTTGCTATTAGAGACTGTTTAACTGTATTCTAAAGTTTAAGGTTCAATGGAACTATGTGTTATCATACAGTTTAATGGTTACGGGTCATTTCTTCATTAGGAAATCATTATCGCTTCAGTTAATTCCCAGTTAAGCTCTTAATGATTTGGTGGGAGTGTAAATGACCTCATTAATATTTGGTAAAGTGTTTTGTAAACTTATGAGTGGCTATTATATTGTTGGAGTGAATGCTTTTATTTTGAAAGTCACAGAGCGACAAGGTGCCGTAAATCAAGTGGCGTAAACCATATGGCAGAAGCGCGAGTTTTAATGCACAGAGAGGTGTGCTCTATGGTTAATGGACAGGAATGGGAAAAAGAACGGCTATTAAGGTGCAACACTGAGTCGAAAGCAGTTTCTTAGCACCTGGTTGATGAGGGAACAAGGTTTGTAACAAAGTTTGTCCTGTAGATATGTATTTTGTTGTTTTACGGAGCATATAGCTGCTGACCGCTACTAAGCATAAAGGCTAAGTTTTCACCCACTAGAGGGCGCTAACGTACCTCGTCATGTTTAGGCAGCGATGCAACGATTTCCCTGTTATATGCAATAATTTACAAGTTTTAGTGTTATTTGTTATGTAAGGTAAGGAGAATTAATTTGTGATTAATGAATAAGTCAAAAGGTTAAAGGTAACACACTGTTTGATTTACTAATAGTCTTTTATTCTGTATGTTGTAGCTCTTACGGTGTGTTCACATACACGGCTGTTTAATAAAAGGATTGTGAACCATCAGTTTGAGAGACCATCTTTTCAACCGGGGATGCTACACTAAGCATTTTCCTACAGGACTAATAAAGTATACATAAACAATGAGATTCAAGATACGGCAAATTCGATAATATTCGACACATCTGTAAAGCAGATTATTGTCCATTTTTAACAACTTTTGATGTTTCCTCCACATTTCACCTTTAAAAACTATTTATTTGCCTTGTTTGGTCTCATTGTTTTCAGCACAACCTCACGTGTCTGAATTTACAGTCATGTTTTCATTTTGACTACTGTATTAACACAATTGATCGAAAATCAGACAAAAAACCCATAAAATCCAAGTAGAAAAAGTTATATTTTTACTGTAACAACCACAAACATGTTTAATGAATCATATTTCATAATTTTAAATGAAAATATAAATTGTCACTTTTAAAATCATATGCACAAGTTTTGCAAACAACAAAGTTATTTGCAGCCATTTACCTTTTACCCTTTTTTAATAACCATTTCAAACTGTTTACAGAACCATCAGCTGTTCTTCAATAAGATGCTACAAATTATTTGTGCCACTGCAAATATTTCTGTCCACTATAAAGGAAACATCACAGCCTGATACCTGCAGGTCTGACAGCATCAAGTGTGTCGCTCCTGTTTCTACCTGGAGACAGCAGTCGCCTCATTGTTCTGACACACAACACAACACTATCCACAACACTACACACTAACTACACAAGACAGCACAGTAACTACACACTCCAAACACGCTAAACGTCACAAATCTCTCACATTTCAAAAAACTCTCTCTCTTCCCCTGTTTTCTTGTTTGCTCATAAGCAGAGAGGTCTCGCTGCTGTCCTTAGACAGTAAACGTGACGAAACTATTGAGGAAAAACAGGCGTATATATTGTTTATCATGACTTTTACGTGGCCGATCAACACAATTTATAAACTGGTATATGTCACCTTGTTGCTTTGTCTTTAAGTGGTCATGTGATTGTCTTACCACGACTACTTTATTCTTCCTCAGTCAAACAGCAGCACTCGTACGATTGTTTTGCCCCCTGAGCTCCAGCTGTTGTGCTAGACCAGACCTTCCCAAAGTGTGGGGCCCGCCACCCAGGGGGTCGCAGAGTCATTGCAGGGGGGCGCGGTATGAAAAGGAAAAAACTAAACGCTTGGACACTGCTAGCACGGGGCACCCACACAAATGCAAAGCAGGAGATGAAGCATCGCTGAATATGTTTCCAAACCAACTTCATTCTAAGCCAAAGACTAGAAAATATGGTGAAGCATGTCTGCCCTTTGGCTTCACCTGCACAGGTGCCGAGGTAGGTCTCCCTGCAGGATTGGTTTTCCCTGTCGGGAGCAGCGCTGGGCTGTTTAAATCACAGACAAACAGGATCCCACATTCTTGATTTTTAGTTCACAAACACTTGTTGTAATGACTAACTACTCCTGACATGTTGGAGATGTGAGCTCTTTATACAGTAAAGTTACAGCGGGATACAAATAACATCAGGCTGATCCTTCTGGACAGTGGATTTTTAAGGTACTGGTAATATATTGTACCATTTAAAATGAATATATATGTATAAAAAATGCAAAATCATACTTTTGTTGTATAAACATTACCTTGGTTTGTCTTTTAGTCAGTTGGGTAACACTTGTATGCATAATTTTAACCCCAAAATGGGGTTTTATCGACATGTTTTGTCCCTTATCTCAAGAATCACTGGGAGACTTTTAAGCACCTCAACAACTTCTGCCAAGGCAATGAGTGAGTCCCTGTTGCCTCAGGCTCTGCCTTCTCCACTGAGGACACATTGCTCTCATTAACAGAGTGCTGCTGGGGTGGTTGTCCTTTCTGGTTAATTCTCTCATCTATGCAGAGGATATGTTCTACTTGTTTTAACATTTATGGAGGCTCTGCTCAACACCCTCACAGGGACCTATTTTCCTTAGTTTGACCAGCAGCCCAATGCAACATTGAAGCCTGGGTTTTCAGACTTCTTTAGTTTTACAACTTTTGAGAACACTGTGGTCTTTAAAACACTCAGTGGGAAGGTTTTAAATGCTTGCCTTTATCCATGTGTCAACACAGCTTCATAGTGGAAATCTGGACTAGGTGGTTGTCTGGTTGCTTTTCTAAGCTCTGTCCAAACCAAATTCTCATTAGGGGTTACACCAAGCACTTTGTTGTGACAACAAGTTTTACATAAAAATACATGTGACTGACATAACGTAGGTGTAATAAAAGATAACATTCACAGTGAATTCATGGATCTCAGCAATTTGACTGAACACTGATTCATCCTGGATTTGAATGGAATTAACCATATCATTTGATACTTTAATTAACATGAGATCAAATGAACTAGTAAGTAGTTAAGATGATAACTTCAAATCTATGCTTTGGGAATGTAAGAAGTTATTGTCCAAAGTTTAAAACTCTAATACTCTGAACAGAGTTTCACACATAAACTAAAATTAATGACACAAAAGCTTAATTTGTTTACCCCCACAAAGATTGGTGACCAAGATTAGCCATGAGGGCAGGCACAGGATCCAGCCCAGCTGCAGTTCTGATTGGATAAGTGGAAACAAACACACATTACAGCCATCCTTGGAATTCTGTGTCTGGAAGAATCGGTCCCACTCAGCACTTGCTGTCTCACCCTCGATGGAAAACTCCACATCAACTGGCCCTTCTTTTCTCTCTTGTCACTCTACTGACTCTGAAAGCCAGACCTGACATGTGACGCGCTGAGCTGAAAAAGAAAAACAGGGTTTGTTTGTGCCGGAGTGATGGCATCAGTGTCGGGGCTTGGCAGGCAGAAGGCTTTTCTCTGCAGTGGGGAAGGTGGAACAGACCAAGTAGAGTGAACTTGTAATTGGGATCAGATGCTACTGGACTGACAGCAAAAAGAGCCAACTGACACAGGGCCACTTTGTTTGCTACAGCTGACTCCATCACTTATCTCATACAAGAGTATATTCTCCATCAAACACACCAGACATAAGTCAGGTCAGCATTCTCTCTTTATATGGTAGAAAGAGTTTTTTCCATTTCCACTGTTAGCCAAGTGTCATTTTTATACTGACATCTATTCCTTTTTATTGTTGTTGTTTACTTTAGTGATGATGACGTAAGGTGACTCACTGAGCAATGAATGACAGGATACATGGCAGCAAGCCTACTGGCAGAGGACCAAGAAGCATCTGATAGATACAATAATAGACAACAATTATTTTGTCCCCTGTTTATGTAGCTCTAGACAAAGCAATAGAAAGCTAGGCAGATGTATTAAATGCACTGAATGAGGATTAAGATAGAAGCTCCTCACTAATGGGTCCTGATTATGAGGAAGTTAGAAATCCATCTGCAGGTGTCCTTTTTATCTACATTGTGTTTGAACATGAAAGACTATTAAAATAATGCTTTTTACCAGTCTTATTCTTATGTTCGAACATGGTGTTCGTTATGGCCAAACTGTGGTTTGCACAGAAGTCCAATAACAAAACACAGCTCGGGATCAGATCAGGGAGGCCGTTCCTCCCAATCACGCCCTTCCAGGTCTCACTGTCATTGCCCACGTGAGCACTGAAGTCTCCCAGTAGGACAACAGAGTCCCCAGGAGGAGCACCCTCAAGTGCCCCACCCAGGGATTCAACGAAGGCTCTCGTCCACTGGGAGAAACCCCAACATACTAACAGGAAGCCAAGATACCCACCCGAGCCCGACGCCTCTCACCAGGGGCAACTCTATCCCGGGCAGGGTGAACTGTTCCATCGATGCTCTTTTCATAAGGGTCTTCTGAATCGCTCTTTGTCTGGTCCCTCACCCAGGACCAATTTGCCATGGGAGACCCTACCAGGGGGCAAAGGACACACAAACCCCTCCACCACGATAAGGTAGCGATTCGTTCATTGTTTATTAACCTCCTAGGACCTGGCATCCACATATGTGGACATCACATTTTGGGATGTCTAGACGAAAATACTTAATTTTTCGCTACAAGGGCCTGATATGGACTCACGAGGATATTATGCTGTTCTATCACAATTTAAAACCAATGTCCTCATACGTGGATCTCATTTGTCTAAGAAACATAAAATTAGGTAAAAAAATAAATAAATCTGGTAGTTCTTTGTTTTCACATTCCTCAGGTTCCAATCAACCCAAATAGCAAAGAAAAAGAGTTCGGGTCTTAGGAGGTTAATAAAGTGTTTTAATGGTCTTGCATTGTCAGCCCTGCTACCTTAAGAGATTCTCTGATTTTACAGCTCTATGCTTTTAGTAGTATTCCCTAATAAAATTTCATTTGGAAAATTGACCTGTCTTACCTCTGCTTGCTAATAATGAGCCTGTGGGCTTTGGTAACTAGTATAACATTTGCATTGGCTATAGAAATCTCTCTGGAGTTGTAACTCCCTCCCCAGGCGGTGTTGTCAACATCCTTTAGTCACCTTTACTGGTTATATGCTCCGCGCCAACACACTTACAAGTAACCTCGCCATGATAAGGGAACTTGGCGCAGACTTAAATATCGACAACATGAAGCCCTACTTCTTTCATCCAGAGAATCCCACACAAAAAGTGCATGTGATCCTGGATGAGTGCCATATGCTAAAGCTTCTTTGTAATGCCTTTGCATCTTGAATGGAATTTGAGACAGACGAAAGAAGGAAGGTTAAGTGGAAGTGCTTTGAAGCCCTGCGACTAGTGTGCGACTAGGTAACAGACTGAAAATGGCTCATTTACAGTGGAGAAAACAAAAATGAAATTCCACCTCCAACTCTTCAGCAGAAGTGTAGTGGACTCAACGGAGTTCTGTGAGCAAGGCTTGAAGCTGGATGAGTTTAAAGGTTGTACTGCAACTGTGGGGTTTGTGTGCACTGCAAAATCCAGCTTTTGATGTGCTCAACAGCCGTAATCCACTTGGAAAAGGTTTCAAAGCTCCAATTAAGCCAACAACTAAACACAGGGCTGAGACCATCTTGAAGGATGCAGAAAGCTTGCTTTGTTGGTTGGAGGTTCAGCAGTATAACAAGATGATGCCACTTCATACAACAAAAGAAAAAGACTGCTATATTTGGCTTCCTTGCTAATGGGGTAGATGCACTTACCATCTATAATGAACATGTTGAGAGGACCGATGCCCCATGCAGGTATCTTCTGATCTACAAACTGAGTCAGGATCATTTTGAGCTCTTCTTCGCTGCCATAATCCCAATGCCAGACAGTTCAGGGAGCCTACAAACATTTACTTTTTAGGCACCAAGTTAAAACGGCCACAGGCAGTTGTTTACTTCGAGACAACAGTTACATCCTTGATTCACCATCTGCAGCTGTAAATGTTGATTGCAGAATGGAAGTGCACTTTGTGGAAGTAAATGACCCAGAAGATCACTTGATTCCTAACCTCCCAGATGTATGCAACTTCTCTGAATACAAAGAGGAAATGGTCAGCTACGTCACAGGATTTGTAGTAAAGAAGATGAAAGAGAAAATCCCCTGCTTGCCTTGTTGACAATCATTGACAACCAATGGCACTGTGCGTAGTTTTTTTTAAAGCTGAAAGACAGGTGGTCTCCAGAAACCTTCACCAGGCATGGTTTCTGTGTGTATGACAGAAGAAAAATGCATTTAGAGGAAGATCAAAACTAATGGAGGTCAGCTTCCCAGTGGAGGTGGAGTCACAGCAGCCGTTTCCAGGTCCAAACTCTACTTCAGGTCCCAAACTCAAACGATCACTGCAGCATCACTGAGAGTTAAAAACTCTCTAAATTCTTTCATCTGTAATAAAATGATCAGCGTTGCTGCTTTACCAGGTGTAACAATTAAGTTTAACATCCAGGCATCCATGAAAACAGAGTTTATTAAATTTAACGGAGTTAGAAGTTAGCAGGAAGTTAGCTCGCTAGTTTCCACCTAAACATGATATAGCATGTTCTGACAGAGAGATTTCTAAAAATACTAAAACGTACAGCTCTGCTATCACTTCCAACATAAATGAAGACAGAAAACTAAACAGCAGTGACGTTTGTAGGGTTACTGAAGTTGGGCTAGCTGGTATATAATGATGTGCTACGTGATTGCTAGCTCCACAGCTATGTTAGCATAACATAAACACAGTGAAGCTGGAGGATGAATGCTAACCTTTTTCCAACTCCAAAGACATATGCTTGACTGTTGAAGTGAACTACATTCACGTACTTGTGAAAATGGCCTCCACGTGGCACTGCAAAGTCGGGTTTAGTCACTTTACAAAAAGAGAAACTGAAATGCCAAAAATGGGCAAGTTGGATCGCAGACAGATGACCAAACTGATCAATTTTTATGCAGAGTGTGCGGTACCTGATGCCTTTTAGGGCTGAATGATATATTGGAATCATTTCTGATTTTTCTAACATATACTGTATTTCAGATTAGATTTGAAATCTATATTACAAAGTAAAAATCTTTGGTCAAAGAATATAACTAAATTTTGATTTCAATTACAAAAAAAGACTAATTGTTCATCCCTGCATTTTTTTTTTTTTTTGAATGACTGATATGGATAGTTTTATTGCACTTTTCTGTAAGTAGTAAGTCAAATATATTTTTTTGTATGTTGTTTTATATGAGTATGTTTTGCTGTCAAGAGTTTTCATTGGATTATGTCGCAGTTTTCAGTAAGCTTTACAGTCTAAATTTATTGGCAGGCTACTTTTTAATGTTAGATGAAACTAAATTTGAAGTGTCTCAAGTTAAGTCTGTTTTTTGCAGCTCTGATCTATTTTTATCAATACCACACTACAACATAGTAGAACTGTGTAAACAAAATGTGCTAAATATCATACAATCAACAAGAAAGCAGAGAAAATGAGGATTTATGGTTTGAGGCATGAACTTCTTAATAAACTGATTTTAATGATTCTCTCCTCTGTGTGTGATTTTAGGAGATGTCGTCAGATTGAGACCTCAGTGCCCATTAATAACATGATGGACGTGCCAGCTATTTGAAATGCTGAATAATATAATCTTAAATCATTCTTTAGTAATCAATAAAATCACAATGATTTTTTAAAAACTACAAAGGCTAAAACGTTATGTATCTTAAGTGAAACATGAAACTTGCATGGAAGTGTAATACGTTGAGGACCAAAAAGTTACAAATGACACACACACACACACACACACACACACACACACACACACACACACACACACATATATGTATATATATATATATATATAAAAAAAAAAACACCCAGCACGCCCCTGCGGGCGGTTTATCCTTCAAGCTCGGGTCCTCTACCAGAGGCCTGGGAGCTTGAGGGTCCTGCGCAGTATCTTAGCTGTTCCCAGGACTGCACTCTTCTGGACAGAGATCTCCGATGTTGTTCCTGGGATCTGCTGGAGCCACTCGCCTAGCTTGGGAGTCACCGCACCTAGTGCTCCGATTACCACGGGGACCACCGTTACCTTCACCCTCCACATCCTCTCGAGCTCTTCTCTGAGCCCTTGGTATTTCTCCAGCTTCTCGTGTTCCTTCTTCCTGATATTGCTGTCATTCGGAACCGCTACATCGATCACTACGGCCATCTTCTTCTGTTTGTCTACCACCACTATGTCCGGTTGGTTAGCCACCACCATTTTGTCCGTCTGTATCTGGAAGTCCCACAGGATCTTAGCTCGGTCATTCTCCACCACCCTTGGGGGCATCTCCCATTTTGACCTCGGGACTTCCAGGTTATACTCGGCACAGATGTTCCTGTACACTATGCCGGCCACTTGGTTATGGCGTTCCATGTATGCCTTGCCTGCTAGCATCTTGCACCCTGCTGTTATGTGCTGGATTGTCTCTGGGGCATCTTTACACAGCCTGCACCTGGGGTCTTGCCTGGTGTGATAGACCCCAGCCTCTATGGATCTTGTGCTCAGAGCTTGTTCTTGTGCTGCCATGATTAGTGCCTCTGTGCTGTCTTTCAGTCCAGCTTTGTCCAGCCACTGGTAGGATTTCTGGATATCAGCCACCTCCTCTATCTGCCGGTGGTACATACCGTGCAGGGGCCTGTCCTTCCATGATGGTTCCTCGTCTCCCTCCTCTTTCTTGGGTTTCTGCTGCCTGAGGTATTCACTGAGCACTCGGTCAGTTGGGGCCATCTTCCTAATGTATTCTTGGATGTTCGTTGTCTCATCCTGGACTGTGGTGCTGACACTCACCAGTCCCCGGCCCCCTTCCTTCCGCTTAGCGTACAGCCTCAGGGTGCTGGATTTGGGGTGAAACCCTCCATGCATGGTAAGGAGCTTTCTTGTCTTTATGTCAGTGGCTTCTATCTCCTCCTTTGGCCAGCCTATTACCCCAGCAGGGTACCTGATCACGGGCAGGGCGTACGTGTTGATGGCCCGGATCTTGTTCTTACCATTCAGCTGACTCCTCAGGACTTGCCTGACCCTCTGCAGGTACTTGGTGGTTGCAGCTTTTCTAGCGGCCTCTTCATGGTTCCCATTCGCCTGTGGGATCCCCAAGTACTTGTAACTGTCCTCTATGTCTGCAATGTTGCCTTCTGGTAGTTCAATCCCCTCAGTTCTGACTACCTTCCCTCTCTTTGTTACCATCCGACTACACTTCTCCAGTCCGAACGACATTCCAATGTCATTGCTGTATAGCCTGGTAGTGTGGATCAGTGAATCGATGTCTCGTTCACTCTTGGCATACAGCTTGATGTCATCCATGTACAGGAGGTGGCTGACAACTGCTCCGTTCCGTAGTCGGTATCCGTAGCCAGTCTTGTTAATGATCTCACTGAGGGGGTTCAGGCCTATGCAGAACAGCAGTGGGGACAGAGCATCTCCTTGGTAGATCCCGCACTTGATGGTGACTTGTGCTATGGGCTTGGAGTTGGCCTCTAGTGTTGTACGCCACATCCCCATTGAGTTCCTGATGAAGGCTCTTAGGGTCCCATTGATCTTGTACAATTCTAGGCATTCCAGTATCCAGCTGTGGGGCATTGAGTCATAGGCCTTCTTGTAATCAATCCAGGCAGTGCACAGGTTGGTCAGTCTGGTCTTGCAGTCTCGGCTGATTGTTCTGTCTACCAGTAGCTGGTGTTTTGCGCCTCTGGTATTCTTGCCAATTCCTTTCTGTGTCCCGCTCATGTATTGACCCATATATATATATATATATATATATATATATATATATATATATATATATATATATATATATATATATATATATATATATATATATATATATATATATAACCCCGTAGCCGGTTACCAAGATTACGTGAAGTACCCTCAGAAGGTCTACAGGTCTGCTAGATGATGTTAATGCAGCACTACGGGCAATACCTACAACCACGATTACCGACACTAACAAGCTGATCTACAATACGGCAACAGTGATCAGTGAGATGCTTGGCTACAAGTTGAACAGCGACAAGGGGCAGTACCCTCCATGGAGAAGGAGGCTAGAGGGCAAGATCAAAGTAGCACGGAGGGAGGTTAGCCAACTAACGGAGTTGCAGAAAGGTGCGACAAATAAGGTGCCTAAGAAATACAGCAAGCTGTCCATACCTGAGGCCTTGGAAACTGCCAAGCAAAGACTCACAGCCTTGGCCAGCCGCTTGAGGAGGTACACCAGAGAGATAGAAGGCAGGAGAATAAACCAGCCGTTCTCCACAGAACCAGCAAAGGTGTACTCTCAGTGGCAAGGGAACAATAATAAGAGAACAGCACCACCAAGGCTGGAGACGGAGCAATACTGGAAGAGCATATGGGAGAAGGATGCAACCCATAACGGCAATACTCAGTGGCTAGAGGATCTGAGGGCAGACCACAGCGACCTCCCTGAACAGGGTCCAGTAACCATCACAGCGGCAGATATCCAAGAAAGGGTCTCCAGTATGAAGAGTTGGACAGCACCAGGGCCCGACATGGTTCACGCCTACTGGCTGAAGAAGCTGACTGCACTCCACGAGCGTCTGGCAGCACAAATGAACCAGCTGCTAGTTAACGAGAGACACCCGGAATGGCTAACTGAAGGCCGGACGGTCCTGATCCCCAAGGACCCCAAGAAGGGACATCCAACTACCGACCAATAACCTGCCTCAGTACTACATGGAAGCTCCTGTCAGGCATCATATCGGCTAAGATGAACAGGCACATGGGTCAATACATGAGCGGGACACAGAAAGGAATTGGCAAGAATACCAGAGGCGCAAAACACCAGCTACTGGTAGACAGAACAGTCAGCCGAGACTGCAAGACCAGACTGACCAACCTGTGCACTGCCTGGATTGATTACAAGAAGGCCTATGACTCAATGCCCCACAGCTGGATACTGGAATGCCTAGAATTGTACAAGATCAATGGGACCCTAAGAGCCTTCATCAGGAACTCAATGGGGATGTGGCGTACAACACTAGAGGCCAACTCCAAGCCCATAGCACAAGTCACCATCAAGTGCGGGATCTACCAAGGAGATGCTCTGTCCCCACTGCTGTTCTGCATAGGCCTGAACCCCCTCAGTGAGATCATTAACAAGACTGGCTACGGATACCGACTACGGAACGGAGAAGTTGTCAGCCACCTCCTGTACATGGATGACATCAAGCTGTATGCCAAGAGTGAACGAGACATCGATTCACTGATCCACACTACCAGGCTATACAGCAATGACATCGGGATGTCGTTCGGACTGGAGAAGTGTAGTCGGATGGTAACAAAGAGAGGGAAGGTAGTCAGAACTGAGGGGATTGAACTACCAGAAGGCAACATTGCAGACATAGAGGACAGTTACAAGTACCTGGGGATCCCGCAGGCAAATGGGAACCATGAAGAGGCCGCTAGAAAAGCTGCAACCACCAAGTACCTGCAGAGGGTCAGGCAAGTCCTGAGGAGTCAGCTGAATGGTAAGAACAAGATCCGGGCCATCAACACGCACGCCCTGCCCGTGATCAGGTACCCTGCTGGGGTAATAGGCTGGCCAAAGGAGGAGATAGAAGCCACTGACATAAAGACAAGAAAGCTCCTTACCATGCATGGAGGGTTTCACCCCAAGTCCAGCACCCTGAGGCTGTACGCTAAGCGGAAGGAAGGGGGCCGGGGACTGGTGAGTGTCAGCACCACAGTCCAGGATGAGACAAGGAACATCCAAGAATACATTGGGAAGATGGCCCCAACTGACCGAGTGCTCAGTGAATACCTCAGGCAGCAGAAACCCAAGAAAGAGGAGGGAAACGAGGAACCATCATGGAAGGACAGGCCCCTGCACGGTATGTACCACCGGCAGATAGAGGAGGTGGCTGATATCCAGAAATCCTACCAGTGGCTGGACAAAGCTGGACTGAAAGACAGCACAGAGGCACTAATCATGGCAGCACAAGAACAAGCTCTGAGCACAAGATCCATAGAGGCTAGCTTCGCTAGCAACCCGGCTGCCACAAGCCTGATGCTTTTGACGTCATGACGTCATTGAGGTCATTTCTACCACAGTGGATCAACAGGACATCTGGCATCTTCCTCCAAGGGACTGAAAAAGAAAAGGCGATCAGGTTTTTCCAAACCATCCCATCCCAGCCAAAACGCTGCACCTGTGCATCCAGACCAAGACCCCGCAGCAGATGTAGCTCTCCCCAGTGATGCAGATCTTGGGTCCTGTTGATTGTGAAATTAAAAATAATTTTAATGATTTTTTGAAATGTATTTTTGATAAATGTAATATTCACTATTTTTGTAATTAACGAAGCTATAACGAAGCCATAGTGTCAGTTTATTATAGATTAAGCTTTAATGTAAACATTTAAACACGCTCAAAGAAGCGTATAGCCATGATATTACACTTACTCTTTGCTTGGGCAGAAGACGCTGATGTTGAAGTCTCCATTTCTCATTCTTGGTCTAACAGAAGAATAAAAATAATAATTGAAAATACATTCGCAAAAGCAGGGGTGTAGCATTAATTGCCTTTTGCTAGCATGTTGAGTCATGACGGTCCTAACCAAAGACTGCATATACTGATAATTTAGCTATGCGCAAAGTTTCAACAGGTATGTTGATATTGATATAAAAAAACAAAACAAAAACCCCCCGTATTTTTTTTACTAACGACAACATAAGATGTGGGAATTTCAAAGTATGAATCTTAGCTGTTGTAATTACCTTGTTTTAATGGATCCTTCTCTTTTGGAAAACTTGCGTAGTGAAACCAGCAGGAAAATGGCCAGGCTACGTAAAAGTTAAGAGGGGTTGTTCTGATGGATGCCTGTGGACGGGAGTTCCATAGCACAGCTCCACCCGTGGTTTCTACTGCACAGACTCTGAGTTTGCAAGATAGTGTGTCCCAGATCCTGGATATTTTGGCTTCACTTTTGCACAATGAGAGGAAGTGGAGCCGCGTCGTCCATATTTTCTACAGTCATTGGTTAGTAGCTAACGTTAGCTTAGCTAACACTTGCAGTAGCTGTAAAAACTAAGGTTGCATAAAAGTAAGGTTGTCGTGATATAAGCTGACCATTTTATTGTAAACATGGATAGAGAACTAGATGTGTTAATTATACTTTCCAATAAGACATATATATATATATATATATATATATATATATATATATATATATATATATATATATATATATATATATATATATATATATATATATATATATATATATATATATATATATATATATATATATATATATATATATTCGCCCAAAGATTAAGCACTCCAGTTTCAACAGTTTAGGTCAGGGGGTTAGAGGTGTGGTATAATCAGAATGCAGCCATCTACCCCCAGTGAATTTTGTGGTGGTTTATTTCTAATAATAGACTTTAAATATTCCAATATGTTCATTTGGAAAAAAAAGGAAAAAGATGAATTAATTATTTTACTTTATACACAAATTATATGGGTGGCACGGTGGTTGGCACTTTTGCCGCACAGCAAGAAGGTCCTTAGTTCAATTCCACCATCAGGCCGGGGTCTTTCTGTGTGGAGTTTGCGTGGGTTCCCTCCGGGTACTCCGGCTTCCTCCCACCGTCCAAAGACATGCAGCTTGTGGGGATAGGTTAATTGGATAATCCAAATTGCCACTAGGTGTGAATGAATGTGAGTGCGAATGGTTGTCTGTCCCTGTGTGTTGGCCCTGCGACAGACTGGTGACCTGTCCAGGGTGTACCCCGCCTCTCGCCCTATGACAGCTGGGATAGGCTCCAGTGCCCCCCGCGACCCTGAAAAGGGGAAGCGAATGAATGGATGGACAAATTATAATGATGCCTTTTTTCAGTAGGACAGTCCATGTCTGTGAAACTGTTGCTCAGTGAACTGCCAACTACATCACGCTTGCTTTAACATTGTTTTTCTTTTAAAGCTTCGAATTTTTCAGTGTGCAGTGGGCAGCTTGCTTACTGCAGGAGAGGCTGGATCTTTGGATAGTTCGGGGTCAGTCAACTATCATGACCATGGTATTAAATTGCTGCTTATTACACAGAAACTGCCACAGGTGTTCCCTGTTAGTCATTACAATTCTTTAAGGTTTAAAAATTCATTACCTGCTTATTAATGTGTTATTGAATGGAAACAGGCAGTTTTGCATTTTGCAGCTCTGTTTTTCTGCTTATTACACAGAAACTAACGTGGGTATTTTAGTGGTAATAACTTTGAAATTACCATATTATTACATTCTTGTTTCTTCCTTGTTACCCTACTATTACTATCACTTTATTACGACACTGTATTTCCACAATATTACCACCCCAGTTTTGGGGCTCTTATTATTAAATTACATACATTTTAGTGTAATGTTATTCAACTGTAGCCACTGTTGCTACCATGATATTACTTGGATAGTAAGTGGTTATTACTTTGATAATTAAGTGGTAATAACTTAGAAATTACCACATTATTCTGTTCTCGTTTCTGTCTTGTCACCTTTATTACTGAGCTGTAATAGAAAGAGCTACCAATAAGAGTACTCCCAGGCTACAGGCTCACTATGGTTCCTGATGTATTTAATGCAGGGGAGAAAAAGCTCAGCTCCAATATCACTATTCCATCTATAGTCACTCAGAACATCAGGGCTTGTAGCTTTATGTCTGAACTCAGTTCCAGTTTTACATTTCAACTAAGCAATATTTAAAATGACATCATCAGTGGTAGAGTAAGCTGTCCAGCTGGAGGGAATAACATTATTATTATTGCCATCATGGCGTCCCTGCAGTGCCTGCCCATCGCTTTGTGATATTTCAAGAACTAGAAATACTTCCTGGTTTGAATGACATATCTGCAGTGTTGTGAAATGTTCATTCTAAGGTATTCATACAACACGCGCTGACAAGAAATTCAATTAGCTGTTTGGGACAAACAAGAGTTTATTCAGAGAAGCTGGTTGCCTAGCAACTTCAAGTGCAGGCAGCATGCATTTGCCTGACTTTTCTTGTTATACCTGCAATTCTGTTCATGTGCGTATAAGTACAGTAAGTATATCCCAACTAAACTTTCCATTTAACATGCTGACATTGATCCGCTTAAAAATTTTACAAACATTCAGATTTTATAAAATGTAAAACAACACGAAGACCTCAAGATGATTAAATTAATCCTGTAAGACAAAAAGTGATTCTTATTTTTTTATTAAGTATGATTAAAAACATGACAGTTCCCCTCCCTTTAAAACCAGCTCGCCAGAGCAGATATTATATTAATGCTAGAAACCCAAGCACGCATGCATCATCATGGGTGCACACACAAAGCAGTTCTTACAGCTAACATTAAAAACCAGCAATGTCATTTGGCTGTGGCTACAAACAGTTTTTATACAGTATAAAACTTCATTTGTTTTAGTAATTTTTTACATTTTCTGAATAAAATTCTCAATGCTCGGGTTTTAATGAGCTTTTATTGATTAGACTGCAGTTGCTATGGGATTGGACCTTTTTGCAGCTGTTATACTACCAGAGGCAACCAGTGGTACCAGCTATAAGAACCTGTGGATGGCAAACAGTTCACATGCATATATCCTGAGTATTGTCAAGTGTATGTGATAAATGAGTTCAGTGATCATAATTCAGCACATCGCCCTCAGCACATCTACTGGATATTAGTAAAAAAAAAAAAGCATGCGACTCACTGTTAGTGTCTTTGATGGTGCCTGTAATTCGTCAGCATACAGACTGGAAGCTCCGAGTTAAATGAGAAAATGAAAAAATAAGGCAGAAATTTCTGCTGCCTTACAAACCCTGGATATACGACGTCCTTATCTCGAGCCCTTACTAAATATTTTTGCAGACTTTCCCAGGGAATACTTTCAATCAGCTGTCTCCCTCTCTCGCTGTGTGTTTTTATCAGAAATCCACTTTCGTCTGTGTAATATATGTAAATTATAGACCGTGAAGTGGAAACTTGTGTAACTGACGAATTCTTGTAATAAAAGTCATATCTGTTTTGACCTAAAGTGAAGGACGTAAATCAGTGAAGTAGCTAAATTGCTCAGAACATTTGATATTAAAGTGCGTATATTTTACTGTCTTACCAAAAGTAACAATAATCCGACTCTCTGTTTCGGGGCTGCTTCATGTGGAACTGTTTTTTGCCCTCTGTATCTGAAATTCCATGAAAATGAAAATTCTAAAGATCCATAATTCAGCTCCAGCAGTTAATTAAAGCGTCTTCAATGGCTTCCTCCAGTCTCTTTTACATCATGCCTTCCTTTTCCAGAGCTACAGTTCAAGAAGGTTTTGTCTTAGACTTTCAATACAAAACTCAAATAAGCCAGCACACTGAGGGGAGACTGAATAAACAATCTGAATACATAAGGTAGTTAGTTATAAGGCAGGTGAGCTGCAAGTGTGCTGAGAATCCACAAGTGCTTCTGTTCATTCATAAGTGGAGTAATTTTAGTAATTTTTGCTCAGAACTCAGTTTTTAAAAAGTCAGCTAAATGTCATTTTTTATAATCGGCACTGATGTATGATTGAGAGAAAATCTTTACTATTCTGGACCTTGAGATAATCATTTAATACAGATTGTAAAGTTAGAAGCAGGAAAGCTTTATTTGCTCTTAGCTGAATATTGTTTTTCACAATTTAACGCAAACACGTGCCTCAACTCGACAAATGCTCGATATAATGAATGAGGCTCTCAGTATGGACTGTTGTGGTTGAAGTACTATGCAAAAACTTAAAAACTGCTCTCTATGTACACATTGTTCACTGTTGCCCTGGAATAGTTAAATCTTAAAGCTGATAATTCCAGAGCTGCAGAAACTGCTGTGGTAGAGTCGGATAAGTCAATCTGCTCTCGGTGTAGTGGAGTGGAGGGAGAAAAGACCCGGCCTGCAGAAATAAAACAGGAACCTAATGTCAAGTTTAAGTGAGCCAGTTTAAAGTTAAGGTCGATGCAGCACATTTCAAAATTACCTCCTTTTTCAGGAGACAGCACACGTTCATATGTCACTTACAAGTTAGCAGACGGGGAGGCTGCTTGAAGATCTCTCGCCTAGATAATAAAGGGTCGTGACACTCAGCACTTCCAAGGCCAGGAGTGCATGAGACCTCTTTCACTGAAGTGGAAGACAGATTTAATGCCTAGACAGCTACAGAGAGGGAGCCAAGTCAGTCATCGAGGGCCTCCAGGAGAGAAGCTTCTATTGATTTCATATTCCTGCTCCCACGACCAGAGCAAACCAGAAGGAGACAGTGCTGTATGTCACTATGCTTCCTTCAGCTTGAAAGACTGTAAATACTGTGAGCAGAGAGGATGATATCAGCGACGAGCTCTTTCAGCAGGAGGCAAAAAGTACTTCTACAGTTTCTGAAAGATAAATAACAGGTTTCAAAGGCATTCATGTTTACTGTTTACAAGTTATCAGTCTACTAACAGTAAACCTGCAAAATAACTCAGTTTTCTTTCAGATACACAGTATGCCACTAAATGATAATGATTAAATATACTGAAAGTGCACATTTATAGCACTTTGTAACATGTGAATGTGAACATCTTCAAATGATTCAGACCTTTTCTGTCATGAAATATCGCACAAAGACGGCTCATCAAATGCTAAACCAGTTTTTAAAAGCTTTTAAAGGCGCCGTTAATGCTGATCTGGAGCGCACTGCCTAGCATTTCCATATGACCACACTACAAGGTTCTTCTGTCCTTTTCAAAGATGTTCATGCTGCACTTCCATGAACCAATCACAGCAGATGGCCCCGCCCCTCCCTGAGCCTGGTTCTGCCGGAGGTTTCTTCCTGTTAAAAGGGAGTTTTTCCTTCCCACTGTCGCCAAAGTGCTGCTCATACGGGGTCATATGATTGTTGGGTTTTTCTCTGTATTATTGTGTGGTCTCTATCTCAGGATATTATGCACCTTGAGGTGATTCTTGTTGTGATTTGGCTGTATATAAATAAAACTGAATTCCACTGAATTTTATCTTATTTGCAAAAAACATCAGTCGCCATTTTTTGACCATGCATGCCTTTTGACTCTGGTATAAAGTGAGAATCAAGCTTGCGTGTACTTTCTAATAATGCTTGATACACTGAAACTGCAATAAAGCAACAAGTTGATAGTGCCACAGTGACTACTTTAGGTTTTTGGCAATGCCTACAATATGAAATGAAAAATTCAGGAAAGCTTTGAGATCTGAAATGCCATAAGAGGCGAGAATGGGAAAATAATGTGCTTTTAAAAATACAACATTCAATTCCTTCACTTTAGTTTTAGTTGCTGTATAGTTCACAGGCTGTGAATGACAACAGTCATGCTAATTTGAGCGTCTAGCGGACAATGAGCCTGTGACAACAATCTATATTTTCATATTACTCAGTGAGTCACTGAGTGACGGCACTTTAACAAAAAAGATTAAGTCAAGCCAGGAAACTTTTTACTTTACAATTTATAAACTTTATTTAATGCCTGAAGAAATTAAAATGCATCATTAAAATTGTATTAATTCAGTCTAACCCTGGATTATCTTAGGTCGTTTTACTCATGACCTCTCAGGATCATGAGAGGCATGGCTAAATGACTAATGAGATAATCATTTATGTATAATTTAGATAATGGGCTTACAATGATACTAATTAAACACTTAATTGAAACTGGAAAACCACTGTTTCTATTGCATCTCTGTCATGGTTAAGTAATAATAACTTGTCAAGGTCCAAGTGGCGGCTTTTTGTGTCCCCTCCTGGCCATCTGTGCCTCAGTTTAATTCCACAACTTAGACACTCACGCCACACTTTTACGACACATACATTTAGGGCCTTGTTGGTCCACCCCCGTCCGGTGGTGCGTTGGTGGTTCCCGGTGTCCGGGGCTCGGTGCTCAGGTGTGTACTGGCCAGTGATGGGAATAACGGCGTTACAAGTAATGGCGTTACTAACAGCGTTAATTTTTTCAGTAACAAATAATCTAACTAATTACTATTTCTATTGTTACAACACGTTACCGTTACTAAGAAGGAAATGCGCTTGGGGAGTGTGATCGTGTGTACAGTGTCTCTCTATGTCTGTCTCCACGTTGGTTGAGTGTGGAGTGAGTGCACATGAGAGCATGAGGGTGGGAATGGATGTTTGTATCTGTGTGTGCCTGTATGTCTGTGTCTATATGTCAGGTTGGGTATCAGGCGCCACCTCTCTGGGGACATCTCAGGCCCTCCAAGGTTTGGAGGCCTATCTCCCCCCACCACCACTTCCCCTGCCAGTGGCGGACTCCCTCAGGTGTCGGTGCGTTGGTGGTTCTTTGTGTCCGGGGATGGGCGTCCGGGTACACACCGGCTCACTCCTTGGTGGCCGCTTATCAGGGCCTGGAGCCTGGGGCTCGCTCGGGCCACTTCGGAGGTGGGGTGCCCCCGGCCTCTCGGCCTGGGGCTCGGTCACTCAGGCACAGCTGGCTGCCGGCGGAGCTCACGGGCGCGTCACTGCAACTCCCCCGGGCATCTGCTCTGCGGCTGCTGAGTGAGCCCTCATCTGGGACTCTCCTCAGGTCTTTCTGGGACAGTGGTGCGGCTGCCCCTCTGTTGGTCTTCCTTGGTCTCTTGTGTTCTGGGGGCCTCTGGATGTCTGGAGTTTTGATCTCCTCCATACCTGCTTCATGCCCTGGAGGACGGGGCTGTGGCCCCCCCACACCCTCTAGCAGATCATTACATGAAGGAACCTTTTAAAAACAAGCGCGTCCATGCTCACAGGTGTACACACGGGTGATCACACCCACAAACTACACCCTTTTTGGCTCCTACCTCAAAGCACACTGTGTTCTGTTGATCTTATGTGCTGCACAATAATGTTTAATATTTAGTATTTACTGTCATATTCCCATATATCATTGTGATGTTGTTTATTCTATTACTCTTGTTCTCTTCTGCTTGCTTTCTTTTTTCTTTCTCAGCAGGTGATCCAGGTGATTGATATATGCATTTTTTTTCTCTGCTCGTTCTGTTGGTTTTTGTTTTTTGCCCTTCTCCCCCGTCCCTCTTCTCAGCTGTTTCTTTCCCTCTTTCTTTCTCCCCTTCTTTCCCCCAGTCAAGTCTGTCCCGTATTCAGTAAGTGAAAATAAAATAAACAATAAAAGGTGAATCAAATGGACCATTACGGCAAGGCTGGGATGGTCAGTTTGGTAAAGTAAATCCGTTGGGCATCTTTCTTTGCCTTTAGACAACAATTCTGATGCAAAAGAGCCAAACGGGACAGGCAAAAAAAAAAAAAAAAGAAAAAGAAGGAAATGTGGTCGTGTTACTATTTTTCTACAAACAGACGGTTGATGATGTGTTCGGGTTATCGCATCTTATATCAGTTGCAATCATGATCACTTTTTGGCACAACACCTGGAGCTCAGGGGGCAAAACAATCGCACGAGTGCTGCTGTTTGACTGAGGAAGAATAAAGTAGTCGTGGTAAGACAATCACATGACCACTTAAAGACAAAGCAAAAAGGTGACATATACCAGTTTATAAACTGTGTTGATGGGCCAGTAAAACCAGAGTCATGATAAACAAGATATACGGCTGTTTTTCCTCAATAGTTTCATGTTTACTGTCTAAGGACAGCAGCGAGACCTCTCTGCTTATGACCAAACAACAAACAAAAACCAGCCCTTTAATGTTGGTGGAAAAATGCACCATGTCGACCAATCAAAAAATGATATGGCAACATGACATTTGGTTGTTTAGGAAGAGGGGGAAGATTTAGGAGTGAGGGCAAGAGAGAGAGAGAGAGAGAGAGAGAGAGAGTTATGAGATGTCAGAGATTTGTGACGTTTAGCGTGTTTGCAGTGTGTAGTTAATGTGCTGTCTTGTGTAGTTAGTGTGTAGAGTTGTGGATAGTTTTGTGTTGTGTGTCAGAACAATGAGGCGACTGCTGTCTCCAGGTAGAAACAGGAGTGACACATCTGCTGACAATTTATATTTGCATTTAAAGTTATGAAATATGATTCAATAAACATGTTTGTGGTTGTTACAGTAAAAAATAAATAAAATAAAATAAAATAAACTTTTTCTACTCGGATGTTATGTTTTTTTTGTCCGATTTTAGATCAGTTGTGTTAATACTGTAGTCAAAATTAAAACATAACTGTAAATTCAAACACGTGAGATTGTGCTGAAAAGAATGAGACCAAACAAGACAAAGTAAATCGTGTTTAAAGGTGAAATGTAGAGGAAACATCAAAAGTCGTTAAAAATGGCCAATTATACCCCGGACCCCAGGGTTAAATTGTTTTTTAAAGTAACGTAATAGTTACTTTTCAAGTAATTAATTACTTTTAGAATTTTGTAACTCAGTTATCTTTTTGAAGAAGTAACTAATAACTATAATTAATTACTTTTTCAAAGTATCTTGCCCAACACTGGTACTGGCTGACCCCTGGCGGCTGCTTGGCAGGGTCCGGCCCCCTGTCTCAGTCAGGTTCCTTCCGGGGTGTGGAGGTCCCTCAGATCTCGGGTCTTCAGGCCTGGGGCTCAGTCCACTCTGGTGTAGCCAGCTGCCGGCGGAGCCTGTGGGCCCGTGGCCACGGCCCCCTGTAGCTGCTGCACCATGGCTGCTGGGTGACCCCTGTCTGAGGCTCTCCTCAGCCTTTTTCTAGGTGGGTGGTGCAACTGCCCCTGCGGTGGTCCTCCTTGGGCTCTCTCTCCTTGGAGGGCCTCCACATGTCTGAGGCCTGGATCTCCTCCATGACTGCTTCATGTCCTGGGGGGCGGGGCTATGGCTCTCCACACCTACCTACCTACTATTAGACAGTTACATGGAGAAACCTTATGAACACAAGCGCACTCACGCACACAGGTGTGCACAATGAAGTACCTGTTTGTACGCACCTGTATACAACTGACTGGAGGGTAAGAGGTGGTTGTCATAGTGATGGGTGAAGTGGCATCTCCACATAAGATGCAGAAAGCTGCAGAAGAAGAAACGACAGCCGAAGTGCTGGATTTCAGCCAAATAAGGAGAAACTTTCCTGTCTGGGTGTGATGCTCTTTGTTGGTTTTGATCTCAAGAGGAAGCAAAGAGACATGATTTTTAACTCGAACCTAAGATTTCCTGAATAAAGAAAAGATAAAGTCATATTTTGAATTTGGTTGCCTTTTCTCATAAAAGAAACCAACAGTATTGTAATGTGTTAAATAGTCTAGTTTGTTTCTGTTACAGTTACTGTACTGGAGCAACTGTAACCCACATAATTTCCTTAGAGATTAATAACGTATGCTGATTCTGATTCAATGCTACACACATAAAACAGACTGAAAGTTTAAATATAGGCATTAGAATAAAGGCATGAAGACATGAGATATTCAAGTAGGAAATCTTGAGGCAGTTAATTTATCTTACTCTACTGTGAGACTGCTCTGTCTTTGTTCTTTAAAAGAAAGTCTTTGCTGAATATGAAACGGACTATGTCGTAATTCACTAACACTGATACTCATTTTTCTCAGGTCATTCACCAGTTATTCCACACAATTACAGGTTGCAGCTGCACTACCTTTCTATCTTTAGCACCAAAGTACAACTGTGAACAATTGTCAATTTCTGTTATTATAGTTCCCAAATACGTTGCAACTTACACAACAGAAACATCTCCAGATGTCTAGCCTAATATTTAAATTAAGTAAATGTAGTGTAAATTCTAAAAATAATTCCCAACCTTCGATTCCTCCTCTACTATGTAAATCTGAATCTGTGAAGATGTCTTTATCAGGTTGATTCGGTCAAGTCTGCATTTATACAGCTGGATATCCATTACTTTTAGGCTATTATAGTCATAATGACTGACAGTGGTTTTATAGTGTTTAATGAACAGCAATATTAAGTTTAATCGGCTATGTACCACAGGCCTTCAAGCTGGCTGTAGTTAAACCTTTACTCAAAAAGCATCTCTAGACCCAGCAGTCTTAGCTAATTATAGGCCAATCTCCAACCTTCCTTTATATCAAACATCCTTGAAAGAGTAGTTGTCAAACAGCTAACACATCATCTGCAGAGGTTCATTTGAAGAGTTTCAGTCAGGTTTCAGAGCTCATCACAGCACAGAAACAGCTTTAGTGAAGGTTACAAATGATCTTCTTATGGCCTCTGACAGTGGACTCATCTCTGTGCTTGTCCTGCTAGACCTCAGTGCAGCGTTCGATACTGTCGACCATAATATCCTATTAGAGCGATTAGAACATGCTGTAGGTATTACAGGTACTGCACTGCAGTGGTTTGTATCATATCTATCTAATAGACTCCAGTTTGTGCATGTAAATGGAGAGTCCTCTTCACACACTGAGGTTAATTATGGAGTTCCACAGGGTTCAGTGCTAGGACCAATTCTGATTCCACAGGAGAGGCTGCAGACCAGCAGACAGAGAGTGCAGGTTAGTTACTGGTAAGCAATTCTTTTTGTAGGTGCGGTGATCAAATGAGAATGGTTTGCAGTGAGAGCGACACTCCTCAGGTTTGGAAGAGATAGCTAGGAGACAGGTGGAAGAAACACTACCAAAGAAAACCTGATTGCCATCATCATGACTGCTGCCTTTAAAGAAGTTTGATGGAAAGGACAACCCAGGTGAGAGAAACTCTGTCTCACAGGTGGGACAGCAAGAAAGTGGCAGCCCACAACTCCACCTGATCCTCCGAGGAAGACGGGATAAAAAAACCAACCTGCCCAGATCATAACAGATGTATCTGTATAAAAAGGAAAAGATTATTATCTGCGCATTTTCATACTTAGTTATTCTTATCATTTACAATTGCAAGTGCCTAATTATTCGAAAAGCAACATTCCTGCCATTAACATGCTGAAAAGAAATCTGGACCTAACCTGGAGAAATGTATTTTAGTCACTGTTTTATTTTTTTGGTGACTCAGTTTGTGATTTATGTTTTTTTTGTGTGTGTGAAATTAAATTTTGAATTAGTTTTTTAAATAAACTTTAAAAATCAAATGAAATAAAAAAAATTGCTATTGAGGATTTTGGGAAAACTCTTCTTCAAACCTCGAGAGGATCAACACCATCTCTTCCTTTGATACTTTTCTTTCAGGCTGAACTGAAAATAATGAGTTTTTTGTAAATATGATCAGAAATGGAGCACAGAGTACTGAGGGGACTAATTCCTGAAGCGATAACCAGTGTAATCATTACCACTAAAGCATGTGCCACAAGCACAAATCCTCCAAGGACTTCAAGCATTCCAGGTTCTCTTGATGACATTAATGCCGTCCTCTGGTTCTCCCATGGTGACAGGGGAAAAGAAAAGAAGAAGACAGAACATGCTGCATTACAGTATGATGGAGCTTCACACCACTCCAGATTAAAAGTTAATAGAGCTAAAGATGGGATGTGACGAGGCCTTGTTTGCCTGCAGTCCTACCAACCACAGAGGCTATTCTAACTTTGCCCTCCAAATCTCTGATTCACAGACTTTGACTACTCCCTCCAGTACGTCTTTGATCATCCAGCAGCAGAATCAGACTCTGACAGAGCTAATCAGAGACATCTTACAGGGAGCAGCTATCCACAAGCACCCGCATGAAGAAGCATTAAACACGTCAGCATCGTACCGTGTTTTTCTCATCACGCTCTTAAAAATGGTTAAAGCCAGTATTCTTCAAAAACAGATTCTTACCCCATAGCCACACTAAATTGAGCAGAGGAGCATCACAGTAGATCGTTTTAGATTCTTTACCTTCAGAGGTCTTGTATACAACCCAGAGCACTTGTGCTTTATACAACATGCCACATTCACTGTCTGCTTTGCTCTTCAGCTTTGCTAGCTAACATTCCCACTATGATGACTGCATTGGAGAGCAACTTGCAGACAGGGGCAGCAAGAGATTGAACCACCAACCTTGTGATGATGTAGACCACCATAAAGGAGAAAGTGAAGGCCAAGCTTCAGAAGGCTGATTTTGTTGGTCTTACAGCTGATATGTGCACTTCCATTAAAATGGATGGGCACCTTAGTGTTACTTGTCATCACAAGTAACACAAAGATGGCAACAGCTCTGTTTGGGGTTTGACCAGTCCCACACAGCTGGGAATATAATGGAGGCAAAAGCGTGCTTATGGCTGAGTGGGGAATAGCATCAAAGGTTTGGCGTACCTTACTTTGCACACACACTCAGTCTTATTGTAAAGAAGCCCTTGATCAAATACCTGCTGTCGGGAGTGAAGCTCGAAAAATCGTCGGATTGTTTAGAGAGCATCCACCATAGAGAGCATCCTAACGTACGGCATAACAACATGGTATGCAGGGTGCTCAGCTGCAGACAGGAAAGTACTGCAGAGGGTCATCAACACAGCCCAGAAGATCACTGGCTGCTCTCTGCCCAGCCTGGAGGTCACTGCAAACTCTCGGTACCTCAGCAGAGCTGGCAATATCATCAAGGACCACTCTCACCCCAGCAACCAACTGTTTGAACTATTAGCGTCAGGCCGACGGTACAGGTCACATAAAACCAGGACAAACAGATTCAGGGATAGCTTCTTTCCCAGAGCTATCACCGTAGTAAATAAGCACAAAAACAATTGAACCTATTCCATACAGTCACTGTCATTATATTATGCTGCTATTCATACTGTCATTATATTAATGCTGCTATCCTGTATATATTGTACTTACTATTGTTTGAGTACTTACGATTGTTTTTTTTGTACTTTTTATATTTTACATTTATATTTATTATTGAAACTTGCACCAAGGGAGTGGCACTCCAATTTCGTTGTACTCTGTACAATGACAATAAAGGCTATTCTATTCTATTCTATTCTATTCTATTCTATTCTATTCTATTCTAGATCTAGCCACAAGGCCAGAGACAAACTGATGGAGATGCAAGGCTTGGTGGGCAGACCTCCACTCAAATTGATTCAGGGGTGGAGACGAGATGGAACAGTACATTTGACACGTTGCAACAGCTGCATGACCAACGTGAGCCAGTTGGCTGCACTTTCCAACCTAAACAGTGACATTTTTCCTCTGACGAGCTCTGAATATGGAGTCATTCATGAATGCATGACACTCCTTGAACCATTAAAGTTCGCAACAACACGGCTGTCAGAGGAGCAGTGAGTGTCGGCATCCAAACTGTAGAGGTCAAAAAATACCTAACAGACGCATCTGTTCCAAGGAAACAAGATCCACTGACGTACTGGGATGAACGTCGTGTTGTTTATCCACACCTTTACATGTTGGCAGAAAAATACGACCTACTATTGACCTACGCAAAAAGTTGACTCAGCTCCAAAGCAGCACTGTGAAAAACTCTGTAACTGCTATACTGTATAAATGTGAAGGAATTTTCTGTATTAGTCATTTACAGGTATTGTTCTGTATTTCTCAACTACTGCAATGCAAAAGGAGGGAAAAGTAATCTTTCAGGCTTCATTTGCATTTTGGAGCTTTTACCACAGAAATTTGCCATTTCTACATTTCTGTGGCAAATATTAAAGCTCTCTTTTTTAAAATTAAAATAATGTTTTTCAAAAGAACAAGTGTTTTTATTTAGAAAGAATTGTTTATTTAATTTTTTAACCGGTATCAGATAAGTCAGGAATATTTTGCTGACTCTATTTAGACATATTTAGTTAAATATGAGGACTAGAAAAGGTTGGTTTACTGGGCCTCCAGCTGAATGAGCTATAAAGTAGTAGCAGCAATTGCAGGATAGCTACTTATTTTAGCTAGCTTAACAATTGTGTATCGAAAAACAAAAATCCTCAGAGATTAGGCCAGGCGAGGGTCGATTTATACCTGGAACAATTCAATAACAACTGATAATAATAATGACTTAGTTGCTCTCAGACAGTTTACCTCTGCCAAGGCAGAAGCTGAGAGACTAATACTTTCATTAAGGATGTTTTTGTGATATCACAGTAGTGGTGGGAAGGTGGTAGTGATGTGGCTTTGGCTTTTCTTGTGGGTAGCAAGTGTTTTTTTGTACTGAAACCTTTGAGAGATACACAAAGATATCTGATCTTGGGATTATGAGAAAAGGCTTCCTCGGTCAGTCTGTTGCTCATATGGCTTTGCATTTACTGGTCCTGTGATCCAGCTAGGCTTTGTGGTAGTGACCAAATGTAGATCATCAACGTCTGTGGTTTCTGGATCAGCTGTTGCAAATTCCTGATCATTTCACAGTTTTTCTCAATCACTTTGACGCAGCATTAAAGTCATTCTCACAAGTGTTACTGCAGTTCGACACCACTCCCACTCCCATGGACAAGATGGGCTTTATAAGATATACTTGTAACGAGATCTGGCTTTCCTTTGTGTTCTTTTTATCTTTCAGGTGTCAAGCCTCCACCTATTGGCCAGTTCAAAGTTGATTGGCATGTGTTTATTGGCTGGGCACAGTCAATAGACACTCTCCGGGGATCACTACAAATGAGCAGCTCCCTGGCCAGCTGCTGTCTCATGACAAACATTTATGTGAAGGCTTCTGTGTATTTTGAGAGTGTGTGGTGGGAGGCTGGACGGGTGCCCTATACACTGGCTGCAGAGTTTAAACTGTTAGACACACTAGGTTATGCAGCTGATGCCACTTTTGTATGTTTTTACTGACCTGTCGAGCAGCTAGGTAGGCCTTCTGTTTTAGTTAGGCGCTGGAAGCTCAACCGCCCAGTCCTCCTCCCACACGTTTTTATTTTGTTAAGTTTGACTATCAAGGCAAGCAACAATGAATCCTGCCTAATTCCTAACTTCCCTGTTGTCCTCCTCCTCCATTGATTGTGGTTGTCCGGTGCTGTCTCGTTCCTGCCTTTGCCTCCACCATGGTGGGGGGGACGTAACAATACTGTAGTTAGATCATCCATGTTTTCTACTCTCAATTTTAAAAAATGACCTTACATGATTGGCTATTGTAAAATGGCTTTTGAAGATCTTGGGTAAACTGGAAAAATGTATTCACGCTTTGAGAGTTTTAAATAATTAAAGATCTCCCTGCAGTCTTTTGAGAAAGCCCAGTCATGTCCCTGTCTTGCTTACCATGAATGTATACGAGCTTGAACTGCAAAGGCGGACAAAGCTGCAATCCACCTGTAACTGATCTCTCATTTGGCAGTTGTTAAAATGGCCTTCACTCAACTCTCCCCTCACTGATCACTTAAGCACTAAAAATTGGGTATCAAGACCTGACAGCCCTCTGCTTGAACAGGCTATCACACAACTGTCCCCCTTGCTCTTGATAAAAGACAGCAAGGCCGATGGTGCTCGTATCAGTATGGAGCAAATAGGGCTTCCCATCATCAGCAAACCCAAGGACAGGAGGACTTTTGATCTTTTTAATAACCACATCAAATGCCTTCTGTGAGGATGATGTCCGGGTTCTCCCAAAAGGCTCATTGGGATGGTGGTATTGGTATTGGTAGTGGTATTAGACACAAATCTCAGATTCTGTGGAACTGGACAAGAAATTCTCTTTGGATTTGTCTTGACTCCATTTCAGGGGACTAAATGCCCCAGATACCACACTGTTGTTGGAAAAGCATCCATGTTTAAGGGGTTGTCTTTAAACCAAACATTGCTCAAATGAGTCAGGGCCTTCAACAAACTTGTGCCTCCAGGGCAACAAGTGAAACTTGTGTTTCTTGTGTTTTCACCCTTGATTGCGTCCGTGTTTTGATTTGTTTGCGTGGTGAGCGTGATTATTTTAGGTTTTACTAAACACAACACCAAACACCCAACATTTCGTCACTAAGCTGCCGACATGTTAACAACACTTCAAAGTTAAACGCGGTTTTGTGGTGGACCACTAGAGGGCTCCACTCACACCCAGGGTTTAGGAAGTGTGTTGCTGTGTTTTGTGGCACGATGTGTTCAATTGATGTGAGGAGAGGAATAAAGCAGCAGTGAGAGCTAAGAGCTGTCGTCTGTGCTTCCCTCCACAATTTCCTTTATGTGGTTAATAAATAGTAAACACGGACTTGAACTCTCTGACTTTGGTGTCAGTATTGAATGTCTCTGTGGACAGCATCAGTGGGATTGTTGAGTTCAAACACGATGTCTGAAAGAGCTTCCTCAGAGCTTAATGCAGAGAGTCACCTTGTCTGTTCTGCAAAAACACATCAGGCATGTTCTTATGGGACGCTGTTATATAATCTACCTACCAGACTGCTTCACCTTTGTTGGTGTTTGCACGTCTGTATTTATATTACACATCTTTGGTTTTCAGATTCTTTCTGACTCACTGGTACGACCAGTAATTTCTCTTTGGTTTGTAAAAGAGGCGAATTAACTCTGTAGACTATCGATCACTTTTGAGGATACTAGACTTAGACAACGGCCTGGATTTCCTTTTATCTCTACACAAACATGTATTCTGAACGTAGACTAAAATGTCTTTTGATGTTTTTTTTCTTTTAATTCTGTGAACATTTATGCCATCAACATCTTCAGTACACAGCAAGAGTCCTAAAAATGAAGGTAGAGAACTTTTCCTGTGCTAAAGCTGCAGGCTGGAAAGTAATGTATGGGCTCAACTTGTAGTCATAAATATTTTGTACTTGTAAATCAGGATTTGTAAAAAGAATTTGTGTGTGCGTAAAAAAGATTTGTGTGTGGCCTTAGCCAAAAAATACATGTGAAACTTTGCACTCAGGTTTCAACTTACAAGTACGGATTTTGACCCTAATTTTCTTCCCTTCAGCTGATTGGTCGATGTCATGTCAATCAAAAATTTAACTATCGAATCAGAGAACAGATGGGTTTGGCTGTCGGAGGGTCACTTTTTTGAGCTGCAGGTCCTTGAAGGGTGATACAGTTTAAAGCTCCCATAAAGCTCATACAAGTTAGGTCCTTTAACTTTTGGTAGCTGTTGAAAGGATACAGTTGTGCTATATCAGTGTTCAGAAACACCATTATTACTTTAGTTTTACTTTAACACAAAATCAGGGTTGAGCCCGGACCACTGCTATGAGTCACACTATGCAGGGCAGGGATAGCTCAGTAGGTAGAGTGGTGGCCCCATGATCGGAAGGTCGGGGGTTCGACTCTACTGAACGGCTACCCTGAGGTACCCCTGAGCAAGGTACCGTCCCTACACACTGCTCCCCGGGCGCTGCACTGGTGGCTGCCAACTGCTTCACTGGGTGAATGGGTTAAATGCAGAGGAACTATTTCCCTATGGGGACTAACACGCACACTTTACTATGCAGGCACGGACGCAGCATGCGCTGTGCTCACCGCTAACTAAGAGCGAAGGATCCAGAATTTGTTGCGCTGGCTGCTGAGCTCTGCTTGTACATCATTTTTAGCGTCCGCTCTGCGTGGACTAGATGCACCTGATCCGTTTCAAAACATGTATCTCTGACTTTATCTCCTCTATGAGAGTTTGTGTTGTCTTATGTTCAAATGTTTCATAAAAACGCATCGCTCATTCATAACGAGGAAAGCTTTGTAACTGCTGAAGAGTGCGTCATTTCCACAGCACTGCTTTGCCTCCGAGGTCGACAGCGCCTTTGAAAACGCTCTGGAGGTCCCTGTGTCAGCACGTCAACCTGTGAGAAAAAGTTTACTCAGACACACAGATGTTTTCCTTCATGGCATGGCGATAAGAGACGTGAAAGCGCATTTATCCTTCCATGACCTGCAGCTCAAAAAAGTGACCCTCTGACAGCCAAACCCATCTGTTCTCTGATTGGATGGTTAAATTTGTGATTGACATGACATTGACCAATCAGCTGAAAGCAAGAAAAATGGGGTCAAAATCCGTACTGAAACCTGAGTGCAGAGTTTCACACACAAATTCGTTTTACACATGCAAGTCCTGATTTACACGTACGAAATGTTTTTGACCACAATTTGAGCCCATAGTAATGCACTGCTCCAACATAGAACTGCTTAAGGACACACATATCTGCATGATCAGGTAGAAAGTGCCCGTCTAATGAGAGGTTAAATGTGCTGAACTAGGACATCACCAGCTGTAATGAGATACTCTCTGCAATTCTGCTTTGAAGACTGTAATTGCGATCCAGTGTCATCCTCAATTCCCAACCACAGGCTTCTGGGTTTCAGTTGGGTTTAGGTTCCTGATCACACTCGAAAGACGTTTCTTCACACACAAAGGTAGAACTAGAGCTGAGAGGGTCACTGGTGTGCAAGGGGGAAGGTGTTTCCTCAGTCCCAACTGTCTCACACATTTGTAGCATCTCTTTCAGTAACTGTCCATAGTCTTTGGCACGGAGCTTAGCCTTTAACTCTCCTAGGTATGACCTAGTATCCCTCCTATCACAGAAGGGTAAATCCTGGCTTTTGTCCTTAACTGCACTGGGAATTTAATGATCCAACTGCTGTACGAAGTGCATTATAAACACATTTTCCCATTGCTGATGTTCAAAATGTCCTAGGCTCCTGGGTAGTATACCATTTATATATATTATATTTAGTATACCCTGGTTATGATTAATTAATGAGTAAAGAAGATATTACAAATCTAACCTGGCGCCAGTGTCCGGCAGCCTCGCCTCTGTCAGTGCGCCCCAGGGTGGCTGTGGCTACAATGTAGCTGCCATCACCAGTGTGTGAATGTGTGTGTGGATGGGTGGATGGGTGGATGTAGTGTTTTGGGGTCCTTAGGGACTAAGTAAAGTGCTATACAAATACAGGCCATTTACCATCTAACCTCAGATGTAGTGAGATCAATAGGAGCCCACAGCTTCAATATCAATAATGTCATGGTCCTGGGTCGGTGACCCAGCGCTTTTAGTTTGTTATCATTTTCTAGATGATGATTGTTTAAGTTCTGTGTTATTTTCGATCTGCCTCTGAGTCTGCGTCTGTATCTGTCTGTCTATGGTGTCACCCCATCTGTTTGTGAAGCTGTCTGTTTAGTTCAATGTCTTGTCTGGTTCCATGTGTCTGAGTTTCCTGCTTTATTGTGAAGGTCCGTGTCGTATGTGAGTGTGCTCAGTTTACGTTTCCCCTGTCCCGTCAGCCCAGATTCCTCCCAGCTGTGTTGCCCTCCTGTCTCTCATCCCCTGATTACTGGTGTGTGTATTTAAGCCCTGTGTGTTCTCCTGCCTGTTGCCGGTTCGTCTGTGTTCCTCCGTGTCAGTCTGTTACCCTGTGTTCCACGGTGTCCTGTTCCTCGTCTGCGTCTCTCTGCTTCTCATCCCGTTGTCATATGCTCCCAGGTCTGTTATTTTTAGTCCTCCCAGTTTAGGTGTCTTTAGTTATTTGTTATGCCCCACTGTTTGTTTGCCACTACACCTCTGTAAATAAAACCACCGGTATCTCATCCACTGCCTGCATCTTGGGTCCTTCTTCCAACTCCACACGGCTCGCCATCGGCAGCCGTGACAGTACGAACCGGCCACAATGGACCCAGCAGCATTCAACCCGCCCAAGGAGCTCCAGGAGGATATTGTTTACTCTGTGGACAAATTAATTAACGCGTGGCTGGAGCACGAGGGGAGAGAATTTCGCCAAGCCGTGGCTAATCGGCTACAGCGCTTGGTTTCTGGTCTCCCCTGGCTGCTCAGCTCACTTCACCCACTCGCACAGAATTTCATTCTGAACAAACTCCATCTTCACCCCCCGGCTGCTACTACCCACCCTGCAACTCATGCTTCACTGCCCGGTCCGACAGAGGATGTTCCGCCCGGCCCGTCAACCCAGCCTTCAAGGGGGAAACGGCGCTCACGCTGCCGACGCTCCTCGCCACAGTCGGACCTGGGGATTTCTGAGCAGCCGACTGTGGTGAGTGGACAGGACAATATTATTGGTCTGAACTGTGGGACTGTTTACTCAGGGGTAATGTTCTGTACGGCACAGGACAAAGACTGTTTATCGCCTCAAGCTCAGTTAGCCGCCCGGCCAGCAGCTCAGTTAGCCGCCCGGCCAGCAGCTCAGTTAGCCGCCCGGCCAGCAGCTCAGTTAGCCGCCCGGCCTCAAGCTCAGTTAGCCGCCCGGCCTCAAGCTCAGTCGCCACCTCCACCGCGTTCAGTCTCACAGTCCATAGCTCAATTACAGTCACAGCCGGACTTATTACAAACCATGTTACAATCCATATCCGGTCTGTAGCTCAGTTGGCAGAAGAATCATCAGCTTTATCCTCCGTTCAGTCTCCAACTTCACCACCGTTGTCATCACAACCATTATGTCAGTCACCTTCAGTTCAGCCTCCTGTTCAGCAGCCACCAGCCCTGCATCCTGTGTCAGTTGCTTCACCTGTAAAACAATACAAGTAAATTCTACCCGAAAGACACTATTCCTCGCCCATCCATTCCAAGCAGAGAGACAAATCTAATAATAATGTCAACATTCCTCAAAGGCTGGCCAGTTCTGAGACTGAGATGCACTCCAGGGCCTCCCCAGAGGCTGGGTTTCAGCCCCCATCAGACTCTGGACCCCTGGAGTTTAAGAAGCCAGCTGAGGACTGCACCCGGCTGTCGCTGCCTGAGCAGGGTCAATGCTCTGCGCAGCTGCAGGCCGCTATGTGTTTGCCAGAGGCCCGTGTGCCTGCTGGTTCTGTTGCGTTCCTGCCAGAGGTCTCCGCACCTGCTGGTTCTGTTCTGTGTGTGCCAGGGGCTCCAGTGCCCACTGGTTCTGAGACTGTTTTTGCTGGGGGGCCCGAGGAGCCCGTCCAGCGTCCTGCCTCGTCAGCTGGGGGGCCCGAGGAGCCCGTCCAGCCATCAGCTGCAGTCTCATCACCAGCTGCAGTCTCATCACCCTCGCCTGCTGCAGCTTCATCGTCCTCGCCTGCTGCGGCCTCAGAGTCTTCGTCCTCGCCTGCTGCGGCCTCAGAGTCTTCGGCCTCGCCTGGTCCAGCCCCCGTGTCTTCGGCCTCGCCTGGTCCAGTTTCAGCATCTGCTTCAGCATCCTCCTCGCCTGGTCCAGCGTCTGCTTTGGCTTCATCCGCTTCGCCTGGTCCAGCCACTGCTTCATCCTCGTCTGGTCCAGCCTCCGTGTCCTCATCAGCATCGCCTGGTCCGGCTCCAGCATCCTCATCAGCATCGCCTGGTCCGGCTCCAGCATCCTCATCAGCATCGCCTGGTCCGGCTTCTGCTTCAGCATCGCCTGGTCCGGCCTCTGCTTCAGCATCCTCATCAGCTGCTTCGCCTGGCCCAGCTTCAGCCTCCTCATCAGCTGCTGCCTCGCCTGGTCCAGCTTCAGCCTCCTCATCAGCTGCTGCCTCGCCTGGTCCAGCCTCAGCCTCCTCATCAGCTGCTGCCTCGCCTGGTCCAGCCTCAGCCTCCTCATCAGCTGCTGCCTCGCCTGGTCCAGCCTCCGCTTCTGCTTCAGCCTCGCCTGGTCCAGCCTCCGCTTCTGCTTCAGCCTCGCCTGGTCCAGCCTCCGTGTCTTCATCCTCATCAGCGTCGCCTGGTCCAACTTCAGCTTCAGCATCAGCATCGCCTGGTCCAGCTTCTGCTTCAGCGTCCTCATCAGCTTCGTCTGGTCCAGCCTCCGCTTCCGCCTCGTCTGGTCCAGCCTCCGCTTCGCCTTCAGGTCCCCTACTACCACCTCCACATCGTCGGTCATCTGCCAGGCCGCTTGTTGGGCATCTCCGCCACCGTGGACGCCCTCCTGAACGCCCTCCTGAACGCCCTCCTGAATGCCGCCACTGCCTTCCGCGTGGCCGGCCTCCGGACTTGTTTCCACGCCGCTGTTGCCGTCCGCACGGTCGGCCCCCAGAACTGTTTCCACGCCGCTGTTGCCATCCGCACGGTCGGCCCCCAGAACTGTTTCCACGCCGCTGTTGCCGTCCGCACGGTCGGCCCCCAGAACTGTTTCCGCGCCACTGCCTACTGCGTGGCCGGCATCCGGACCTGCCCCGCTGCCATTCGCATGGTCGGCCTCCTGAACTTGGCCGTCTGGGCCTTTTTGGACTCTGTGCAGCCGTGACAAATAATATAAGTAACTTTTAATCACACCAGCTGCAATGTATGTACCATATGCAACAATCATACAAAATACAGCCTAATGATAAAAAATATTAAAGGGTGTGCTTGAAGCAAAAAGGTGGAAAAATCTCATCTTTGAATTTGACCATAAATCCATGAAAACCCTCAGTGTGAACGATGAGTACTAGTCTAAGGCTGGGTTTAAAAAATCTATTTTAGTTTGAATAACATGATATCAATTCATTAAATCCTGAGTCGAGTTTTAACTATAAATGCATTTTGCCAGAAACCATTTCAACAACCACCAAACAGCTAAAACAGCAAACGAGAGCAGGTAAATGGATTCAGCACAAAGATGTAAACACAGAGCGTGGATCGTTCACACGTCCACAGAGCTGCTGAAAGCCGACATCTCAGATTCTCAGCTGCAGGTTTCGTCACTCTGACCAAAATTCACTGAACCAGCAACAAAAGCAGATCCAAACTACGCTTCACATCCTCATTAATTCCCTCTGACTTTGGCTGTTTCGCTTCCACCGCGATAAAATCAGACTTCCTGCACCTCTCTCTCTCTCTCTCTCTCTCTCTCTCTCTCTCTCTCTCTCTCTCTCTCTCTCTCTCTCTCTCTCTCTCTCTCTCTCAGTGTACTTCACGAACAGTTTCCCATCTCAAATCTCTGTTTTCTGCATTATTCGCTGCGTATTACGCACCAGTCTGCTGCTGTGTTCAGTGCTGTTGGCCTCCAACAACAAAGCCTCATTTCAGCTGTCCAACACTGAAGAAATTAAACTTGTGTCTGTGTGTCAGCTGTGTCTGTAATCAAGCCTCTGTAACTTTGCTCTGCTTCACTTCAGCAGCATCAGGTGATGTTCATATGTTGATTCATGGTTTCTACTGCTGAATATTTTTAAGGTTATCTGCTATAAAAAGCCAGAACAGGAACATCTCCTTCATGCTTTTGTGTTTTATGTTCTGTTACTTTGACACAAAGGCCTCTGCTGTGATGCTCACACCTGATGACGGCTCACATGTGTCAGCACTGATACATGATCAGAATTAAATAATATTCCTGACTGTCAAAATCTAATTGAATTGAATTGATTATAGAAATCAAAATCGATACCCAGCCCTCAGTCTAACCTTTAATTTATTTCACATCTCTCAATTAGTTCTGCTGCACGATATTATGTCCAAATCCCACCACTTCAAAGGTCTGACAGTGTTTACAGGAAACAATCTGCTTACTTTAGTTTATTGTAAACTTTGAGTTGAATCTTAGATTCACTAGACAGCAATTAACACAGTGGTGCTGTCATGGTCCTGCGACCATGACTCAGTGACTTTATGTTTATGTTCTTTATTGTTATTACTTTCATTATTATTCATGGCTGTTTTGGGATGGTTTGTGTTTGGGATTTTAGACACTGGGTTCTGGGTTTGTGCTCCCTCTGTTGGTCCCTGGTGTTAGTGTTCCCCTGTCTCGTCAGGTTAATCAGGTCCAGCTGTTTCCCCCACCTGTGTGTGATTTCCCAGTGTCTCTTTGTGTACTTATAGTGTGTGATTTCCTCTGCTCCTCGTCGTCTGTGTTCATACCCGGTGAATCCCCTGCGTGCTCTCCCTGCTGTTCTCCCTTCATGTTCAGGTTTGCCACTCCCTTTGTGTAGTTTCTCCCAGTTTAGTTCGTCCTTAGTTCTGTTTTGCCATCTCCACTTTATGTTCAGTATTGTCAATAAATCACCTTCACATCTGAGTAAGTGCTGCATCTGAGTCCTCCTTTCCACTCTTCACACGGCCGCTGCCCCGGACCGTGACAGGTGCATGCAACAACTTCCACTTCAGAGTGGGAGATGGTGGCAAAAAGACAGGAGCTGAAAATGATACAGTTTTCATTTGGAGTGACCAGGATGGAAAGGATTAGAAATGAGTGCAAGAGAGAAAAAGTGAGTGAGGCAAGGCTGAGATGGTTTGGACAGAAAGGCATAGTGGATTTATCAGACAAAGGGTGTTGAGTAATGAAGTGCAAGGCAGGAGGCAAAGACCGTAGAGAAGATTCATGAATGTACTGAAGTAGGGATGGGTATCGGAACCCGGTTCTTGTTGAGAACCGGTTCCCACTGTTTCAATTCCTTGGAATCGTTTGCCATTTTTGCAAACGATTCCCTTATCGATTCCAGTCGCCCCGAATGACGTCGCCACGTTGCGGAGCGTCATTTACCTGGCAGGAAACATGGCGGCTCAAATGCTCAAAAGTTTGGTTACACTTTACGAGAACGGATGACAACAGGACAACTTGCAACACTTGCGAAGTAGATATTTCATTTAAGGGAGGAAACACTACGAATATGCAAAAGCATTTGCTCACAAAACACGCGATGCCCTTAAATGAATGTCGTGTTTTTAATTCCGCTCCGGACTCGTGAATCTCAACCAGCAGCAGCGGTAACGTTTGCACGTCCTCTCCCGTTAATGCAGCAGGTAAATAATTGTTTCAGGCCAGAATAGACGAATGTCACCGAGCAGAGACTCAGTTTGTGGTCAAAGGCTTGCACCCATTTGCCACAGCAGATGATTTTCAGTAAGTGTGTTTAATTGTAGGCAGGGACATTACTGGATATTCTTGTGTAATTGCTACTAAATAATTTATGTTATACTTTGTTATTGCTACAGAAGAATATTCATTTTATTATTTTATATTTGCAATGTTTTTCCTGGGGACCCTGTGACGCCCCATTGAAGAGCCGTAGGCTGGATCTCTTAAGATCTCACTGCTGAGTTTGTAAGGCCATGTTACTCCTAAATTTCTATCTTGTTCAAAGAGAAGACATAAAACGAAGTTCTGAGCTAATCGACCTTAGTGTTCTCCTTTTTAAAAGAATCGATAAAGAATCGAATCGTTAAACAGAATCGAAAATGGAATCGGAATCGTGAAAATCTTATCAATACCCATCCCTACACCGAAGGACATTCAGAGGGTGTGTGACAGATGCTGGGGGCAGGGTGACATGGAGGCAGGCAGTATGTTGTGGTGACCTGTAACGACAACAGCTTAAAGAAGAGGAAGACCACCGAACTCTCTTAATCACTGCGCGTGCCTCCATAATCCAGCCATTTGGTGAACATAGTCTCACAACAAACAGGGTCAACAACAGTGCTTGCTCATAAGGGGTCAATATTAGAACCACTAGTTTATCCTGCGTCTAGACAAATATGTGCATTACCTGTGAGGGTTTCCAGTTACTGTACATCTTTGGACTGTGTGGGTAGACAGCAGACTGGCAGACTTAAAGAAAGGCTTCAGCTGGGCTCAGGTTATGTGTGAAATGCTCTGTTAGATGAAATATATACATATTTGTCTGCAGTGTGTATTACAAAGTCACCACAGTGCACTCTCCACCTTCAGCACAACTGAGGCAAAACTAATGCTTATCGGTCCAGGGTTGCACTGTGTGCAAAGGATTTATTAAATAAATATGTGATTTAAAGAGTTTGTATATTCTTACTAAATTCTCAACACTGGACTTTTAGCTGGTGAGAAAATCCATCTTTGTGTGTTTTTGACATGAGTGTCTGTCAAAGTGTCCCAATAACCTCTTAATAGGCAAAGTCTGTTGTGCAGGGCTCTGAAAATGACATGACAGAAAAACCTGGAACCTCTGAGACATTTTTCACAGCATATCAGTCAAATCACTAGAACTGCCTCGACCCCCTAAAATCGTACCTTGTCCTCTTCGAGCACTCTCCACCTCTACTACTGAATCATAGATATATACTTTCATGGCCTCCAGAATGGATTACTCAATATAGCCCTAAATAAACTGCATATAAAACTCCAGCTCCCCACTTATCTCTCCTGTAAACATAAACTTAGTAGGTTCACTGGCTTTGGGTCCCAAAACAGTCATTCTCTTAAGACACCACCCATGTATCACTAAGATCCACCTGTCTCACTGATCTGCTCCATCACCACCACGCCCTGTAACCTCCACTGGATACATTATTCAAGGCCGAGCACCAGACCTGGGCCAACAGAGGCTTCTGTCTTACCTCCCTTTGGAACTCTGAGTATACAATGAAAAGTGATGTCAGATCATGGCTTTATCATATGACAGATCATTTTGGAGGAGAAGGGGTCTAAAAATACAACATAATGAGGGATAAGCTTTATAAAATGTCACCGACTGGCAAACAGATTGATGTCTTAATAAACATGCAGCCAGTAGGTCCTCTGATGTGACAAATTCTTTTCTGTCAGTCACGGTACAAAATGACCACAAAGACACATAATCAGTTAGCTATATGTAAACACATTATATGTTGCCTTTTTTCTTTTTGTCTGGTTCTGAAATAGTGTAATAATTATGTAATAACCAAATAGCGTACAATATGTTTTTACAAAACCAGAACCAGGCTAATTTCACATTATTTTGTTTTTATACAGTAACCTTTCCTGACATGATACAGGCCACTGTTTTCAGTGATTTATGTTTTTTTAAAAGTCCTCATTCACACTTAAGCACTTTGTGGGCTGAAGGATTTAGGGTAGATCAAATAGCTGGACACATATGGTTTATGGCTACTTCACTTCATGCCAGTGGCTGTAGAAAACATGACTGTAGAAAACATGACTGTAGAAAACATGGTTGTAGAAAACATGGTTGGCCTAATAGCTCCCCAAAAATGAAGCCAAAATGTCTATATCGCCCCTGGTGTCTGGCTGCAGTAATGGTCATAAACAGCCTCTTCCATGTTAGTGGAGGAACTGGGGACAAACTAAAACAAAAAGGAAAAAGTTCTCTTCAGACAGACTTTTCTTTGGGAAAGACAAAAAGTCAAAGGGATTAATCATCCATGAGCACTACTGGTCAAAGCAGTTTAATGTCTCATTGTGCTCTGAAACAAAAGCTAGTATAAATTAGCAATTGGAGTTAAGAAATAAATCAATTTATAAATCAAACTTTTAACCCATCAAAGTAAACACCTTTGGCAGATATAACAGCTGAACACACCCGTGACATTCTTCCTACAATAGAAATCAAATATTCTTCAGAAAGCTCTTCCCATATTGCAGAAGTTCCCATAAATGTGTGTATTGTTTGTGTATTTATACACAAGCACTCATATATATTCAAATAATTTAAAAAAAATGTTCATTTACCTGTTATTACCACACACCAAATCCAGTCGGTGGTACTTGCTGGCTTGTGTAGCCACGAGTTAACAAATGCTCAACACTGCCCCCTAGCATCCTTGAGCACTTATGTTGTCTTTTGTACGTGTTTTGGAGTTTTTACGAGCTTTGTCTCTAGGAGCCACCGTATATGGGCTCATTGAGTCAGCACGGATAAGATCTTGGAGAGGCTACGGCTGCTGTGAATACTCAGAATAAGATCTCTGGCTGCAGACTGGATACATCTCGGAAGGGCTCGCTCGGAATAACATCTCTGGGCGCAAATTGGATGACATCTCGGGGAGGCACACTGCCGTGAGTTCTCAGAATTGGCTCCTTGAGCACAAGAAATGATAACATCACAGAACGCAAGTATGGCGAAGCTCGCGGCTCTCCAACGGGCGATTGAGAGACCAGTGTTGGACTGTAGAACTGCTTTGAAATTCATATGAGCTGTTCGCACTAAAGTAAAAAATAACATCACTTATGCGGATACCCCTTTGTCGCCAGCTGCAAGGCTGGAGCCGAACAAAACACCCTGATAACGACTGTGTTTAGTCTGTTCCTTCCCATTCCCTGCAAGGCCACCTGGGTTGGCTGGAAGACTGTTTACTTAGCCTGGCAGGGTGAAGGACACTGTCTCAGCTGAACTATGGACACGCACACACACACATATACTGATACTGATAAGCACTCACTGACACATCACCCTCCCTACCCCGGATCCAACGCCACCTCCAACGCTTACCTCCCCTCTGATGTGGACATCGGGTCAGTTGGAGGCGCAGTCAAAGATTGCAGCGGTCCCAGATCAGATGTACACACTGGAACTCTTTCCCATGTTGCTGTCTGTGTTTATTGTGCTGTGGTGTGTTGATATCTGTGCATTCCTGTATTATCCTTCTGTGTTACACATTTTGATGTTTTTTTCCTCGCTACCTATCCTGACCTGTCTCCCCAATGTGATGTTTGTGTATTGTATGTACGGTCGGCAAGGTCTGTCATCTCGGTTGTGGGCAAAAGACCTGCAACTGACAAATAAAGGCTATCTCATCATCATCTCATATATTTATATATAAACACATATAAATAAAACCACGTTTTTTTTACATTAGTAATTCCTTTTGTGCATAATTTTATATTAATGTTAATAATAAACGAATTAAAGCAACAAAACAACCTGAAGAGCTGGTTGGGAGCCGAAAGAGCCGGTTCTCTAAAAAGAGCCGGAAATCCCATCACTACAGTACAATATTGTTCAACTGATGCTCACAAGGGTACCACAGTGTGTTCCAGCACTGCTTTTATGCAGACAGAGGGGGAAGTAACCCAGAAAAGTTGGAACAGCTGTAGGAATTAGTAGCAGCAGCTTTGAAGGCTTGATCAACCTCCATTGCTGCAGAACTTGTCAGGTTTCCTGGGTGGTTCACCCAGTGTTTTCAGTTTTGTCATGTTCAGTTTATTTTCCACATCTGTGTTTTTCACTTTCTGTTTTCTGTGCCAGCCTGTCTACCTGTGTTCCAGTTCATTCCATGCATCATTGGTTAGACTAAGTTCAGCTGTGTACTCACCCGTCTCCAGTCGTCGCCATCGTTAGTCATGTATTTAAGCCCTCAGTTCCTTTCAGTCCTTTGTCGTGCCATTGATGTTGACTACGCCGCCCGTGTGTCCAGTCCAACCAGCCATTTCAGTTCAGTCAGTCCTCCGTTTCATGTTCTATCTATCTGCTCATCATAATAAACACCAGCCTTCACCTGTGAGTCCAGCATTTGGGTTTTCTTGCATCCACACACGACACCCCTGACAGAACTGCTTTAAACTGTTAACCCATGTTGTCCCTGAAAAAGGCCTTTTAGTATAATTGTGAAATATACACAACTATGTACATTATTTTTCAGTTTTGGTAACCTTACCTTTTTTTCACCACTTACCTTTGTACCATTTAAGCTGTTCATTTGAAACACATGAGTTCACCAGTAGTGTATCTGTGTCACTGTATAGGAACATGAACAGTAACTCGGTTCGGTGTTTCAGGAAGCTTAAACACTGAATGTAGTCAGGGGCATGAAGAGGACATATTTTCTCTGACAGCATTAAATCAAACCTGATGAAGGCCAACAGTCATCACTTGTATGTTGAACTAAAAACTGGAGTTCTTCACACTGTGTTTTGCCAGTAGTGTGTTATTTACTATAAAGTAATTCTGAGTCATTCATACCAGAGTAACCAGAGAGCATAATATACATTAAATATATAACTTCAGCAATGGAGATCCTGAACACGGTCCATTTGGCTCCAGTCTACCTCGCTGTTGAAGCTCAGCTGTAGACCACGGCCTCTGTCAGGCATTCCCAGTACACCTTCACTATACGTTTAGGTGCACCAGGTCTGTCCAGCATCCTCCCCACCACCTGATCCAACTCACCACCAGGTGGTGATCAGTTCACAGCTCAGCCCCTCTCTTCACCCGACTGTCCAGAACATATGGCCGCAGGTCCGGTGATACAATTATAAAATCAATCATCGACCTGGTGCCACGTGCACTTACGGACACCCTTATGTTCAAACATGGTGTTTGTTATGAACAAATTGCACAGAAGTCAACAACAAAACACCCCTGGGGTTCAGATCCTTCCAGGTCTTACTGCCGCTGCCCACATGAGCGTTGACGTCTCCCAGTAGGACAATAGAGTCCCCAGGTGCAGGGAGCACCCTGCCAGGGATCCATGTATCAATATTCAAAGCATTTCTGTGCACCCAGGCAAACAGTGGGCACCAAGCTGCTGCAGTGTTTATCTGATGCCTGCTCAGTTCAGCCACCTACAAGCTGCATGTCTGCAAAAGGACAGACTTGCAACAGAGGGAGCAGCTTGAATGAGAGCGCTTAACAATACAACCAATACAATACCAGTTTATGTGTGTTTGTTTAGGGAGATCTAGCTACTGCAAGTTAAACTGCCACTGAAACTGCTGCACACACAGTTTTCCTTGTTGTTTTTGGCCATTGCTCCACACTGTCAGGTGCAATCACACCAGTATTTTTTCTGTCAGCTGGAGCCTTCAGATGATCATGTTTCCTGGAAATTAAAGATGGATGGAATCTGTATTGGACTTTTGTGTGATTTGTGCCAACAGACAACTGCATATTTCCTCACAGGCATCCTAATTGTTAACTGGCATGTATTTGGATAGGAGATACTTAAGGAGAACATCTGGATGTCTTAGAGTCAAAGCTTCCCATTCAGTCTCCGTATCAGGACACACTCACAGTAGACAGAAAGGTGTCATTTCTACCTGGGATTAAGACGGAGTCTGTATATTTTAAAAGATATTTGATTTTTGAAATCACTCCCACCCCCTCCCCCCACGGTGCTCTGACTCATCCAGCTGCATTCAAATGAGGATATGTTCTGTTTTCCAACTACACCGCGCATGTTAATGCCAGTGGACTAGGTGGTGCATGTGTGACTGTTTTAGGCATGTGAGATATTTTCCTACCCACCTAGGCAACAGCAATAGCATCAGGTAGGTGTTGGATTGATCCCAAATTCATTCTGCAGCAAGATGAAAGTCCGAACACAGCCAGTCGGAAAACTAGTTTAAAAATGCTGGTGTGTGAAAATGATGTGTGTCCACATTCTTGTTTTCAGGTTGTCTCTGTTTCGACCTCTGTCCACAGTGAACTGCCTGACCAACATGAAACAGCTTCATTTGTTCTCCTGCTTTCTGTGGCGAAAACAAAAAGGAAACAGATGCATGAACGCGCTCACAGTCAATACAAATAAACAGACAAAATCCACAGAAGAACTTGGGGAGGATACTCATGTCTACTTGTCACTAACCTTGAAAAGCACATGTTGGCTGTAATACTGATTACACTTTTTGCTACTTATATTCAGAGAAATGTAGAGGGGCAGAGTTTGTCCTACTTATGGGTGCAGTGAAACATGTTTCATCTTAATGCTATTTTGAGTACTTTTAACGGCATTTCCAACAACGTTTTCAGCCGTTCAGGGAGGACGGTGGTGCAGATGGTACCAAACGATTGATTATTAAAGGAGACTCAACATTGGGCTTAGTCGGGATGAGTGGAGAGGGCTTTGAGCGGAGCTGTTGAAGCTGTTATTATTATTATTATTATTATTATTATTATTATTATTTAATTGTAATAGCTGCTGGTTAGTGGCTTGGTGCTACTTGACTAGTGACCTTAATATTTACTTCTGGCATCCGAATAAATTGCCCTGGTTACAAGGGCAGAGAGTGAAGTGAAAACCTCTCAAACAGAAACTAGAACCAGTCCACCCAAAGTCAAACAGGCCTAAAACACTTCCCCCTGAGATCAATGTTGCCCCCAGTGTCAGCTAGCCCTCTCTCCCATTACTTTGCTCATTTCTCTTCCTCCTTCAAGAGCATCTGTGTTTGTGTTCCTGTGAGGAAGTGTGCTCTTTCTTTGGCTCCCAGAGGTTCCCTGGCTGACGCACCTGCTTCCCATCATCTCATTTTTTTCTGGGCCATGTTCAAGAGAGCAGGTCTAGTGAAAACACTGAGTTTGTTAACCCTAAAATGAACCAAGCTCAGAGTTTTCTGTTCCATAAAGAGGGCTAACTCCATCCACCCAGCGTCTGCTGCTTATCTGTGTCTGGGGCAACAGCCTAACCAGCGACACTCAGACTTCCATAGCTACCATAGGAACGTCCAGGTTTTCCTAGGACAGTCAAGAGATGTGATTGCTCCAGCATGTCTACCCTAATGCCTCCTCCCAGTAGGAAATGCCCAAAATACCTCAGCTAGGAGGTGGCCAGGAGGAATCCTAGTCAGATGCCCAAAACATCAACTGGCTCCTTTCAGTGAGGACAAGGAGAAGTGCCTCTACTCCAGGTCCCTACTGAATCACTGTCCTCACACTTCCTTTAAGGGAGACGCCAGCCATTCTTCACAGAAGGCTCATCTGTGTGAGAAGCCCACACTGCAACAGTAGAGACTAACACCAATACGGGCAGTTAAGCTAACTTCATGCTGACAAACAACAGAGGTAACTAAAAGTACTTAGCTCGACTTGGCAGAGGTGTTCTCAGCCAGGTGACGACTGATGGCAGGAGTGTATGTGTACAGGTGGGCTGCACATCATCACAGGTTGTCTGCCTTATTGACGTGACACGCACAGGTGTGATATCCCATACTATGTGTTCCACCAATTGAATCAACTGGAAGGAACCCTCTCTCTATATAAATATCTACATGAGTAAATAAAAATTTACTGTCTTTGATATTTACAGCAAATTGATTGGATGTAAGTATTAATCTGTGTGGATATGTGCGTAACATGGCAACAATGATGTCATTTAATTTCCTTTCTTGCCTCTTATTGTCTATCCCTGTGGCCCTACCCACTTAGCAACAGAATTATACACTTGTGACAAGACAATTAATCTCACTGATAAAGGACGCTACGATGAAGATCTGACTTTGTAATTTCTAATTACTGGAGTGTAAATATGTGAAGTAATGTTACAAGGCTGATCCATTTCTCTCTGGGAAGCCTAATGAGGCAGATGTACATCAGGCTGACTTTGACTGTTAATCACTTTACAGCATCCTGGTATGTCGGGGGAATCAAAAACAATGGCAGAAACCCTTATCAACATTACCAGGATCTTTTTCTGATCAGTAAACTGGCAGCCGCAGGGTCAGTCCAAAATGCTCTCTTTGTTCAGGAATGTGTGAATCGGTTGCTTTACATAACACTCTGTCATCACACAAATAGAATTCATACAGGAAAATGTAGTTTGCAAATATCAACAAGTCTCCTCGAAGATAAGAATGCAGAAAGCAAGACGGGCACGCTTCCATTCCAATAGAACGAGCTGGAACATCTCGTTTCCAAGGTGATTTTCTGGGCAATGTGCAGATTTTCTGCTTCACAAATACCAACTACAATAAAACAAAGCTCATTTGGATTTGATGATTCACACAAATACTTGGAGATAAGCACCCCATTTGTTCCAGTGAAGCAGAGAGGTCTTGCAACAGTGATTAAAGCAGTGGTTCAGCATTTTAGTAAAACACACTCTGACCACACAGGACAGACTGTGTGTGCGTCTTACTGTAGATACACAGCCACGATGCAGCCAGTTTAGTTAAGGAGAAGAGGGGGAAAAATCTAACCTGGCTAAAATTCAATTCTACAGTTACAAACAAAATCTGTGGATTAAGAGTTAAAAGTCACAGCCAGCGTGTTTTGTTTAATATATACAATCAGGAAAAAGAACGAATCAGATCAGCAACACATTTGTTTTTGCTGTATTGTACTTAGTATTAAACATGTTGCCAGACAGAATAAAAGTGAATAAATATTGTTAGGTTTTGTATTGTTGATTGTCAGTTATGCTTAGAAATATCTACTTATATATGCTTAGAGTTTTATAATTAGTTTTAGATTGGTAGAGGTTTGATCCTTAATAGTCTGCAAACTTTGTGTGCACACCTACATCCTGGGAGCATGGGAGAGGTCGTACCTCGTCTTGTTGTTTTATGGTAGGATCAACGTGGCTATGTCTGTTTTAGGCTAAGTGCCTTTTGTTTAGATGAACTGTTGGACTTCCAGACCAGCAGGTTTAGGGAAGTCTTTATGGGGTCACACCCCCCCCACACACACACGGTACTCTTTGTTTGTATGCAGACGTCGTATGTTAATGAACCTATGCATATTCATGTAACCTCAATAAAAGAGCAGTGTTACGGGGGAGCGGACGAGAGCGACTGGGGTCAAGCGAAGGAACGGCGTTTGTCCGGTCTCTGCCGTGCACGAGAGACATGAAGAACTTTGCCTACTTGTGTCTTGCTTGCTGTGTAATTATATTGTCTTCAACGTTCCAGTGAATAGGTTTGTGGCGTGAATAAGGCACGGCGGGACCAGTGGCGGAGCGTGGGGGTGGCTTACTGGGCTTATAATAAGGCACGGCGGGACCACGGAGCAACGTTCAGAGCCATCTTTATTTAATTCACGTCACACCACAACCACACCGACCCCTGAGTCCCCGTGTTTCAACACGGCGGGCGTGATTGCGGATGCCGTGCAGACCACGCCCCACCACAAGGTTCAAGCTACAAACCTATCAAATATTTGCATAGAAAAATACTTTGTTTCTGTCTTGCTTTTTAAGAATTTATTGTTTAGCTAAACTTTCACTAAACAGCTTTTGAAACATTTTTGAATGGCTGAAAATGTCGCCTACATCTGAGGGTGTAGAAGATGAGTTTGGACACAATGAAGATAAAAATATATCAGCTTGTCGATGTTCTGTAGTGGATTGAAAGCAGAGGTGGGCAGTAATCCAATTACTTTTTTCAGGTAATGAGTAAAGTAAGGGATTACTGTTGCAAAAAAGGTAATTAGATTACTGTTACTTTCCTGTAATCACGCTGCGTTACTGTGTTACTAAACTGTGGTTTTGTTTGTGAGAGCGTCTCATGACAACGATGTACGAGCGTGTGACGTCCGTGGCAGCAACAGACGTGTGCAGATCAACAATGGATAATATAGTGCAGAGAGAGTACGAGCGTGCAGCGTTCAACGCTTGGAAGTAATCACATTACTTTGAGTTTGATTCTGTAAAAAGTGAGACAATTAGCGCCACTGTTCAGTCTGCGTTGGCAGAAAACTTCTTTCTACAGCGAAAAATTTAACTTTTTTTGTGCAATTTTAATCAGTCATTAGTAACTAATTACTTTTTTCAAGTAACTTGACCAACACTGGAAAGCTTTACTGACTCAAACATGGTGCCAGCTGGTTTCAACACAGCCACGGCTTTAATCCTGTTTTTATATCCTACCATCGTCCACGGTGTCTCTACACAGTTTGTTGGGCCTTTATTTATTATTTTAATTAACAAACCTGTTATTCCAGAATGAATGCACGACTGTGGAAAACACAAAAAGTAACTGTTTGACTGAACATTGAAAATCATGGAAAGGATTTCCACATGATTATGACTCATTTTATCCTATTGTATATATTATTTTATTCTATTCTATTCTGTACAGTTGTGTACAGAATCTTATTCTTATTGTATTCCAGTGTTCTCTAATTTTTGCTATATAACTTTGCACTGTCCATGTTCTGCTGGGACAAAACAAATTTCCCACGTGGGGGAATAATAAAGGGGATCTTATCTTATTAAACTGCTTTATTTTAGAATCATCCAATTCTGTTATTCCAACTTAATTTACCTGGATTGGAACAAATCATTAATTATTGATGAACTTTTTGATTAATGAACTTATTTTCTGATGTTGACTACAACTTAATTGAATTGAGTTGGTCCATCTCATTTAAATTAGGTTGGTCCAACAAAAGTACTTAATGTGGAAATCCTTTCCATGATTATTTAAAGTTCATTAAAAGTTATTTTTTGAGTGTTCAACAAATTCTAAAGTCTGGTTAACATAGAACTTGTCATGCACATCTTTTCCGCCTCCAGTTTAATGGATTTATAACAAAATTCACATGGTTTTCACTCCATCCTCTTCTCTTTGTCCTTATCAGGCTTGATGCAGGATTTCCTTTACATTGTTGTCCTTCACAGCTTAAACCACAATAAAAAGCAATAGCATACACATAGTGTGTGTATGTTTTCCTGCCTCTTATAACCCCTGTGATGTTCCTGTGGTTTGAAATCTCACGTGATCTTGTGATATCACAAGTAGTGATGGGATTTCCGGCTCGTTTTAGAGAACCGGCTCTTCAGGTTGTTTTGTTGCTTTGATTAATTTATTATTAACAACAATATAAAATTATGCACAAAATGAATTACTAATGTAAAAAAAACCTGTTGTTTTATTTATATGTTTATATATAAATATATACGGTGGCCCCTAAAGACAAAACACGTACAAACTCCAAAACACATTTCTAGCGTTAGCTGAACTTCCAAACAGAGCTACTAGATCACTTAAATTACACAATTGAAAGCATGTGTGTATTGTTTGTGTATTTATACACAAGCACCTTTCTAATGTGACGTTGTTGTCCCTGCTCTCTCTCTCTCTCCCTCCCGCTCTGTTCCTGTGCTACTGAGTGTAACTACCGCCCCTCCCCCCTCTGCCCAGCGCAAAGCACAAGGCTGGCGTGCAGAGTGAAGCGGGAAAAAGTGCGAGAGAGAGAGAGAGAGAAAAAACCCTACGGCTGGTGTCGTTCACTTCAAAGAGTTTTGTTCGCGACCGACACATCACTAATCACAAGTACAAGAATAAATACGTGTTAAGTAGTTTAATTTCATGCACATCGTTTATGTTGTAATTATTTTGTTCAAATTACTCTTGTAATTTAGACTCTTGTAAATGTAACAACCACCCAGTCTCACTCTTTGAGTGTATGATAAATGATCGAAGCCCATTAGCACTTTTTTCAGTGTTTTCCTTTATTTGCATTGATCTGTGTAAAGTAGACTAGTCACATTAAACATTTACTTTAGACGACCAACTCCCTGAGTGCTTTGAGTGCATTGTGTATAGTTCTTAATTTAAGCTATTTCTCCAACATTAGACATGAAAAAGTCATGTGTATTTTCACTGCTCCCAACTTTACAGCAGAAAAAAGAAAAACCGTTTGTTTTCTTAGCTGTATTAAGATAAGATAAGATAAGATAAGATAGAACTTTATTAATCCCTCGGGTGGGTTCCTCTGGGAAATTCGATTTCCAAAAAAAGCACAGCAACGACCGAAGTTACAGTTACAGAACTGTTATATATATATATATATATATATATATATATATATATATATATATATATATATATATATATACACACACACACACACACACACACACACACATATATAAATACAGAGACAAATATAAATAAAGTATACAAAGGGGATAAATAGAATAAACAGGAATAAAAAATAAAAATACAAGTGAATTGCACATTTCAAGTATTGAGTCTATTGCACTGTTGACTATTTACAAAAGTATTGCACAAGGTATTGCACAGTGAGGTGAAGAGGCACTACAGCTTAGTTGTTCCCCCCTCCTTTGTCCTCCTGTTTCCCCTCCCTCTCCCCTCCAGAGAGGAGTTAAACAGTTTGATGGCGTGTGGGACAAAGGAGTTTTTAAGTCTGTTAGTTCTTGTCTTTATTAGTCTCCAGCATCTCTCTGAAAAGTCTAGTTGATCTAAGATGCCACAGTGTGAGTGCTAACACTGACTAGAGGGAAAGACCCCATATTTCCCCCATCTCTTCACCAGCTGTTGAAGGGAATTGATTTAAAAATCCAGACTGAGCAGGTCCCATGATTATCCCAGACACCTCATACTATCATATTACACTAATACAGTGAATAAAGCCAGGCAGACGGCGATGCAGACATTCACACTTTCAGCTGAACACTCAGCACCACCAACAGGAAAATCATTAAGTCTAGACAGTGCTTAGAGATAGAATCCTTTTTAAATCAAATTAAAGTTGTAGCCATAACTGTTATGCTTAAGTCGTGATGTTTGATCATGATTCCATTTTATAATCAGACTTTGACACCATAAAAATGAGAATAGATCGTAGGACTTCTGACTGTGAAGAGATTTTTCCCGATTGTTGTGCTGTAAACAAAATGCATAGACGCCCCTAGAAATTAGAAATATGTAATTGGGTTCCGTCATATTTAGTTTACACAAATGTTTGTATTTTCTCCAAAATCTTGAGTCTGCAGTGATTTTCAGTCCCGCTAGTCTGCAGAAATGTATCGTATACCATTGATATTTACTTTGAAGCTGTAGGGAATGTCAGTGTTTCCTGTAAATAGCAGGGAGTATGTGAAGGACTGTGTTGTGTCCCACACAGATATGAATATTTTATTGGGCTGTTCAGGGGTCACTGCACGTCAGCCACGACAGCCACATAAATCAGGAGCCGTATCAAGCAGGGCGGCGTTCCTGAGCTGCAGCAGACTGTTCATGCAGGGCAGCTGTGACCCTTTCTGCTGGTGACATGCAACAGCCTCGTTTATCAGCCATTTGTGTCTTTATTTCTGCACAGACTAAACAAAGATTTAGATTTTTATATATATCCTGTATATTTAACACTTGGAAGCCAAATACTGTCACAGGCACTTCCAGCATTCTTAGTTTATTACAGGACACCAAAACGTCTCTGTCTAAATCTTGGAAAACTCTGCCTGGAAAGTTTGTTCATGGCCTCTAAAATACCTAATTTTAGACTGGGTAACATCTGTGCTATAATAAATAAAGTTATGCAATATCATTTGCCTTAAACACAGGACGTGGCATGAGCTGCGCTGATGGCTAACCACAGCGAAGGACACAAAGTTTGTGTTGCGCTGGTCGCATCGCTCTTATGTGCGTAAGTGCTTTACGTCTTTGTTTTTGTAGATGCGCCTGATCCTTGTCATTTCAAAACATGTATCACTTTGACTTAGTATCCTCTAAGAGAATTCGTGTATTATTATTATTATTATTATTAGTAGTAGTAGTATATGAGTCCTTTATTTATCCAGGTAAAAATCTCATTTCCAAAACAGACCTGGCATCATCGCAGCGAAAGCCAAAAACACTGCACCATATAACTACATAACAATTTAAACAAATATAGTATTCAAATCAAATCACTTTTATTGTCACATCACATGTGCAGGTACATTGGTACAGCACATGTGAGTGAAATTCTTGTGTGCGAGCTTCACAAGCAACAGAGTTGTGCAAAAATACAATAACGTAAAACAAGCAAAATACAAGAATGGCTACATCTGAGACTAATAAATATATGTACAATATATAATAGTATATGCATTACTGTACAAATATTCTGTACAAATGTTCAGTGTTTAATAGAGCGCCGCGCTGCACGTGTCCTGGGAAAGGGCCTTTTAATGGCTGTATGTCTGTGACAGTCAAAGTCACAGGAGTGAGTGTTACCGTTTCATTTTGGTGCTTTTGTGTCATAGTAGACTCTGATGCTTAAACAAACTACTCGAGCCAGCTTTGCTAAGCTATAACATCGTCTCGTACCAGTCAGTGAAATAGTAACAACTTCTAATCTACTTATTCGTGTTTCTAGACTTTAATTTGACTGTATTTTCATGTCCTTGAACTAAACTTCATAATCCACGTACACCAAATGAATCTTTGCTGCTTTAAATAAAATGAAATGTTTGGAATTTGGAGGAGTTGGAGGTTGGAGGGAGGAAATCATTGTAAGCACATGCAGTTGTTGACAAAGACCAAGTCTGAATGATAACTAATAGCTCTAATCACAGATTTTCACACAAGGATCAAGTTCTAATCATCCACTGTGAGTGAACAGGTGTTGAGGTTGTTGTTGCACCATGAATCAGGTTTAAACTGTGTGTTGAAAGTGTCCACAGTCCACTAAATGAAGCTGGAGTGGAAGAATATTCAATGGTTTTAATCTCCTGCGGGTAACAATTAACAAGTTCTGACCTGCAATCAATGAGAGCAAGCAGCAGTGTGTTAAAACAACCTGAACTAAATAGTCTAAAGCTTTGCATGTGGTGCTCGAGGTGTAAGTGCAGGGATTTTCAAGCAAATTCTAAAATCTAATCAAAAATCATATGAGGAGGAAAACAGAGTAATGTGAGCTCACTTAGCTTGGAGCTGCGAGTCTAACACAGCTTTACTGTAATACATGGATCATGTTTCAATGGGAAATCAGCATCGTAACTTAGGACGTAACCAGAAACTTAACCAGTCACTGTAACCGTCCAACTAACCTGACATGGACGTCCTGAGAACTACCTGATTACACGTCATGTAGTTACATTCCTGGTGACTCATGCTTATTCTACGCACGAAGATAGAAATGCATGACAAACCGTCTTCAGTTTAGCTAAAGAAACCATAATTTGTAAATGCTGAGTGGAAATTCCCCAGAGGATGTTTGGGTGGGGGTCTCAACATTTATAACTGTGGTCTGGAAGGGAGAGGGGTTTTATGACCTCTAGGGAGTCACCTACACCCACAGTGTTTTAACTGTCACGCACACACATCCACACGCACACTCACTCATGTGCACCCACACATACACACAGGTATGCGCACATGTAGGCATTCATGTGCTCGTGCACATAGACACAGACAGAGTTTGCAGCACACCGTGGGGGGTTTTATGATGGGGACGCCTCTATAAAGCTGGCTGTAACTAACAAAGGGGTGAAGATTTGCAGAGGGACACCGGCCTCGTCTTCCCTTCTAGAAGTGCATGCTTAAATGAGGATGAATAAAGATGAATAAAGGTTTTGTGAAATGACTACTGAGTTCCGGTGGCGTCTCTGGACGTTTCGATAACAAACAAGGATGGAATCACCGAGGAGACACAGAGGACACTGGCCTTGTGACCTATTAGGAGAAACACGCCTGACCCGTGTTTTTGTGTTGATTTTATATACATGTAAAATTTGTCAAACAAAACACGAGGAATGTGGAACAAGTGAGGCACTTAATACTTTTCTGATGCTCTGTAATAAGTCGATAGTGTAAAAATACACTTTTACTGTATGAAACACTTTTATGTGAACGATCTGAGAGGAGAATTCAAAGCATCAGTATTGCTGCCTAAAAGGAGGGCAACAACAGAAAACAGACGAGTGATGTTGTGGAGGGATGGAGTGAAGCAAAACTTGTCAAGGCTCAGCTTCAAAGAATCCTCAGCAAACAACAAGCCTTTGTGCATACTGTGTGTCGCTAAATGGATCTTTGCATCCGGACCTGAGGCTGTTAGAAATTAGGTCCTCTCAGGTTACATTTGCTGGCAAACGCAGAGAATCACATTCATTCTGTTCACTGCAGGAGATGATTTCACACATGCACTGAGTGTGATCCAAATCGGAGCAAGCAAAAAAGATCAAGGAAACAACGAGCTAATCGAATACAGGTAGATCATTGGTAGTCTTCGAAGGATCTACTGCAGAAACACAGATGTGCAGTTTGGTGTCTCCAGCTCTCACAGGATATTTCACAACGTACTTAGTATTCCCAAGGCAGAAGTTAATCAATGTTTCAATTAAAGCGCCCAAAATGAAAGGCTGGAATAGAAGCAATGCACTGCAAGAACTAACTGTGAAAAGAAATACACACCACATCTCATTACATGAGTTAGAAAATGTGGGGACTGTGATAAACACTTGTGTACACATTTCTGCACAGTCTGATTGAAGTTTACATAATTATATAATTTGCTAACTATTCTCACAGATTCTGTTTTGGACACATCTGACCCAAAACACCAGCCGGACTGTCCTGATCCTCAAAAACCAAATCCTCAGACTCTTATATGATGATTGTATGTTGCAGGTATGTTGAGGCTCTGTCAGTGGTGATTTGTGTATCTGAAGGTCACACCAACACAGGATTCTAGCAGTTGATTAAAAATTAGTCCTTCTGGACTGACCAATAAAAAAGTTCATAATTTTTACATTTAAATTGTAATGTAAAATGAGATTCCAGCAGTCTCTTCCAGTATAGTCCGGTATAGTTATGACATCTCAGCGGACAGTGATTGAAGTCTCTGGACCCTCCCGTTGGTCACCCTTCCCGGCCCTTCTACTCCGATCACTCAGACTGGCCAGGTGACCAGCTCTAAGAAGAGTCCTGGTAGTTCCAAACTTCATTTATGGATGCGGGAGAAAGAGTAACAAAACCTTCCTATAGCTGCCAGCACTGACTATGTTTTAAAATCCCTATATTACATAAAACAAGCCAATCTATTATATACGAATAGCCATTAAAGAAGTTTGGTATATAATCGCTCCACGCTGGGAAAACAACACATGAAAGAAATTATTAATCCCCAAAATTGTGTGTGCATGGCTTCTGACCACAAATATTATCTCCACAAGGACAAATATAGAGCATTAGTAGCTCAAGGAGTTTGATTCTTTATTAGGTAATTTATCTAACCCTTAAAACTGTTACATGCATACCTGAGGCTCGTGCACTGTGATAAGGTTTCCTGGATGTCAGTCTGGAGTGCACAACCACATATAGCCCTGCCTTAGCCCAAGCATTATTAAAACTTCAGCATGCATGAATGTGCAGGAATGCACACTAAAAAGAACTTACATCTAATCCATGCGTTTATATTTACAGGTAAAACAAATTCCTCCACCTTGCATTCATCTCACAATGTCCATTGCCATCTGCTGCTTGATGAGTAGTATACTGCAGAATACCAATGCTCGAGCACTCTGGTGTGTGCTTATTTCATTTAAAATAAGGTCATGCTGGTAATGTTAAAACTTCCTTTTGTTCAAGTGTTTATTGAGGCTTCAGTTCAAAGAAGAAAAGACTTTTGGTGTTTAGAGTTTTTTCCCCAAAATTAAGTTGAGGGAAAAAAATGAAATAAATGCATTAAGTAAAAGTTTGTCATGAATTTAAATCTGTCCAAATCTGTAAACTCACCAAGCTCCAAATATTAAACTCCTTCACATGAACCCCTCTTCCTGTAATCAACCTCGTTACTGGAGATGGAAATGCCTCTAAATGAGCGCCATAATTACTGTTATCATCAGTGAGGGGAAGCCACTTCACAAACACTTCTGTCTCAAGTGCTCACACCCTCCCACTGTGCATCACAGTAAAAGGGGGAGGGGAGGGGGGGGTTAACATATTTATAAGGATGACCATCATTATCATCACCATTTGCATCACAACTGTCATTTCATTCTTTATACCAGACATGTTCCCATGTATGTCTGTTGTTTTGGGCTTTCTTACTCAATTATCCTCCGTTCCCAGTTCTGCACTGATTAGAACAAAAACAACACTTCAGCCTTCCATCAAACTGCTTCAAAAGGAGACTCGAAAAAGTTCAGAATGAAGGCTTCTGTCTTTGAAGCAAATTCCTTTAGGGGAATAAGGAAGACGGAGGAGGTGGAAAATGTGGGCATCATACAGATCCTGTTGCTACGGCCTGATTTACCGCTGAAGGGAGTTATAGCAGGCTGTAGGTTCTTTCTGTCATGCTGTAGTCAACAGTAGCTTTATCTGCATTGGAAGAATATCTGTGTTCTGTTTTTCTCAAAAGAACAGCGCCTTATGTTTTGCTGTTATGAGGGTCCGGATTGCTATGGGTAAGCCAGGCTGTGTGAACCTTTTGCCCGAGGAGTTAAAGGACTATGTCACGGCCACGAGTCTTCCATTAAGACTCTAAAGACCATTACTCGTTGACCACAGGTTTAATAATGTAGAAAGTGTGAGACTGAATTAAAATATAACACAATTAAAATTAATTCAATTCCATTCAGCCTTATTTATACAGCGCCAAATCACAACAACACTCTCCTCAAGGTGCTTTGTATTGTACAGTAGATCGTACAATAATAGATACAGAGAAAACCCAACAATCATATGACCCCCTATGAGCAAGCACTTTGGCGACAGTGGGAAGGAAAAACTCCCTTTTAACAGGAAGAAACCTCCGGCAGAACCAGGCTCAGGGAGGGGCGGGGCCATCTGCTGTGATTGGTTGGGGTGAGAGAAGGAAGACAGGATAAAGACATGCTGTGGAAGAGACACAGAGGTTAATAACAGACATGATTCAATGTAGTGTCACAAAATACAACCAGAGACCTAGAGGTAAGTATCAAATAAATAATATACATACAGATGATGCTTCAAAAGACTCGGCCATGTGTAAACTTCCTTAAAACTTCCTTCCTCCTGCTTCCTTCCACTTCCTGCGATGTCACTATGTGTCAGAACCCTTCACAATATCACCTGTTGGGGGTGCTAAAGGGACAGTTGCACTAACTCTGTCAGCACAATCTGTCTGGTCCGTCAGGGGAAGAGACATCGTGGGTGTTGCCGCCTCCACATCAGGCCCGCTGTTCCCTGTGAGTAAAACGGACTTTTCCACAAGTGTCCTCAGTCAGTAGTAGCTGTTCTGAAGACTGTTTTTAGCCTCAGTGCCTGTTGGCAACACATCAAGTAACTCTACTTCTGTGCTAAACAACAATAAGACTATGTTACCTGTGGCTGGCGCCCACCTTTCACTGGTTCCTTGCCCAACAGGCCAAATAATGAATGTAATGTTTGTGTTCCTGAGTCTCTGGATGAAGAAACCACGTCTGTCAGTTTTGATTACAATAAAGATTTTTATGTAGCTGAGCTGATCAGTCCCCAAGTTGCACATTCCTCTAATGGGAGGCTGTGTGCTTCTGAGCCTGACATCTATTCAATTCAATTTTATTTTATTTATATAGCTCCAAGTCACAACAACAGTCGCCTCAAGGCGCTTTAATCAGTGACTGTTTCTATACCAGCTCACCAAGACTCGATACATATTGGTGTTAAGTCAGCCTTTTCTCTGTTTGAAGGCAGAGTTTTACTATCTGCTAATAAGGGACTGAAATACTTTTTAAGTTATGCTTCCAAACTAAGCAATTACAAGGTTGAGTTTTGTTTTTCTGTTGGGGGGATGGTCACGCCTGTAATTCTGCACCAGTTGGTGGTAGAACTGTGTCCCTGGGTAATGAGATTTGGACTGCATTTCATAAGCAGGAGCCAATCCACACTCCTAGCTCCAAGACTGTTCATTGTGTTATCTGTTCAAAACCTATTCCATGTGCATTCCACCCAAAGACTTCCAATAACATCCATCATCCATGCCTGGTGGCTTGGATCTCCGACTACCTCACCGACAGACCACAGTACGTCAGGCTGAAGGACATCACGTCTGACACAGTGGTCAGCAGCACAGGAGCACCACAGGGAACTGTGCTGTCCCCTCTTCTCTTCACCCTGTACACCTCTGACTTCTGCTACAACTCTGAATTATGCCACATTCAGAAGTTTGCAGACGACACAGCCATCATGGGGTGTATCTGGGACGATGAGGAAGAGGAGTACAGAAGTCTGGTGAGGAACTTTGTCGCATGGAGTCACACAAACCACCTGCAACTCAACACCTCAAAGACTAAGGAACTGGTTGTGGACTTCGGGAGGTCTAGAGAAGGTCCACTGCCAGTTCAGATAGAGGGGGAGGAGGTGGAGGTGGTCAACAAGTACAAGTACCTCGGGCTGTGGGTGGACAATAAACTGGACTGGTCATGCAACACAGAGCACCTGTATAAAAAAGCCCAAAGCCGACTGTACTTCCTCAGGAGGCTGAGGTCTTTTAACATCTGCAGGAAGCTCCTGAGGATGTTTTACCAGTCAGTGGTTGCTGGAGTACTTTTCTATGCTGTGGTGTGCTGGGGGAGCAGCACAGCAAAGAGGGACTCATCCAGGCTGGAGAAACTGATCAGGAGGGCTAGCTCTGTGGTCGGCATGAAGCTGGACACTCTGGTGACAGTGGCAGAGAAAAGGACATTAAAGAAACTGCTGGACATTATGAACAATGCTGGGCATCCTCTGCACACGGCCATAAACAACCAGAAGAGTCTGTTCAGTGACAGGTTGCTTCTCCCCAAGACAAGAACCAACAGACTTAAAAACTCCTTTGTCCCACACGCCATCAGACTGTTTAACTCCTCTCTGGAGGGGAGAGGGAGGGGAAACAGGAGGACAAAGGAGGGGGGAACAACTAAGCTGTAGTGCCTCTTCACCTCACTGTACAATACCTTGTGCAATACTTTTTGTAAATAGTCAACAGTGCAATAGACTCAATACTTGAAATGTGCAATTCACTTGTATTTTTATTTTTTATTCCTATTTATTCTATTTATCCCCTTCGTATATTTTATTTATATTGTCTCTGTATTTATATGTGTGTGTGTGTGTGTGTGTGTGTGTGTGTGTGTGTGTGTGTGTGTGTGTGTGTGTGTGTATATATATATATATATATATATAACAGTTCTGTAACTGTAACTTTGGTCGTTGCTGTGCTTTTTTTGGAAGTCGAATTTCCCAGAGGAACCCACCCGAGGGATTAATAAAGTTCTATCTTATCTTATCTTATCAGTCAGTGTGTGGGAAACAGCTAGCTGACTTTAGGACTGCTAAGAGCTCTCCTTGTGCTCCTGGGCCTGTTCCCAGGGCGGCTGCAGTCCAGCCTCCCCCTGCACCTGTACCAGTTCCCCGGGTGAGGGTGGCTAGGGCCCGGCTGTTCCCTGTCCGTGCTCCCAGGGCAACAGTGCTTTGGTCTTCCCCTGCACCTGTACCTACTCCTCGTGTAGGGACAGCAGACGCCCAGCTGTTGACTGTGCCTGTCTCGGCTCCCAGGGTGAGGGCGACCGTGACCCAGCTTACTCCTTCACCCATACCAACTCCTGAAACCTTTTTACTGTAATATGATTGCTGGGTGCGAGTGGCTGGTGTCCAGTCTCCCCCGGCATCCATGCTGGTCCCCAGGGTGAGGCCAGCCAGGACACACTTGACCTCCGCACCTACTTCTTGCGTGGGAGTGGCACCTGTTCCTGTCTCTGCTGGAGGCTCAGGAGAGCCTGTCCAGCACCTTTCCTACCGGTCGGAGGCTCAAGAGAGTCCACACTGCCACCTGCCCCGCCTTTGCCTGAGTATGTAGGATCATGTGGGCCTGCCTTGTCTGGTCTTGCCTCTGCCAAGCCTGCCAAGCTGATCGAGAGCCTTTAGTCACGCTCACGCCACCACTAGCCTGACCTGCTCTTCCTGTGCCGCTGACCTCCGGGTTGCCCCGTTAAACTGTTTTGCCCGTACTATCAGCCTCCGGTTGACACCCAAGACTGCCTTTTCTACCACCAGTCAATCAGCCAGCCTCCCAGACTTTGTTTGTTTTGAGCTCTGGTGCTCCAGTTTTTCTTGTGAGTGTTTGGCTTTTTCAGGGTTTGTCACTTTTAGTTCAGGTTTTTGTTGTTACCTCTGTAGTGTCTTTCTGCCTTTGTTTTGTGTAACCACTAGCCTGCAGCTGTTCAGCGGTAATGAACACATACTGTTAGAGGGGACTGTCACGTTGCTACTAGGTTGATGACTCCTTAACAATGAGCTTCCACAACGATGGATTGGCAGTAAGTGCCTGGAATTGGCATTTCACCTCTGGCCACCGAGGTTGCCTAACCTCACTGTTTGTAATTTTTTCTTGTCACGGGTTTGTAAAAGACTCAGTTTATGTGACTCCCCTTCCAGCAACTCTGGATGAACTGCAATATCACATAAACACATCAGTGACTCCAGACATGCTCACAAATATATGGTACAAGTTTTCTATTGTATGGAAATATGCCATATGTCTGGGGGAGCACTCAATCAGCACTTGAACATTGTAAGATTTTTATGTAATGCTTTATATTCAGCCATGTATTTTAAATTTACCTCAAACTTCAAAATCAATCAATCAATCAAAATTTATTTATATAGCACATTTTTAAGACCGAAGTACACCAAAGTGCTTTCCATTAAAATCGCAGTACAAATAAAATCACACTAAAATATAAATTACAAATATATAAAATATAAGATGATTACATAATCTAAATACAGAGCCAGATGTAAATTACCCTAATTCGCCTTAAATGCCAGATCAAACAAATACGTTTTTAAACGTGATTTAAAAGACTGAATGGAATCTGACGCGCGAATATGAAGAGGGAGAGTATTCCATGGCCTGGGTGCAGCAACGGCAAAGGCACGGCCTCCTCTGGTCTTCAGCCGAGACCTAGGTTGCACCAAGAGCAGTTGGCCCGATGATCTTAGTGCTCTCTGAGGGCTGTACAGACAGAGGAGATCAGCTAAGTAGTCAGGTGCCATATTGTTTAAAATTTTATAAGTAAACAATAGAATTTTAAAATCAATTCGATATTTGATAGAAAGCCAGTGTAAATTTTTCAGAACAGGGGTGATAGAGTCAAACTTTCTAGTGCCGGTCAAGAGACGTGCTGCGGCATTCTGGACCAGCTGCAGACGCTGCAGAAGAGAAGATTGTAGACCCAAGTAGAGTGAGTTACAATAGTCCAGTCTTGACATAATGAAAGCATGAATGAGTTTCTCCATATCTTTGTGTGGTATGTAGGGTTTAGCCTTAGAGATTAGGCGTAGTTGATGAAAGCTAGTTTTTACCACAGTAGAGACCTGTTTGTCAAGTTTGAAGGAACTATCCATGAAAACTCCAAGATTCCTGGCAGTATCAGTAAGGTAGTTAGCAACAGGCCCAAATGTGCCAGTCAATTGTGGCAGTAACATCCAAAACAGTTTTTCTGGGTTATTTGAGCACTTTACTGATCCTGTATGAAGACCGTGGCTCAAATATGGGGGTGGACTGTAGAGCACTGCCAATTTTCAGCATCCTGTCTACACAGGAAGTGAGAGGGCTTGACCAGTCAGGGGTACTGGTGCACAAAGGATCTACTTGTTAACTCTATGGAGGACACTTGACCCATACAGAAATGGCTTTGAATAAACTCTCCCCAGTTTTTAAATGTAATTTAAAAAAATGGATCCAAGAGTACTCACCCTTGGAGTAAATACTGGCGTGTCTTGTAGGTTAAGAACTCTGCCACTTTTCCTTTTGAGTCACACAGCAGCAAGTTATCATGACACACTTACCTTATTAAACATTACACATCCTGTACTGTGATGCACGAGCACATTGCAATTATGATGCTGAAATAATAGACACAGCTCTAATTATAACACAATATGTAGTTTGTGTCAGAAAACAAAGAACAGCGCAGGGTCTTTGAGATAAACATGAAAGTGAATAAGAAACTCTCTGCAATGTTAGCATCTCTGTGTTTTGCAAAAAAAGCCGTGTCTTTCACTGAGTGCTCAAGGACATCAGTTTGTACCAGGTACTCTGCTTTACTTTATTCCCCTTGGTGAACAGTATTGATCTTAGCTGCTGAATTAGCATTTCATATCACCTTTCCTCATTTAAAATGGTGATTGCTGATATCTCACCCAGGACAAATGGCTGGCTGGGGAATTGCAGCTGAAGGCGATACCGATCAGCCACAGAGAGTTAACGAGCTTATCATCACGGTGTAAATAGCTGTGTGTGCGCAAGTGTTGTGTTGATTGCTTTAGGGCCCGTCCCTTCTGTCGAAGTGTCATGGTTAGTAATCACAGAATAAACTGGAGGAGAATTCCAAACGACTGTATCACAGTGGATGTGAAAGTGTCCTTGGCTGTCTGTCACACTGTAAGATGATCAGATTTATCAGCTGGCTCGCTGCTGGAGTCGTAATAACACAGAATGCACTTATTGATTTCTGTCCACCAAATCAAAGTGAATTCATTTACCAAGCAAATGTGCTGGCTGATGAGTCTATCGCTGTGTGACAGAGAACGGCAATAAACTTCACGAATGGCTGTAATTGTTAATGTCTCACCAGTGAAGGTTTTTAAGAAGAAGAAGATACTCTTCAAGGTTTTGGAGAGAAGCTGTGAATTGTTGATATTTTGTCCTGATAACCATCATCCTTACGGAAACTAGTTCTGCTAATCTGCACTTTTATACCCATTAAAATACAGTGAGATGAAATCCAGCGTAGCTGTGCTTATGTGTCTCTCAGCTCTGATGGGGTGAACTGGAAGACACTTCATGTTTATGGAAACTGGTGGAGAAGGAGTAGGAAAAGATCCCCTACCCTAAAACTGCAAAATGGAGCACTGGCTTTGGTGGAGGACCTCACTCCCCGAGTTCCTGTCAAATTTAGTTTATTCATGTACTATTTCCTCCTTTTAATGGTTAGAATGGTTCATTTTAGCTGTTGCAAATGATCCAATATTATTAACAGTGTTTAATTTATTTAATAATTCTGCTGCTATCCTAATTTTAAATACGATGTTCAAAAGGTGCCCCCCACTGTGTGCAGAGGTTGTGATAAAAATAACACAACTTGGAGCATGTCAGATGAATGCTCAGCTGAATGGTTGCACAGCACGCTGCATTAAAAAGCAATGTGCTCTGGTTTCGTTGCAACCAATTAGGTGCCTGTGCATGTCACACTACCCTCTCTCCCCATCTTTCCTGTCAGCAAAGAAAACAGGTTAATAATATATTCTTTGTACAAATGCCATTGCAGATAAATTACCTTGACCACCAACTCTAGTCCAGTCCATACTGCAAACACAGCACGATGTAGGTACAGTGCAGTGAGTATATGGAAGCACAACCCACTGAAACTGAGCCTGGTTAGGTGGAATATTCTGGAGTTTGTGTTTTTGCAGTCGTGTTGTTATGGTTTGCCTGTGCAGACTTTTTTTTCTCATAATGACATAAACATCTGTCTGCATGGGTTGTCTCTACAGTCCAAACACCTGCAGTTAGTGGGATTAACTGGTTAACTAGGTTAACTGGTGAATCTAAATTGTTCATAGGAGTGAAAGTGAACGCAAAAGGTTGTCTGCCTGGTGGGGTACACCTTTGACAGACTAGCGGCCTGTCCAGGGCAGACCCCGCCTCATGTCCTATGGTGGCTGGGATAGGCTCCAGCCAGCTTTGAGTGACCGTTGATCCTCAGTGTCAGGTATCCTGGGCGCGTTGGACGAGCTGCATAAGGCCCTGATGGTCACTCCTGTTCACGCCTTGTGGATATAAATAACGTCCATTCAGGGTATTGATTTAGTGCATTCAAAACAACTATCATCGTTAACAGCAATCATATTGCACTAAAAAGGCTTAAGGATAAAAGCACGACCTGTCCTGGTCCTTTCACTCCATGTTAGTTTGAGTCACGTGTCTGCGTTTCATTCTCAGTGCTTCCTGTTTGAGTTTGGTCATTATTTGTCTCCTGTGTCTTGTGTTTAGTTTTACTTAGCTCCTCTTCTCTCGTTGTCTTGATTGTCTACAGATGTGTATCATTGTCCTTCTGGTCCCACTTCACTTCTACTACACAAGGGCGATCCTGGCTCAAGAGTTGGGTGTTCGTCTTGTAATTGGAAGGTTACCGGTTCGAGCCCCGGCTCGGACAGTCTTGGCCGTTGTGTCCTTGGCCAACACGCTTCACTGGTGTTGGCCAGAGGGGCCGATGGCGCGATATGGCAGCCTCGCCTCTGTCAGTCTGCCCCAGGGCAGCTGTGGCTACACCTGTAGCTGCCTCCACCAGTGTGTGAGAGTGAATGAATAGTGGCATTGTAAAGTGCTTTGAGGGGCCTGAAAAGCGCTATATAAATGCAATCCATTATTATTATTATCTCCATGTGAATAAATATCCCGTCTTTCCCTTAAATCTTTGTCTTAGTGTTATTCTGTGGTTTTCCAGTCAGCTTAGGGTTCTGTTTATTGTCCTGTTGAACTTCCTACTGTGAACTTTCTATGGGGTGAAATGAAGGCTTCATTCAGTCAGTTTTCTGTGTCTGCATGTGGGTCATCATCTTAATGCTTAATGCTTTCAAAAGAATCTTATCCATTTTAACTGCTGATTTTGTAGAAGGAACATTTCATTGTGCTAATTAGATGTCACAGAAACAAATTGATTCTTTTTTTTTAATGTGACAAAGAAGCTGTTAAGATCAAACTAAAAATAATCATGAAATAAACTCAGTGTTTTGCACAGTTCTACCTGTACTGTAAATGAATCTCTTAGCTTTCAGTGTCAACATTTTCCTTAACTCCTTAACAATGAGCTGCCACAACGTTGGATTGGCAGCAGGAGACCTGAGGCATTTCAACAAGGTCACCAGATACTGTTTGTAATGTTTCCTTATCATGGGTTCGTAAAGGACTTTCTGTGACTCTCCAACTACTGTGGATGAACTGCAAAATCGCGTAAAAACATCCGTGACCACAGACATGCTCACAAACATGTGGGACAAGTTTTACTATTGCATGGACGTGTGCTGTATGTCTAGCGTGGCACTCATTTTGCACTCGTGAACATTGCACCTTACCTGGTCTGTGTCCCATTAAAGTCCTTAACACTCGCCGCAACATGAAGCCTCGATTGTCCTGCTGAGAACAACGGGGACCACAGCAGCACATTCAAAGACGTCCATCAGGGACTCCAAGAAGGCTGGAAACAGGAAACTGTGATTCTGCTTCTATATCCACAAATGACCAGGATGCGACCCTTTCATCCACTGGGGAAAGCCCAGTGTACAGGCACCAAACCTGGGAGATACAAGTATAATCGCTTCATTTAAATGTAGTGTTGGGCAAGTTACTTTGAAAAAGTAATTAATTATAATTACTAGTTACTTCCTCAAAAAAGTAACTGAGTTAGTAACTGAGTTACAAGATTCTAAAAGTAATTAATTACTTGAAAAGTAACTATTATGTTACTTTAAAAAAACGTTGAACCCTCTGGGGTCCAGGTTATAATTGTCCATTTTTGACTACTTCTGATGTTTCCTCCACATTTCACCTTTAAACGCGATTTCCTTTGTCTTGTTTGGTCTCATTCTTTTCAGCACAGCCTCACGTGTCTGAATTTACAGTCATGTTTTCATTTTGACAAACTGTATTAACACAACTGATCTAAAATCAGACAAAAAACATAAAATCAGAGTAGAAAAAGTGGTATTTTTTACTGTAATAACCACAAACATGTTTATTGAATCATATTTCATAACTTTAAATGAAAATATAAATTGTCACTTTTAAAATCATATGCACAAGTTTTATAAACAACAAAGTTATTTGCAGCCATTTACCTTTTACCCTTTTTTAATAACCACTTCAAACTGTTTACAGAACCATCAGCTGTTCTTCAATAAGATGCTACAAATTATTTGTGCCACTGCAAATATTTCTGTCCACTATAAAGGAAACATCACAGCCTGATACCTGCAGGTCTGACAGCAGCAGGTGTGTCGCTCCTGTTTCTACCTGGAGACAGCAGCCGCCTCATTGTTCTGACACACAACACAACACTATCCACAACAGTACACACTAACTACACAAGACAGCACATTAACTACACACTCCAAACGTCTTGATCCATTCTCAATCATCCAGGTAAGTAAATCTCCAAAAGTAGATTCTGTTCAACGTTTCGTCATCATCAGGTGACGTCTTCAGTCTCAGCCGTCTGCAGGTTTCAATCTTATAAACAGGACATTTGTATAATGACTGAAACCAGCCCACTGAAGCAACAATGGGCTGGGAGGTCACCTTCATCATAATTATGCAAACTGTCATGACCATTGATCAACAGCCGCTGATGAACGTCCATGAGTCCCATTCACAGTGAGTTGGGGAATGGCTGCCAACATTAAAGGGCTGGTTTTTGGTCATAAGCAGAGAGGTCTCGCTGCTGTCCTTAGACAGTAAACGTGACGAAGCTATTGAGGAAAAACAGCCGTATATCTTGTTTATCATGACTCTGGTTTTACTGGCCCATCAACACAGTTTATAAACTGGTATATGTCACCTTGTTGCTTTGTCTTTAAGTGGTCATGTGATTGTCTTACCACGACTACTTTATTCTTCCTCAGTCAAACAGCAGCACTCGTGCGATTGTTTTGCCCCTGAGCTCCAGGTGTTGTGCTAGACAGTGATCGTGATCACCGTCCACGGGAGCACAGCTGCTTAAAGCTGCAGCGTCCAGATTACTTACAGCTACTTCCTGCAGCTGATATAAGATTCGGTAAACTGAACACAGCTTCAACCGTCTGTTTGTTGAAAAATAGTTGCGGACCATTTCCTTGTTAGTAACTGTAACGGCGTTGTAACGATAGGAATAGTAATTAGTTAGATTACTCGTTACTGAAAAAAGTAACGCCTATTACCCCGTTACTTGAAACGCCGTTATTCCCATCACTGGTTAAATGTCCCATTTCTACATGGTCGCACACAGTGAATCCAGGGTCACACTGCCAGTGCTGGGGTCCACTGTGGTGTTTTGGGGCATCTAGAAAAGACGGTGGGAACTATTTGAACTGTGGAATGGCTTTACTGTACGTTAGATTTGTTTTTGTTCTTTTCTGGACTTTGTAATTTTATGACAGTAAGTATCTTTCCTCAGTAACTGGAATTGATTACAGTTTCTTTTGTCACAGAACCTAAATGCTCTTAGGCCTCAGTCACACTGTCACGGCGAGTGAGATGAGCCGTGTGGAAAATAAAGGAGGATCCAAACGCAGGCACTTGTACAGGTGTGAGGGTGGTTTATTAAACACAAAAAGGAAATGGCCAAACGGCGAACGGAGCAAAGACTAAACTAAACTGGGAACAAACTAACTACAGAACACGAACCTGGACATGAATGAGAGCGGGCGGAAACAGATGATGGTTGACTGCAGGGAAGCACACAGATGAAACATGGTGGAAACACAGACGGACCAGCAACTACAATGACAGAGGACACGACTTAAATACACACAGAGAAACACAGGGGAATTACACACAGCTGGGATTAATCAACAAGACGAGACAGAGGCAAAACTGAACACACTCACATGAGACGCAGACCTTCACAATAAAACAGGAAACGAGAACACTACACCAAGACGCAGACCTGACACTGAGACAGACAGAATGACACATGGAACCTGAACTAAACTAAACGTGAGATACAACCGAGAACAAATCCTTAAACATGAATAAACAGAAACATAGAATTCTAATAATAATACTCATAGCGCCCAAAACCACAACAAACATTCAAAAATAAAGTAATCAATCAAAACTCAAAATACTGGGTCGAAACTGACCCAGAACCGTGACACACACAAAACAAAAGACTGGTTTGGCATCTCTGGGCAGTTGTTGGCTGCCACTGGATGAAAAGAGAACCTCCTTGTGATTGCTGCTGTCACCCATAGTTTGCATGGAAACACTAACTAACCACCAAGTGGAAGTGCAACCAACACGTCTCAAAAGGTACAACCTTTGAAATTTAAACTCAAATTTAAAAAAAAAACAACATAAAGAGAGAAAAACACAAAAGTTTAAAGTAGAGTATTGAATCACTTTATGTCTCTTCAAATGTGGAATTCTGTTAAAAAAAATCTAAGAGGTATTTCCTTGGATGGAAGATACTTCCAAACTATAATGAGAGAATTACAGCATGATAATGTACTTGTATTTGTATATGTAGTTGAATATGAAACAGTTTTTAGAGGACGGGGCTGCCCTGTTATTGCATCATGCACATGCACAGGATATTTAGTGTATATGATAGTGTGAGAACAACAGAAATGATGCTTTATGGTCGTAGAGGTCAATCGCGACCCATTTTAATTGAATTAAGTAAACAGTGTATCACCCATCATATAACAGCTGGGCAGTCCTGAGTGTTTATGTGGAAGTTATAATTAAAGCCAGAACGACGGTTTTCTCTTTAATCATAAAACAGTGGATACAAGCATCTCTCAGTCTAATTGTAGCAGAGTCTCTGCAGCAGTCTCACTCCAGAGAGAGATGAGAAAACTAAGTAACTGTGTTTCTGGCTGTGATTTTACCACTCCACTATTTATATCTACAGACACGGTGTTTCAGTCAGACAGCAAAGTGTCGCTCCAGGCTAGCTTCATAGCAATCTTCCGCTACTTCTCTCAGACTGTCATCTTCGTGTTGTTGGATTGATTTGTGGGATTGCATCATCAGGCTTATCCTGTTTTTCTGTGCTGTTTCCTCTGCTCACGCTCTCGCTGCAAGAAAATAAAAATACTCAACTTCTTTGTTTTGCTGGTGTCGTTATATTTACATTTAAAAAAAAAAAGTTTTATCATGAAATTGTACTTTTCTTTAGCGCTCCTCCAGATGAACACACGGGTCGCGCTCCTACACGACATTCCTAGCTCTGGGTCGTTTTGACCGATTCCCCTAACTGTGCAGTTTGGCACAAAGCACACGCAACAAGACCCCGATTCTCATTTCACTCTCACCATCCCCCAATTAGACCGGAAATCCACAGACTCATTAGATCACCCAGGTTACAGAGTTATCTCATTTCCCTGCTGTCTCTTTCACACTAACAAGACAAACTCTGTTAATGCAGAGCTTCCAATTATTGCGAACGATGTGGCAGTGCTGGTAACACTGCAGCGAACAGCCTTTTGTCAGTAATTTGCAGCAGTCCTTCTTTGTGAAACGCTGACATGTAAGGCTGAATTCTTACTTAATAGAAACAGTTGTTATTCATCATGTTAAAGAGCATCATATCAGGTGTAAGTCAGGGTATTTAAGTTAATCCCTGCAATGGACCTTTAGTGACTTTTACACCTTTACCTATGACGGAGAGCACGACTCTGTGAAAGAAGCTGTTGGTCACGTGACCATTGGGCGAGTATTTTCAGCTATTGATGTTCAACTACTGTTGTGAACCTCTAACGTTGAATTGAATTGAATATCTTCTGAGGTGTCATGTCTAAAGAAGCCTTGCTGCCTACAGTGGCTTAAGGACTTGGTGGGAGGTCCCACTCCATGTGGGGGAACTTAAACAGTTATGCTAGCAGTGACAGTGAAACCTGGGGAAACAGGTAATGGCCTTCTCAGTCTGCACCTGAGTGCTGTTCAGCTGGATTTCTGTACTAAACAGAGTTCATAACAAACACTGTGCTTGAGCATCAGGGGCTCCAAAGCACACTTGGCCCAATGGCAACTTTGGGCCACAGGTGAATGATTGAAGAACTAGCCGAGATGTACTGTCGCGTAAAGCGGAGCGCAGATGTGACAGGAGCTGAAGCAGAAACCTGGAGCTTAAGAGGAGTTCTTTGTTACCATAAAGCAAGGACCTTAAAGGTTCTGGAAAACCAGGCAAGGAACTTGGAAAGGGGAAGCAGTTTTCTTCCCACATTGTTTACATACTGATATGGACAATGACAGCTTGTACTTACATTGTGCATATGACTCCATATGATCTCGACTGGGGATGTAGGTGGAGGCTGGAAGGAATACTGAGCAGTACTGAGCATTTCCCGAGTCCCACTGACACGCCCTTTGTAGATGTAGCTGAGTCTGGGGACGAGGTGGCTCAGTGAGGTAACTCAGGTAGGAGAGTCTGGCTGTATCCCAATTCAGGGTCTGCAGCCTTAATGGCCCACAAGGGCCGCGTACTCAAAGACCGCTAAGGCCGGAAGTGCGAGGCTTGTGAAATGGGACGGTCTAGCCTCCGTTGCGCTGCCCAGGTTGCCTAGCAACCATGATACTAACAGCTGGAAACGTGTCATACAGCTTTGTGTGACAGAAATGAAGGAGAAAATCTTTTGTTCATTTGTTTGTTTCTACATGAGCTTTGATCATTCTCTGTAAGATTAAGCTCAGCTATTGAACGGCGTATATTTTAAAGTAAAGGCTTTAAAACCAAGTTAGTACAAACGTCACTAATGTCACATAACTTTGCCGACATGTGGCCAACAGGAATGTTTAATGTTCTTCGTTATTAAACATTTGCACATAAATAAGTGACATAATATTCAGTACTTACTTAAAGTTTACTCTTCGGGGGCCCCTCATCCGCCGTTTTTTTTTCCGGCAAATTTATCCACACCCACCGCCAGGCTATGCATTCTGGGATATGTTGGGCCACGAAGTCTACACCGCCACAGCCTTAAAATTCAGGGAAATGAAGGACGCATTTGAGGGCCGCATTTCGAGCAGCCTTCGAATTGGGACAGCCTTCGTCGCTTCGCTGTGATGTAATCGGCCTTAAAATGCGGCCTTTAAGGCTGCAGAGCCTGAACAAGAGCAGGTGAGACACCCTGACAGGGACTAGAAAGAGAGAGCAGATTTCTCCTGTTTTGGCTTCCTGTTAAATCCAGAATTCAAAATCCTGCTCCTCACATACAAGGTCTTAAATAATCAGGCCCCATCTGATCTTAATGACCTTGTAGTACCATATCACCCTATTAGAGCGCTTCGCTCTCGCTCTGCAGGCCTACTTGTTGTTCCTAGAGTATTTAAAAGTAGAATGGGAGGCAGAGCCTTCAGTTTTCAGGCCCCTCTTCTGTGGAACCAGCTTCCAGTTTGGATTCAGGAGACAGACACTATCTCTACTTTCAAGATTAGGCTTCAAACTTTCCTTTTTGCTAAAGCATATAGTTAGGGCTGGACCAGGTGACCCTGAATCCTCCCTTAGTTATGCTGCAATAGACGTAGGCTGCTGGTGATTCCCATGATGCATTGAGTTTTTCCTTTCCAGTCACCTTTCTCGCTCACTATGTATTAACAGACCTCTCTGCATTGAATCATATCTGTTATTAACCTCTGTCTCTCTTCCACAGCATGTCTTTATCCTGTCTTCCTTCTCTCACCCCAACCAATCACAGCAGATGGCCCCGCCCCTCCCTGAGCCTGGTTCTGCTGGAGGTTTCTTCCTGTTAAAAGGGAGTTTTTCCTTCCCACTGTTGCCAAAGTGCTGCTCATAGGGGGTCATATGATTGTTGGGTTTTTCTCTGTATCTATGAAGCGCCTTGAGGCGACTTATGTTGTGATTTGGCGCTATATAAATAAAATTGAATTGAATTGAATTGAAATGGGATACAGCCAATGTCAAACCTCTGATCCAGAAGGAGCCTCCAACACAGGCAGTAATAAAATCTTATTATTTCTGTTGTTTTCTTAGTCATAGTTGTTATTTTTTATACATTACACAAAAAAAACTGAGCATTAGCCTCACAATCAGTGGGGAAATCTGTTGCATTCAGTCAGATCAGTGAGGAAAGCGTTCCAGATTAAGCTGAAAGTCGGCATTTTAAACGGGATTGTCTGATTTCCAACTCGGAAAATTGGGGCAGCCTCAAAAACTCCAAGTTAGCAATCCAAGAAGGCAGGAAGTAAACAGTAACTGTACAACGTTTAATCTGTTGTGCCTCTGTGGTGTCTTCCTGACACACTAAATAAACTATGCATGGATCAGGCTCTTTCTATGATTGGTCTGCAGCCGAGGTTTTAAGCACAAAAAACAAGTACTGTGCTGAATTGCTCGGTATTGCTAGTGATGCATGAATGACTCTACCTCGCAAGGAAGCAAAATAAATCCCGTTTTCCTTTCAGTCCTTATGATTGGAGCACGCTTCACTCAGAAGTGATGTCAGTTCTGAGTTCAGACACGTGACTTCTGAGGGAACAGGAACACAGTGAAGTCAAACTCTTTTTACCTGGTGGACCCCACATCAACCCAGTATCACAGCAAAATGTGACACCGGTCCACCGTGAAGTGTGAAATGGACAGGCGTGCAGAAGTTGCGCTACCAGCAGGAGGAAATAATATATTTAAAGCCACGAAGTCGGTATTGAGCAAAAACATATTAGTACACTCCAGGGTCAGATTACTGCAACAAACTGCAACTTCTACATTTCATGTTTTCAAGAGGCAAAGCGTGAACGGACACTGTGGACAAGCGTGTCTATTACACACTGTGTCAGGATATCGGGTTGAGCACGTACTTTCATTCACTGCGGTAAAGTGAGCCGTCATTTGTGAGCCGCGGTCAAGCCAGCCGCCTCCTATCCGCCGCATAAATTTCCTTGCGCTTTTACACCAGTCTTTACGTAGCGCCTTTTCGCTTTACATCCTGATTGAAAGCCTAGACTCGCGCACACACGCACGCGCGTGAACAGTCACACGCACGCGCGCACACAAATTACAATGGAACAGCTCAATACAGCCATCGTGACAGTCTGGTTGCATATTCAAAAATTCATTAAAAATCATTCTTAAAAGTTGATGCTAAGCTTTCAACACAATCCTCTTCTCGGACACCTACTTTACCTCTGGGCCAGATTTACTGTAATATTACTCAGAAATCACAGTAAACTCATATTCAGTGCAATACAGTCAATGCACTACAATTATGTTTATTTCAAAAATTCATTAAAAGTCATCCTGAATAGTTGATGTCCAACTTTCAACACATCCCTCCTCTGGGACACCTACTGTACCTGTGTGCCAATTTTCATCCAGATTTACTGTAGAATTCCTCAGAAATTAAAGGGTACTTGTATTCAATGCAATACAGTCAATACAATAGAATTATGTCAATTTTCAGAAATTCATTAAAAATCATCCTGAGTAGTTGATGTCCAACTTTCAACACATCCCTTCTCTGGGACACCTACTGTACCTGTGTGCCAAGTTTCATCCAGATTTACTGTAGAATTCCTCAGAAATTAATGGAAACATTTATTCAATCTAATACAGCCAATACACTACAATTGTGTCAATTTTCAAAAATTCATTAAAAATCATCCTGAGTAGTTGATGTCCAACTTTCAACACATCCCCCCTCTGGGACACCTACTGTACCTGTGTGCCAAGTTTCAGCCAGATTTACTGTAGAATTCCTCAGAAATTAAAGGAAACTTATATTCAATTCAATACAGTCAATACAATAGAATTATGTCAATTTTCAAAAATTCATTAAAAATTATCCTGAGTAGTTGATGTCCAACTTTCAACACATTCCTCCTCAGGGACACCTACTGTACCTGTGTGCCAGGTTTCAGCCAGATTTACTGTAGAATTCCTCAGAAATTAAAGGGTACTTGTATTCAATGCAGTCGGCCAATACACTACAATTATGTCAATTTTCAAAAATTCATTAAAAATCATCCTGAGTAGTTGATGTACAACTTTCAACACATCCCTCCTCTAGGACACCTACTGTACCTGTGTGCCAAGTTTCAGCCAGATTTACTGTAGAATTCCTCAGAAATTAAAGGGTACTTGTATTCAATGCAATACAGTCAATACAATAGAATTATGTCAATTTTCAGAAATTCATTAAAAATCATCCTGAGTAGTTGATGTCCAACTTTCAACACATCCCTTCTCTGGGACACCTACTGTACCTGTGTGCCAAGTTTCATCCAGATTTACTGTAGAATTCCTCAGAAATTAATGGAAACATTTATTCAATCTAATACAGCCAATACACTACAATTGTGTCAATTTTCAAAAATTCATTAAAAATCATCCTGAGTAGTTGATGTCCAACTTTCAACACATCCCCCCTCTGGGACACCTACTGTACCTGTGTGCCAAGTTTCAGCCAGATTTACTGTAGAATTCCTCAGAAATTAAAGGAAACTTATATTCAATTCAATACAGTCAATACAATAGAATTATGTCAATTTTCAAAAATTCATTAAAAATTATCCTGAGTAGTTGATGTCCAACTTTCAACACATTCCTCCTCAGGGACACCTACTGTACCTGTGTGCCAGGTTTCATCCAGATTCACTGTAAAATTCCTCAGAAATTAAAGGACATTTATATGCAATTCAATACAGCCAATACACTACAATTATGGAAATTTCAAAAATTCATTAAAAATCATCCATAATAGTTGAGATCCAACTTTCAACACTTTCTTACTCTGGGCGTCCTACTGTACCTCTGGGCCAAGTTACATCTCAATTCACTGTAATCTTTATCAAAAATTGAAAGAACAATTATATGTCAATGCTGGATGTGTGTCCTTTCTAAGTGACACTAAATAACAGAACTCAGGCACATCAGGGAATAATACAAATGGCGTATTTATTAAACAAAAACAACATACAAAATATCTCTAACCCATACTACATAACCTAAAAAGAAACAAAGGGACACTTAGAAGCACAAGGAAACAATACTGAAAGGGCAAGAGACACAGTCCAAACATAATCCACAACTAAAATGCCAAAAGAACAAGTCATCCCACATAGCAGACGGGTCTTGCCTGGATCTGGTGTCAAGCCGGCACTGCTGGCTGACTTCTGGCATGGTAAGATGGCACTGTTTATGTGATGGCATGCCACATTTGGCCTGATTGGGTGAATGTGACATGTTGTATAGAGCACTTTGAGTAATATGGGTGAGTAAAAAAGTGCTGTATAAGAATCAGTCCATTCACTGTCTGAACAGAGTTTCGTCATGTTACTTTTGCACTATTATGTTCCAGCACATGTTGTTATTACATGGCTTACATGGCTAAGGTACACATTAGGCTGACATCTGGGGCCAGAGCTGAAACTGTTCTGGGCCAGCACAGGGCCAGCAGTGTGTCTGCAACTGGCCTTGTGCTGGCGCATGTGTGGGCCACCTCTGGTAAACCAGATCTGGGCCACCATAGGGCCGTCATTCTTTGCGGTACGCAGGCCATGTGTAAGCACATTGTGTGGGACAGATCCAGGCCATACCAATTTTGCTATGTGGGAGGAATTATGTAAAAATAGAAACATCATAAAAATGAAAATGAACATAAAGTAAAATGTACTGAAAAGAACATCAGCATGGCCATCATTATTTGCTTGGAAAGTCTAAAGTTCCATGGCTTTGAACAGCCAGAGAACGCAATGCCCAGCTTAGAATGACTAAAAGTAACTTCTTTTAACATTCTGTCATTCTGCTTCTATATCAAACATCCACTAAAAATAGTCATTTGAAAAAAAATATTCGCCACTTTTCATCAGTTTGGGTTCCTCTGTTTATAGCAATTTTTAGAAAAGAACCCAATACCTTTGTCACTATACAGTTGTACAGTGAGATACAGAGCATCTCCTACTCATTGCAAACATGCTGGGAGGGTGGCTCTATCCGCCTTAGTGCAGCTGCTGTACCATACTGTGATGCAGTAAGTTAGTAGGCTCTCAATGGGCGAGTGGTGGAAGGGTGAGCTGTAGTCCACAAAGAGCATTCTGGCGTAGCTCTGCCGCTGTTCTAGGTGACTCAGCACCGAGTGGAGGGTGATGGCATCTTCTGTGAATCTGTTTGCACGGTATGCAAACTGGTGGGTGTCGAATTCTGGGGGGAGGTAATCCTTGGTGTGCTGAAGGACTAGTCTCTCAAAGCATTTCATGATTACCGGTGTGAGGGCCACAGGGCAATAATAGTTCAGGCTGGTGATGGGAGACTTCTTTGGTACTGGGATGATTGTGGCTGATTTTAGACAGGATGGGATGGCTGCTTCATCCAGTGAGAGGTTGAAGATTCTGGTGGAGATGAGGGTGAGCTGGTGGGCACATGGTCTTAGCACTTTACCACTTATTCCGTCTGGACGCCTTCCTGGGGTTCACTGCTAGGAACACACATCTGACATCGTGCTCCGTTACAGTGAATGGAGCGGTGCAGGAACCAGGTGAGGATGAGGATGGGAGCAGGGCTGAGGCAGATGAATGCTGCTGTTGTGGTGTTTCAAAGCGGGCGAAGAAGCTGTTTATGTCCTCTGCTAGCTGCACACTCAGGTTTTCTGTTTTCACAGTTCTGCCTCTGTGGTTTATGATGTCTATTATTCCATGCCATGTGTTGTTGCTGGACAGGTGGGACCCCTTTTCAGGTCAGCTCGAGCAGACCTGTACAGAGCTCTGTCAACAGACCTACAGGGAGTGCAGAATTATTAGGCAAGTTGTATTTTTGAGGAATAATTTTATTATTGAACAACAACCATGTTCTCAATGAACCCAAAAAACTCATTAATATCAAAGCTGAATGTTTTTGGAAGTAGTTTTTAGTTTGTTTTTAGTTTTAGCTATTTTAGGGGGATATCTGTGTGTGCAGGTGACTATTACTGTGCATAATTATTAGGCAACTTAACAAAAAACAAATACATACCCATTTCAATTATTTATTTTTACCAGTGAAACCAATATAACATCTCCACATTCACAAATATACATCTCAGAATCAGAATCAGAATCAGAATCGTGTTTATTGGCCAAGTATATGTGCAGACACATACAGGGAATTTGGTTCTGGTAGATGGTGGCTCTCAAGCACAGCAATGTAAATCTCACACACACACACACACACACACACACACACACACACACACACACACACACACACACACACACACACACACACACACACACACACACACACAAGTGTCTATATATACACATTACACATACATACACAAAGCTGTGTAAACCAACTATAAATAACGAATCTAAACTTATATACATAAAATACAGAAATGAATGAGGTGGAATGAATACTACAAAATGTACATAAGGTGCAGTTGCAGTCTGGCAGTGGGAGCAGTGTGACAGGTCAACTGTTAAGAAGGGAGATGGCGAGGGGAAAGAAACTGTTCCTGTGTCGGGTGGTCCTGGTCTGCAGGCTTCTGTACCGTCTGCCAGAGGGCAGCAGATCAAAAAGTCTGTGTGCAGGGTGTGAGGGGTCTGCGATGATTTTCCCTGCCCGTTTCCTGGTTCTTGAGAGGTACAGATCCTGGATGGAGGGCAGGGGGGCGCTGATGATCCTTTCTGCTGCCCGTACAGTCCGCTGCAGTCTGCTCCTGTCCTGTTTAGTGGCTGCTCCATACCAGACTGTGATGGAGGAGCACAGGACAGACTCAATGACCGCAGTGTAGAACTGGATCAGCAGCTCCTGTGGAAGACTGTACTTCCCCAGTTGTCTCAGGAAGTACATCCTCTGCTGGGTCTTTTTGAGGATGGAGTTGATGTTGGTCTCCCACTTCAGGTCCTGGGAGATGGTTGTACCCAGGAACTTGAAGGTCTTCACAGTCGACACAGGGCTGTCTGATATGGTGAGGGGGAGCAGAGTTGAGGGATGTCTCCTGAAGTCCACTGTCATCTCTACAGTCTTAAGAGTGTTCAGCTCCAGATTGTGCTGACTGCACCAGAGTACCAGCTGCTCAACTTCCTGCCGGTATGCAGACTCATCACCATCTTGAATGAGGCCAATGACAGTGGTGTCATCTGCAAACTTTAGGAGTTTGACAGCCGAGTTCTTGGAGGTGCAGTCGTTAGTGTAGAGGGAGAACAGTAGTGGTGAGAGGACACATCCTTGAGGGCACCAATACTGAGGGACCGGGTTTCAGAGGTGATCTCCCCCAGCCTCACTTGTTGCTTTCTGTCTGTCAGGAAGCTGGTGATCCACTGACAGGTAGCTGGTGACACGCTGAGCTGGGAGAGTTTGGAGGAAAGAAGTTCAGGCACAATGGTGTTAAAAGCCGAACTAAAGTCCACAAACAAGACCCTGGCATAAGTTCCCGGGCGGTCAAGGTGTTGCAGGATGTAATGCAGCCCCATGTTCACTGCATCATCCACCGACCTGTTTGCCCGGTAGGCAAACTGCAGAGGGTCCAGCTGGTGGCCTGTAATGTCTTTCAGATGGGCTAACACCAGTCGTTCGAAGGATTTCATGACCACAGACGTCAAGGCGACAGGTCTGTAGTCATCCAGTCCTGTGATGGTGGGTTTCTTGGGAACAGGGATGATGGTGGAGCGTTTGAAGCAGGAGGGAACTTCACACAGCTCCAGGGATCTGTTGAAGATGCGAGTAAAGATGGGAGCCAGCTGTTCAGCACAGGTTTTGAGGCAGGAGGGTGAGACGCCATCTGGTCCGGGGGCTTTCCTGGGCTTCTGTTTCTGGAATAGTCGGCTCACATCCTGAGTGTGTATTCTTAGTTTCAGGGAGGAGGAAAGGGGGGTGAGAGGTGTGGTGGAGGTCGTTGAGTCTGGGATGGAGAGGGTGGTGGTGGTCGTTGAGTCTGGATTGGGGAGGGTGGGGGTGGTCGTTGAGTCTTGATTGGGGAGGGGCAGGGTGAAGGGGGGAGAGGTGGAAGGTGTGTTGGGGGTCAATGTCTGAAGCAATGTCCCTGGGGAGGGGAGGGTGGGGCGTGGGAGTCTGTCCGTCTCAAACCTGCAATAGAAAGTGTTTAACTCGTTGGCCAGGTCTTTGTTTGCTTCAACAGTGGGTGGGGGGCGTCTGTAGCTGGTGATTTCCTGCAGGCCCCTCCACACTGATGCAGGGTCGTTGGCTGAGAGCCGTTCTTCCAGCTTCTGGGAGTAGATGCTTTTAGCTGCTTTGATCTCCTTGGTCAGTGTGTTCCTGGCTTGCTTGTACAGGACCCTGTCACCACTTCTGTAGGCGTCCTCCTTGGCCTTGCGAAGATGTTGGAGTTTAGGAGTGAACCATGGTTTATTGTTGTTGTATGTGCAAAAGGTCTTTGTTGGCACACACACGTCTTCACAGAAACTGATGTTTGATGTCACAGTGTCCGTGAGCTCATCTAGGTTCTCAGATGCAGCTTCAAAAACAGTCCAATCAGTGCAGTCGAAACAGTCCTGCAGTTCCTGCTTTGCTGTGTTAGTCCACTTCTTCACAGTTTTGACTACAGGCTTCGCACGTTTGAGTTTTTGCCTATAAACTGGAATAAGATGGACCATGCAGTGATCAGAATGTCCCAAAGCTGCCCGGGGCACAGAGCGATAGGCATCTTTTAGAGTGGTGTAGCAGTGATCCAGTGTGATGTTGTCCCTGGTGGGGCAGTCTATATGCTGTCTGTATTTAGGGAGTTCGTGGTTTAGGTTTGCTCTGTTAAAATCCCCAAGAATAATTGTAAAGGAATCCGGGAATTTCCTCTCCAGGGTAGTAATCTGGTCAGCCAGCTCGCCCAGTGCGTTGTTCGCGTTGGCCTGTGGAGGGATGTAAACTCCGACCAGCATGAAGGAAGAAAACTCCCGCGGTGAATAAAAAGGTTTACAGTTGATGAGAAAACTTTCCAAGTGTGGGCTGCAGTGTTTCTGTAACACTGTGACATCAGTACACCAACCTTCATTAATGTAGAAGCAGACTCCACCACCCTTTGTTTTCCCTGAGAGCTCTGTTTCGCGGTCCGCCCGGTGAAGTTGGAAGCCCGGCAGATTTAAGACAGCGTCTGGGACTCGCTCACTGAGCCAGGTTTCAGTGAAGCAGAGGGCAGCAGAGCGTGCAAAGTCCTTGTTAGTCCGGTTTAAGAGCAGTAATTCGTCGACTTTGTTTGGAAGAGAGCGGAGATTCGCGAGGTGAATGGAGGGGAGTGCCGTGCGGAATCCTCGCCGACATTCAAAAACAAAACAAAAACAAATCAGCGACCAATATAGCCACCTTTCTTTGCAAGGACACTCAAAAGCCTGCCATCCATGGATTCTGTCAGTGTTTTGATCTGTTCACCATCAACATTGCGTGCAGCAGCAACCACAGCCTCCCAGACACTGTTCAGAGAGGTGTGCTGTTTTCCCTCCTTGTAAATCTCACATTTGATGATGGACCACAGGTTCTCAATGGGGTTCAGATCAGGTGAACAAGGAGGCCATGTCATTAGTTTTTCTTCTTTTATACCCTTTCTTGCCAGCCACGCTGTGGAGTACTTGGACGCGTGTGATGGAGCATTGTCCTGCATGGAAATCATGTTTTTCTTGAAGGATGCAGACTTCTTCCTGTACCACTGCTTGAAGAAGGTGTCTTCCAGAAACTGGCAGTAGGACTGGGAGTTGAGCTTGACTCCATCCTCAACCCGAAAAGGCCCCACAAGCTCATCTTTAATGATACCAGCCCAAACCAGTACTCCACCTCCACCTTGCTGGCGTCTGAGTCAGACTGGAGCTATCTGCCCTTTACCAATCCAGCCACGGGCCCATCCATCTGGCCCATCAAGACTCACTCTCATTTCATCAGTCCATAAAACCTTAGAAAAACCAGTCTTGAGATATTTCTTGGCCCAGTCTTGACGTTTCAGCTTGTGTGTCTTGTTCAGTGGTGGTTGTCTTTCAGCCTTTCTTGCACTGAACATAAGTTCCCTGCAATTTCTGAAGAATATTACAGTAAATCTGGCTGAAACTTGGCCCAGACGTACAGCAGGTTTCCCGGAGGAGGGATGTGTTGAAAGTTGGACCTCAACTACTCAGGATGATTTTTAATGAATTTCTGAAATTTCCATAATTGTAGTGTATTGGCTGTATTGAATTGCATATAAATGTCCATTAATTTCTGAGGAATTCTACAGTAAATCTGGATGAAACTTGGCACACAGGTACAGTAGGTGTCCCAGAGGGGGGATGTGTTGAAAGTTGGACATCAACTACTCAGGATGATTTTTAATGAATTTTTGAAAATTGACACAATTGTAGTGTATTGGCTGTATTGCATTGAATACAAGTACCCTTTAATTTCTGAGGAATTCTACAGTAAATCTGGGTGAAACCTGGCACACAGGTACAGTAGGTGTCCCAGAGGGGGGATGTGTTGAAAGTTGGACCTCAACTACTCAGGATGATTTTTAATGAATTTCTGACATTTCCATAATTGTATTGACTGTATCGGGCTGCTACATTGTAATTTGTGCGCGCGCGGGTATAGTCTTTCAATCAGCACATAAAGCGAAAAGGCGCTACCGTAAAGACTGGTGTAAAAGCGCAAGGAAATTTATGCGGCGGATAGGAGGCGGCTGGCTTGACCGCGGCTCACAAATGACGGCTCACTTTACCGCGGTCTTTCATTCTAAGCGGGCTGGATGAGTGAAACTCGCCTTTCAGTCTGGGAGAAGAATAAAAGGAAGTGCAATCCCAACAGGAGTCTGTTACCATGCTGTTTGAGCTCAAACTGAAAATAACAAACTGATGAAAAGTGAAAAACAGAAAGATTTCTGTCTGTTATCTATTACTTTTGAATGAGTCGTGGCAGGTTTATATCAGTGGGAAAAGCTGTAAATCTCATATATAGTCAATATTAGTTAAAAGTCCCTCACTTTTAACATAGTGTCCCAATTTTGGCATCAATTTTACATCCCTGCTGTAAAAGGTTCGTGTGGACTTCATTTCCCACAATCCATTGCTCTGGGTCATCGAAAAAGTATTCATGAGAAGACCGAATATTTTATTTAGAGAGCAATGCAGAAAGGCTTGTTATTTATAACCAGATGTTTACAATAAGGAACCGTGTGGCAGCTGTCTGTGAGGGGACGTTGGTGGAAACGCGCGTTTGGCCGCTATTTGTTTCGTGACGCGAACATCTGGCTGAGTTTTGGTTGTCCTGCTCCGGCCACGCGGAACTACAGTCACAAGTGAAACATGTCCCACGGCAGCTACAAACCTGTGGACCGTGTCATTTTTGACATGGATGGATTGTTATTAGGTCCTGAAACGCATTTTTATCTTCTTCTGGTGATGTTGTGTTTTAAGTGCTGAAATCCATTCATTCACTCGAGTCGTGTTCGAGTCTGGTGAAGACCCGGTCCACCGCAGCCCGTGGAAAAACATTACTGATGTGTCGTGTAAAGTTTTTATATATGTGATGTTGAATTCGGCACAAATCTAAACCACCAGTCTGTGCTATCAACTTGTTTACCATAAAACAAACCAGTCTTTACACGAGTGTAAGTAAACTTGTGTTACCACTAAACGCAGACTCTGTAACTAAGTTACTTATACCTGGCAAATGATTCTGCCTAAGATGATACCGGCGTTTGGCCTGTTTTAAATGGGTTTTAATGAATGTTAAACACTGATAATGTCATCAGGTCAGATGTGCTCGTTTGTTTGTGTACCTGTAGGTTTGTGGTGAACACAATGTTCAGTGACATTTAAGTAAAAGCTGTTTATTTCCTCATTGTAGACACCGAGCGACTTTACACCGTGTCCTTCCAGGAAATATGTGACCGGTTTGGAAAGCAGTACACATGGGACGTGAAGACGTCAGTGATGGGGAAGAAGGCTCTGGATGCTGCCCAGATGATCCGTGATAGGCTGCAGCTCCCCATGACAGCTGAGGAGCTGCTTGCTGAAAGCAGACAAATACAAGAAAAGATCTTTCCCTCTGCTAAACTCATGCCAGGTAAATCTGACTTACCCTGACATTTGACATCAGTTACTGTGTTTTCCAGCTTTCTCTGAGCAGACAAACAGCAGTAAGATGCAGCTGTTTGTGCTAAGCTAAGGCTACTTTATTGTCTCCTGTAGGAGGAAACTGAGCGTCCAAACGGGACAATAGCAAACAGTAAAAACACACGTAATTTAAACTGCCTTTCATTGGGTATTGTGTAGGCTGTGGATCTTCAGGTAGGAGTGCTGCTCGTTCTGTGTGTGAATCATACCAGTGTGTGGAAGTGTTGTGACCGAAGGCTCCTCTCATCCAGTGTGATAGCTGCTGGACACCTGTAAACACCTGCATGAACATTAGAAGTCAGACACAGACGCGCATCCATCACGTGTCCATTTGTGTTACATTACACTGGCAGTTCATAATCACATACACCAACAACTCCCTGGATTTCATCCAGAAAGCCGTGTCATAATTAAATTATTGCAGACAGGATTTCATTTGTGCTGCTAATGCTACTAAACACAGGCTTAGTGAAACCTTTCACAGACGCTCCTTGTCTGCTCTTACAGGCTGGTGCTGCTGACGGTCATTGTTAAACAGGGAAACATCGCTTTAGTGGGCAGAGCTTAGTCCAGCTGCAGGTCAACACATGACAGATGTTCATGAGTGGATGAACAGCAGGGACTCTGCTAATCTTGGAGCTTTTTATACATGTCAGTAAGTAGTTTAGTTTGAGTGGACTCCAGTTTAGGTCTAGAGGTTTGATCTTCTGCCAACTGTATATGTGACCCCACAGTGACACAAGAAGAACTTTGATCACATGTTTTCTGCTTTGTGTGGATTAAACATGATATCCATTACTGGGCACGAGAGGCTTGAATCACAGCCAAACAGACTCTGACCAGTGGATGACTTCTCCCGTGTGTTCTTAGACCGGAGCCTATCACACTGCCCATGTTACACAAGAGCTTTAATGCATTTTTGTTTCAGTGTTGAATTAACTCTCACAGAGTTGGTTTCAACACTTTTTCAGGGTTTATAGAGCCAGATGTAAACGGACATGTTCAGAATAGTTAAATATTTAACACAATGCCAGTTTGTTATTTAACTCACAAAAATGTGTTAAAATAACACTAAAAGAAGACAAATAACTGCGCTCAGAGCTACTTTCTTGCTAGTTTCACTCCCCCAAGTGTCAACACTGAAAACTGTTAAAATTAATAAGAATTCCAATAAACAAATAAATTTCCAAATAAAAGTGTATTTTTGCCTGCAGTCATTAATACAGCTGAATGAAAACACCGTAAACGAAGGTATAAAATACAAAGTTTCACCTGAACACTGTTTGAATATCAAATGGTTTGTGAAATTTAAACTCAAATATTTTGAATCATACGACTTTCCTCACTTTGTACTGAGTGCATGACCATGGTCATCAACCTTTTCTCTGAGCAGTTTGTCACAAGAAAAAAGATTTTTTCCCAAAAGTATTTGGCAGAAAAGAGTCAAGACTGCAGCGAGGCAGCGTTATAATCAAAACTATCAACTTTAACTCGACTAGCTGAGAACAGCTCGTTTGATCTGGCATTCATTTCGTTTGATGGTGAAGGTTTCCCAGTGATAAGCTTTGGCCGTCTGATGCTTTTCAGCACGTGATCTGTTTCTGTTTTTAAAAGACTTCAGACCTCACACAGTCCACATGTGCCAGGTCTCTCTTGAAAATAAGGACTAATGTGGAATCAGGGCCAACAGCACACGGGTAATGGATCATTCAAGGATGCTTAGGTATCAAGTTTCTATGTGGTTACAAGTGTTTCAATAGTTTTGGTGCTCAGCAATCAAATGCTATAAATCTACTGACATACCTGCAGTCGGAGACGGGGAGAAAACGACGTTCATTATTTGAAGTAACAACACCAACAAATTCCAGTTTTCGTCTGCTGCAGGAATAATGTCACCAGACACAGTGGGATGTTCCCCACATGACACAAACCATTACCAGCTCTCTCCAAACTAAGTCCTGTTCTGTGTTGTGTGAGATATTCAAAAAGCAGCTTGATCATGCATTATATCAGATCAGTCGTTATTACAAACACGGACATACTTTTAATATTTCTTTTTAAACAATATAAAGACTTGAATTGTTTCTTGGAGAAATGCATGATCCTCTTAGGCTCATCCTACTGTTTGAGAATCACTGCTCTCAATCAAATGACAGAAATGATGTTTACTGCACGACTCATTAAAACCAGGAATTAGGTCCATTCCTAGATGATCTCCAGTGAGCTGTGAGAGTGTGCCATATACCTTAGCCCTCGGCTCTGTGCAGATCTCGCGTGTGGAAAAGTGATACCAGATGAATGTTATTCAAAACCAAATGAAATTTTGGGGCAAGTTTCGTACAATAAAATAAAGACGTCTGGAGCCAAGGGGATTGTTTCTCAGTCATCATAGTGTAGCTGAATTTGTAATGTGTGTGTTTTGACTGAAAACTAAAGCGGAGTTTTAAAATAACGTGCATCAGAAAAGTCAGGCTCTGATCTACACGCCTTTAAGAGCACACAGATGTCTGGATTTCTGCACATGAACCTCAGTCTTTCTGAAATACATATATACATATATATGTATTTTATACATATATAAAATACATATATAAAAGTCTGTATAAAAGTATCCCTTACAGGTACTTGATCATAAGTACTGGATTTCTGCTTTCACCTGTTGTCATTCTCACTCCCAGTGTTGTTTCAGCTGGGTCTGAGATGTAGGCAAATGTAGGCAAAGGCTGTGCAGCGGCACAAATATGAAAACAAAACCCTGAAACATACACACACGATTATCAACCAGGTGAGCCACCAGGATGGTAACTATTTGTCTTCTTGTGCCATGTGTTGTTTGGTACTCCTGTAGTACTCCAGTTGTACTCCTGTAGTACTCCTTCACCGCCACCTCCTAGCACAGATTCAACTAGCAACAAAAACATGGTGTTAAAAGCTTTTCTGAGTGAAATGTTGGGAATTTCATGAAAAACCATCTTTCTTACAAGCTGTTTAGCTGATGTTGCGTCACGTGCACCCTCAGTTCGTTGTGTCTTGTTAGGAACCTCGTCTATGATTATAGTTGATGCACTTGAGCTGAAGCTCGAGTGCGACATCCCAGAGCAGGAGACGAGGAGCAATCGGAAAATTCTGAAGGAATAGAAAAACAATCAGAATAACTGTTAATGTTGGGATGCAGAGGGCCTGGTTACACCTGCCTTTGAAGCTCACTGTGACAGTCAGCACCACACTGCTTCGTCCAACAAGGTCTCTGAATATTTCCACATCAGCGTCTGTCCCTGTATATGACATCAGGGGGCAGGAAACATCTCTCAGTAACTGGAAAACAGTATAAATAAATTCATGTGCTCTTGAAGGCAGCACTTTTTATAGGTCACAGGTAAAAATTATCCATGTGAAACGCATTAAATCACCACTCAGTAACCATCAAACAGACACATTTCTTCCCCTGCACAACCTGAAGTCCAAATTTCAAACTTAAAAAGAAAAAATGACTGTTATGCTCTGCAGGGGAATACATGTTGGGAATATTTCTTAATTAACAAAACACTTTGTTAATTAATGTTTTAATGTTATCCTGTAAATTGGTGAACCAGTATATTATTCCTACATTAAGACTAATTCTGCAACGCATGTACCACCAGGTGTGGAGAAACTTGTGCGTCATCTGCAGAAGCACAAAATCCCCACTGCAGTGGCAACCAGCTCAGCCGGCGTGACGTTCAAATTGAAGACGAGTCAACACAAAGAGTTCTTCGCTGTCTTTGATCACATTGTCCTGGGTGACGATCCAGATGTGAAGAATGGCAAACCTCAGCCGGACTCCTTCCTGGTGTGTGCCGGCCGGTTCAATCCCCCAGCTCCTCCGGAGAAGGTGAGGAGTGCACCGTCTGTTCGTCATTCGCAGCATTCGAGATCAAAGTAACAAAAATCTATTTTGTAACATTTGTTTTTGTTTTTTCACAAAACTCTTCAAAAATAGGAACCAAAAGTTCTTTACGTTTATAATTAGATAGTGAAATATTATTTAAAATAATTAATATTAAAACAATGTTTCAAAAAATAGTTTTTTTTGTCCTCTTATTATAATTTTTAGTTGTCTTAGATTTTCATGTAATAGATAATAGCAACATGATTTTCTATTAATGAGATGATTTTTGTGTGCAGGTGAACGATATTTATTATCAGCAGGTGGAACAAAATCTTTACAGTTAGAAAAACATTCTTGTCTGCTTTGCCTCGAAATGTTTGATCCAGTGCGTTTATATAGTGTGTGTGTGTGTGTGTGTGTGTGTGTGTGTGTGTGTGTGTGTGTGTGTGTGTGTGTGTGTGTGTGTGTGTGTGTGTGTGTCCGCAGTGCTGCTAATACATTGAAAACACACAGACAGGCACTGATACTCACTAACTCGCTATTCTTCTCTTTAATGATCTTTAAAGATGTTTCTGGCACAAATATCTTTGTGTCTCATAAAGAGTTATTTCAGGATGTAGAACACGGTAACGAGCGAGAACAATCCACTGAAACGTCGTCACATCAGAGGATTTCCTGTACTGCAAGTTCTCAAATTCAAACTGAGAGACAAACTAAATAAATAAATGAATAAACAGTGGTTATCAACAGAAACCACTGTTGGGCTGCTTTGCAAAAAGAATTTACAAAGGATCACATCAAATGCTGAAACAGGGAGAACTGATATTTTCAAGCCTCCTTCCTGCAACACCTTTGTGTGAGGACACTGCTGTTGTGATTCGGTGCCGTGTAAATACAGTTAAATTCAATTGAGTTGAAAAATGCTAAAAATGAATGGTGCTACTGAGGAGACGTTGGCACAGGACGTGTGTGCTCAGCACAGTCCACTAACGCTGAGCTGATTCCACACACTGGATGAAAGTCATATGTAGAAAATATGATCCCAGAGATGAAAGATGCATCTTCAGTACTGCAGTAGAACTGCAGTCAACAGTAAGTCACACAATGTGCCAGTGTGTCAGCCAGGAGCTTTTTATTTGCAGCTAATGTGTTCCATTTGCAGTAATGCAGACAGGACCTAATGTCAGCCGCTCTCTGCACTGACAGGCACACACATCTTCTGCAGCACTTTGATCAAAAGTGGGAAGCTTTCAGGGTTCATGGGCTGTTTAAGATATATTTTCAGGCACTCTGGAAGCCATTTGCAGCGTTGAGTCAGTCAAAAATAGCTGCCAAATATCTCCCTAAAAGAACCAAATAACAGTGAGAGCTGACCTACTTTATGATAACACTCTCACTCTAGACCACACGTTAAATCTGCTGCTGATTATTACACCGATTCAATATGTGTTCAGGGATGTTCATTGTAGCTATGAACCCTTCATTTCATGTAGGTACAATATTACGTACATATTCATAAAAATTTATCTTGGAGAGTAAACCTAAGCAGCATTTTTAATCCTTCTCAGAAAGGCGCATGATAATGATCACAGAATATGTGCTCAGCTGAAGCGTGCATTGACTTACAGACACTGCTGGAGTAGCAGATAACCTCGAGGTTACATGAAGGCTTTTGCTGTTTGTATTAGCTAACTCGACCAATCAGATGGTTCTGTGTCTCCTCTCTGATTAGCACTGGTTTTGGACAAATAGACAGAGACTGTTCCTACTGCTTTGACTGGTCCCAGAGACACAGTCACCTCTGTAAAATAGAAGAGGTGTTGGAGTACCAGGAGCCACCAGAGGTGGAACCTTGATCAGAGAGGTGACCACAGCCAAAACAATCACTCCAACACTTTCAGAGATGCAGGAACATGCCAGGCCTTTACACACGGAGTCCATATGGAACAAAAACCCTATTACAAAGACTTACCCAGAATACTGGACTCTGTAACTGCTGACTGGAGGGAACACTGGTGGAAGTAATGCGAGCTGAATGTCACCTTTGAACCCTGGAGCTTTCAGCACTGAGGAAATGCTCTTCCAACTTTTAGTTTACTTCAGTTTTTCCCTGTGGAAACAGGAGTCTTGTCTTTTTTGCTGGGTTGAATTTCCTGGTTGGGGAGGCTGTGTAATAGCATCTAGATTTCTGTCACAAGTTTTCATTTATCATGTTGAAATTACTACCCTTTGTCAGCATCTGCACGATGCTGTTCTTCACTTGTTTCTTCTAAAATCGCTCCCATGCTGTACGCGAGGATACTCAGTGGTAATTCTGCTGCTACACTTTAAAGCTGAGTCTAAACGGAGTTGTCCTTTGCTTGTGAATGGATTTTATTCAGATTTTTGCTTTGACTGTCGTGAATCAGACCAAGGATGTTGCCCTTTTCTAAGCCCTGCCTTCAACTAGCACATTTACTGTCTTCACTTTTGTTCAGGACAGCCAGGAACAAACGTTGAACTGGCAACATATCCTTGGAACATAAAGCCTGAAGAGGTTACTGCATTTTAATGTGGAAAGAATCTTTTATGTGAAATATTTCTTATTAACAGATGCCCACACGCATTACTCATCACATTCAACACTAATGCAAATAATTCTCCATTTGAATGATTTTCCTGGCTTTATAGAAATGACCAATAAATGACACCGTTGGCTTGGAAACATGAAAAGTGCAAATGAAACGAAAGCAACAACAAAACAAACATTTTCATTCTATGAAGTGAAATGTGGGTGCACTTTATGCATTTGTTGGTTGGCTACTGTAACCTGTAGCCACTTGTAACCACTCACTTCCGCTACATATTCTACTATGAAAACCTGAACTGTGTGCATACATGTCCTGTAGTTTATATATATGAAGATTTTACAACTGTGGTGTGCAATCAGCTTGTGATGTTGTTGCTCCCTGCTTTGAAGAATGAACCAGGTCTGCAACTGTTTGCAGTCAGTTGCAATAAGCCAGCAATGAGTGTCAGTCTGTGTCAGTTTGAGAGTAAATGGGGTCAAAATTACATGCAGTGTTTTTATCATGTTCGCGTTGTTGATTTGTGTAGAAGAGATGAATAGTGTATTGATAATGAACGTCAACAAGAGCTTTGCTGTGAGCATTTAGTTTGTGTTACGTTTGCAGCAACGTTGGCAGCAGGTAGGAGGAAAGTGGAGAGTAAATAACAAACTTCTAGCAGTGAGTCAGTGACATTGTTATTCAACCAGTTCTAAAAATAGCTGATGGGGATGGAATAGGCAACATGTAAAATGAGCGTGCCACGCTCCTTTGAGTGATTGTACCAGAGCACTATGGTCACCGTGTAGACGCCTCCAGGATGGAGGGCATTAAAGCCCCGAATCATCTCAAAGGCACACGACTCTCATTCGGACACATGTAGCCGATTACATGTGCGATCCAGACGTGGCTGCACATTGGCTGCTGTTGCCTGATTTGGTTTTGAAATGTATTTTGATGCAATCACTTTTGTGTTACAGTTTATTACTTGACGTCACCGTTTCTGACATGATTTATATTAAAAATAAAACAGAATTACTTTGGATTAATGTGGCAGCTTTATTGCCTTCATCAAAAGTTTTTATCTTATGTTGTCAGACAGAATTTCAAACCCGCAGCTGTGCCCGGCATAAGTGTTAACAGTGTTTGTGTTGTTTCACTCTGCAAATCATATCGTTTCCTGCTTTTATTTAATCAGCATTTCTCCTCATGACCCAGTTTTCACTGAACAGTGATATCTAGTTGCATTGCTTTTGTCTTTGCTTTATTCCAATAGGAGCCTCACACATTCCCACTGCAAGGAGTAAACAGTTTCCAGAAGTTGCTGCAGAAGAAGAAATGATGCAGTAAATTAATGAAATGTGCTTATTCCATAAATTATACAATATTTATTTAGGAAATGTGTAGTTTGCCAGTCTAATTGGCTATTCACGTGCTGAAGTAAGACACTTATTTATTAGCACTTGTGTGTAAACGGAGGTTGTAAACTAGTTTTCCACGTCACACATCAGATGTTCACGTTCTGCAGGTGCATCATCCATGAAGGTATAACTCTTAGCTTTAGTAAAACGTCGCAGCCATTTTAACAACACACCCTACATTTATAATTAGGTTGTGGATAATATGAAAACTACAGTGTAGACAAAACAGAAACCTTTCAGAAAGGTAGCAATAATGGGATTTACGGTCTAATTTTAAAGGGAAATTTGTGGCTTCCAATAGATGCATCGCTAACTCTTCTCCCTTTAAAGCATTTTGCTGCAAATAGGCCTGCCTGTGGCATGGTGCACCTGATTTTTTTAATCTGGAGCCAGCCACTGTTAGAGCTGGCATTTTTCTTGATGAGATATGAAACTGCGGCTCAGAGGGGAATCGACAGAGTGTTCAGTGGAATAACGAATGATGATGCGTCACTCCCTGGCTCCCACTCCGTGACATAGGAGAGGAGGAGGGGTTAGCGGCAGAGACATGAGACAGAGGGAGAGAGTAGGAGGTAAACACAAGAAGCAGCGGTATGGTAATAGCACACATCCAATTATCAGCTCTTTCTGCCCTCCTCTCAGCTCTGATGGAAAAAGCACGTTCCTTTTAGGGCGCTGTAAAATGGGAAAATCGGACAAAAAGCAAGATCTCTATCAAACACGTGGACAGATACGGACTTGGTAATATAGACATTTGGTTTATCAGCTGTTGTATGTGTTTCCAATCCTCTGAGACACATGCTAGATAAAGGACAACGGTGTAGTTCGTCATATAGAGTTATAGGCATATAATGTTTAGTCAGTAACGTGGTGGGTAACTGTTCTCACTGTTTCAATATGGGAGTAAAAAAGCTGTAGTCCTGTTCAGAATGATTTTTAAAACATGTCCTACAGTGGAGTTTAATGGGATATTCCCAACACCGGAGGCAGAGAAAGCCTCACGCCCCCTCACGGTGAACACTGTAGCTCACAGCTGAGTAATGTGGTGTCGTGTCTGAGGTCACCAAAGTAAAAGAAAAAGCTGCGCTCTGTTTTCGATGGAAACAGAAACATTTTTCACAGCTGTGAAGTAACACGGCTGATGAAACAGGAGATGTTACCAAAGGTGTGCTCGGCAGCCGCAAGCTGATGAAACGTGAACGTGAGCTAGTTTAGCTCACACAGATAGAAAATTATTAATCGTTCAGGGGAGGCTTTGTCATCCAGATAATCAGACCGGGTTCAGTTAAGACATAAACTTTTTTATCTGGACAGTTGGTTCATTACTACTTTGGCAAAGCTTAGCGTTCACCCGTTATACCAGCACATCGTTCTCTGTAGAAGGGTGGCATGAAAATGTGCTTCAGTAGCAAGGTCATTTTTAAATTGCTAAGTGCTCATTGTTTCTGCAGTCAGAGCGTGCAGTCCCAAAGCATTGTAGATTTTACTGTTGATTCAACAGTGTGCGTGTCATCCAGCCTCCTGTTTTTGGGGTTGTAGATTCTGGTTGCGCTGGTCAGGTGGATTTTTGTATCGGTGAGATTGAAGCGAAACGCCATCAGGGTGAAGAGAACAACAACTGATCTGCACCGTCTCACAAGGATAAAGAAGGTCTTTGTTACCCTGTAGTTGAACACTTTTCCTGGAGAAATGCTCCGATCGTGTTTTCATCCTGCTGTAGAGCAATAGTGAAGCCTGAACACAGCTCCAAGAAAACCTGTTAAAAGAATAAATAAGGGCTGTCTTCTCTGCACATGCCTTGAAGCGAAAGATTTGGTGGTCTATAAAAAAATGTAATTACATTGAACTGAAGTGTCATGGACTTGGACCCACTACTTATCCAAGCTTGATTATGATGCTTTTCTTCACCCTTCAGTTAAACTGAAGATGGACAGATTTCCCTGAGGTAACATTAGATCTTTGGATCAGTGTTCAGGTTCCCAGGTAGAAATGTTTATTTACAGGTTATCGCTCAGAAATAAAACTTCTGTTGATTTGACGATATCCTTTCTTTAAGGAGACAGGTTGCTGCAAACTACACCAGCGAAAAGAACCACGCAGCGTAACAGAGCCATCACTGTAGGGCTCCAACATGTTGGTCGTTCCTTTGTCAGCCATCTGTACATCATACATGCATGTTTTGTCTTTTAGTGTCAGTCCTTAGCAGTATTGTCTCATCCCTGGTGTAAAAATCTTTAAAAGAACAATCAGTGACGAATAAGCGACTAAATAAACTACTGACTTTCTGACATTCTGAGGCCACTTTATCAGCTTTTGTGTTCACTTTTCATTTTTACTACAAAGATTATTTCTGAAAACATAGAAAAGCAAAAACCGTGTACAGTGTAGATGCATCCTTGTTCCGACACACCTGAATCTAATGAATGGTTTGTTATCAGGCCAAACGTGATGGCTGCTGAGGAGGGAATCCAACCATCGGATTCAGCTGTGTTGGAGTAGGGATGCGTCTAAAAACTGCAGGACTGGAGCTGCACACCCCTGATTTAAAATATTAGGCAGACAGGATGAAGTGTGATTGCAGAGGAATGAAGGCAGCACATACTATATTAGCCAAATGGCACATTCTTGCTCAGTACGACATCCCATGTGTTCCACAGTTGTGTTACCTGTCAGTGGGTGACAGGTAACACAACTGATGCTCCGAGAACTCACTTGTAATTCAGTCTGTGTGTTTCTCACTGCAGCCGTCTTTCATCCTTTACTTTAATTCATCTCCCAGTGTGAAATATGACATGTAAAAACAATATTCTGATTTATTTATTCATGATATGATCAACAGAGTGTGAGTATATGTAAGAATGTTAGATAAAAGCACTGTATGAATGTGTGATTGGGTGAATGAACGTGGGTAGAGTTCTTAGATTGAGTAGAATGCTGCTTATATGAGTTCCTGTCTGTTTAGCAACAGGTAAACATCACAGAACGTTAAAAATAAATAAATAAAATAAACAGGGAGAATGCTTTTGCACATTGCACTACGCAGGTTAGATTTTCCTCTTGATCAATTAAACAGCATTTTGTATTTACTCAGATTGTCTTTAAAATTCAAAACAAAACAGAATATTACAATTTTGATTGATACGCTTGGAAAATGTGCTGAAAGCAAAAACAAAATCAGTCAGATGCTTTTTCCCAGCACGGTTTTTCCCTGGTTGGTCAAGCTGATGGAGTACTGTGGTGACAACGTTGGGCTAACGGGCGGGTGGCGTGGACACCTAAGTTTGTGAATGTGGTAACTGAAGAACGAGGTGACATAGGAAGCTCAAATTGATACCCTGGGTGTATCTACTAAAAAGCTTGGATGGGTTCGCCCTTGAGGTTCTTGAAGTCAGGCTGACGCGAGCTTTCGTGTTGTGCTGAGACAGGCTATTGGCTGCTAGTTGGATGGGATTGCTTCATTTAGCCATTCTGGGCTAAATGAAGACTACACTCGGCGACACACCCGCCGGGGGTCAAACTCTGGTAATTGGTGATTCTGTTCTCAGACATGTGAAGCTAGAGACACCGGCAACCATAGTCAGTTGTCTTCCAGGGGCCAGAGCAGGTGACATTGAAGGAAATTTAAAACTGCTGGCTAAGGGTAAACGTAAATTCAGTAAGATCATACACTGCAAAAACTCAAAATCTTACCAAGTATATTTGTCTTATTTCTAGTCAAAATTATCTCATTACACTTAAAATAAGACACAATCAGCTAGAGGGCAACATTTCAGTAAGCTAAAGGAAATTGTTTCAAGACAGTGAATCTTGAAACTAGAGAAAAACTAGAGATTTTTCACTTGTTCCACTGGCAGATTTTTTTCACTTAATACAAGATATTTTAGCTTAAAATAAGTGAAAAAAATCTGCCAGTGGAACAAGTGAAAAATCTCTAGTTTTTCTCTAGTTTCAAGATTCACTGTCTTGAAACAATTTCCTTTAGCTTACTGAAATGTTGCCCTGTAGCTGATTGTGTCTTATTTTAAGTGTAATGAGATAATTTTGACTAGAAATAAGACAAATATACTTGGTAAGATTTTGAGTTTTTGCAGTGTAATTCACGTCGGCAGTAATGACACCCGGTTACGCCAATCGGAGGTCACTAAAATCAATATTGAATCGATGTGCAACTTTGCTAAAACAATGTCGGACTCTGTAGTTTTCTCTGGTCCCCTCCCCAATCAGACCAGGAGCGACATGTTTAGCCGCATGTTCTCCTTAAATTGCTGGCTGTCTGAGTGGTGTCCCAGAAACGATGTGGGCTTCATAGATAATTGGCAAACCTTCTGGAGGAAACCTGGTCTTGTTATGAGAGACGGCATCCATCCCACTTTGGATGGAGCAGCTCTCATTTCTAGAAATATGGACAAATTTATTAAACCCCCCAAAATATGACTATCCAGAGTTGGGACCAGGAAGCAGAGCTGCAGTCTTACACGCCTCTCTGCAGCTTCTCTCCTCCTGCTACCCACCAAAAACCCATCTCCATAGAGACTGTGTCAGCTTCCAAAAAGACAAAAAACAAACTAAAAACCAGCAACAAACAACTTAAACATAAACAATTGCAAAGAAAGAACAATACAGTATCCACATCTGAACCAAAGAGTAAAACAGTGAAATGTGGATTATTAAATATTAGATCTCTCTCCTCCAAGTCTCTGTTAGTACATGACTTAATAATTGATCAACAGATTGATTTGCTCTGCCTTACAGAAACCTGGTTGCAGCAGGATGATTATGTTAGTTGACATTTGTGATATTATAACCCAGCTGTTTCTTTCTTTTACCACTCCCTTTTACAACATTTCCTTCCCCCCTCAAAGTTTTTGAGACATATTGTTGCCATCAAATTCAAAATGAGCTAATATTTATCATAAAACATTAAAATGTCTAAATATTAAATACTCGGTTTTTTTCTATTGCAAAAGAAATATGGGACTATGAGATTTGTAAATCATTGCATTATGGTTTCATTTACATTTCCCATTGGAGACCAGATTGTTTGGAACTGGGGTGAATTGTTACTTCTAACCAACGCTGATCTGGACGGGCCATTGAATAGAGGCTTTTCCTTTTCATCAACGTCGTGTGTTGTGTTCGAATCCCTTTATAAATCCCAAACTGAAAATAAAAAGTAATAAAACATAACAAGTACAATTGCATTAAAGTACATTGTAATAATTTCCAAACAACATACATTTTCCTGGCTATTGTGATACCACTGTGATACCAAACAGTGCAGTGTGATTTTAGGAAGGCTTGGTCTGAGAAAAGAGAGTCAGGTACGGTTCTTTGGTGAATTCCCTTTTGGCCAGAGGAGCTTTGGATGTGTAGATAATGATGCTGCAACAACACAGCAACTATGATTGGAGTCTCACCTCCATACTTTTATTGGCTTTCACTCCTCAGAAACCATCAGGGCTTTGCAGGGATTCACATAAAGGATCAGCGCTGTGATCCACAGTGAGGAGCGAAAGATGTGGATTTCCAGCTGTTCATTCATCACGTAATTTATTTGTCTCTTGTTTGAATTTGACTTGGCCCCATGATCAGGTTCACTTATAAAACAGATGAGTGTGTTTTGATAGAGAAGGTGTGATGTTATAGTGATGCCTTCACTGTCCATAGTAAACTTCAGTGCTCATGCTTAGATGGTTTTTTTCTACTTGCTATAATCAAATTGTAAGTTTTTGGAATAAAATACAAATATTATGTCAGTTCATGGCGTAAAGTGCTGTGACGGCCGAGCCCACGCCGCAGCCCTTTGCATTTCTCTTATCTATTATAATACATGATTTGCTTAACTACACCTGGATACACCAGCCTGCCCTGGAAGGGTGGCTTTGACATTTTCAGGCACCCATGTTTGCTTAGTGATGGTTTCTTGATTTAATCTGTGGACTGTCCAAAGACGTTTCTTTCCCATTTGCAATCTCTTTAAATTCAGCACAGTAGTAAGTCCTCTGCTTTCAAACTTGTCTTAATTAATGTGTCTTTTTTTGCACACCAGTTTCACAGAGAACCTGTTAAACTGGTACTTTAATGCCCAGTCATGCCCATAATCCTACTCTTTCAGAAGGATTGCAATAAAACTGTAGTACTGCTTCTACACATCCATACTTTTCTGTTAAGTCAAAAAGGCCATGACATCTTCTCTCTCTACAATAAAGTATAAACTAGCAGCCTACAAAAACAAAAAAGGTTCAAATGCTTTAAAACAGGCATCTGTTCAGAAAACATCAGCAGTTCATTTAACGAGTTTAACGAAATGGTTTCTCTAAAACATTGATTTTGAATATAAAACTCAACCTATGAAAGTTTGACAGCTGAGACATCCTTAGCTTATGAAGCCAGCGTCTGTAGTCACTGAGCTCCCTGCAGTTACAGTGGTCAGGGAAAGGCATTAACCGCTGACACGTGCAGGAACGCACACTTGGATTCAAAGGTTTTCATACCACTTGTTAGTGAAGAGCATTCAGACACACAGCTGCAAACTGTTACAGCACAAATATATGATGACTACTGCGTGAAACATCAAAAGAAATAGTTTTGAATGGCAAACAGAAAAACAGTGAAATAATAATTTCATATTTTTATTTGAAATATTGTCTGACCTTGTTTTTAAGTTGTATTTTACCTTGTCAGCCATGATCTCTTCACACAGGAATGCAAATCCATGATCGTAACGATCTGCATTTTAATAGAAATTCTTCCTAGTTTTTGTTCTCCCCTTGTTGCCATGGGTCAAGTGGATTTTTTCTCTGATGCTTTATCTTCTTAATTTACAGTTTAAATTGATTTGTAACATCTGGCCTCGTGGATAAATGAAGCTACATAGCAATGAAATTTGTTTTCTAATCATATTGCCTAAAGCAAGCACGAGTACTGCTCGTAACACAGAACCCAGTGCAACTCCATAACTAACTTTTGCGTGAGAGGCATTCCCATTTAGATATACAAACTGGAGTCTATTAAACATATACACTTCAAAGCACTGCAGCACCATTCCTGTTATTCCCATGGCATGTTTGAATCTCTGTAGTAAAATATTGTGGCCAACTGTATTGACTGCTGTTGCACTGAGGGCAAGCATAGGGATGACTTCACTGTTAAAGGCCATGAGAACGTCATGGGTGACCTTCACTAATGCTGTTTCTGGGCTATAAAGAGAGGAGAGCAATTAAAACTGCTGTTCTTAATCATATTCCAATTGGAAAGCTGTCAATATGTTTTTTCAAATTGGTAACATTTTATTTGTGAAGAAATTCATAAAGTAAATTACTAGTTAAAGTTAATAGAACACATGGCTCAACAGTTTAGGTAGCTGGTTTACGTCGCTGCATGCATTACCTTAGTTGAAAAATGCAAAATGTAAATGAAGTATGAAGTATGAACATTAGGGCTGGGCCATATCAATACAGTAATGCCGGTATAATGTTGGGCAACGTTATGGGTAAAATAGAATATGGGTAAAACGCGCGTGCGCAGTGCCTTTGTTTTCATACGCACATGGCAGAAAAAGCATGGCGGCGACGCAGAATGAGAAGGATGAAAGCGGATCGTTGAATGAAACGATGAACCTGAACTGGTTCGTAAAAATGCTGCAGCTTCACTGGTGTGGAACTGGTTTAGCTTTCGTCCGTCAGATACACAACAACATTTTTGGCAGCGCATGCTAGCGGGCCGCCGTTATTACCGTGTTGTTTGGAAAATACGGCGCACTTAAAATCATCCTTTGATTTTTCTGAAAATCGACAGAGCCCCTTATAATCCCGTGTGCCTCATGTCTGAACTCTGGTTGTGTCAGATGTTTCAGTACGACTTTGCTAAACTACGAAGCCGCACCGCTTGATGGATTGTCGGAGCATTACGGCTGTCGTAGGCGGAGCCTCTCGGAGTGATACGTACTGTGCTTCAACATAATGTTACCGTATTGTGTGTGTATAACCTCATGTTATACATGTCAGGTTAAGAGGAGTTTTTCCATCATGAGGTATGGATATTCCTGTTGTTTGGAGGTGATCTATGAATGAACCCTTAGGTTTTGTTTGTGAGGGGAAAACATTCTGCTATTTCAAGTTGTTTAATTTATTTGTACAGCATCAACAACAGTCGCCTCAAGCCGCTTTGTTTACTTGTGATCTCTTGCTGTGTGTCTTTTGGGTTATGTCCATACCCACTGCACTGTATTAGGATTATCAAGCAGCTTCCTGTATTTTAATAATGTGGTCAGACTGCATAAATGTACATTATGGTTATTTTCCTTGGAGGCTGTTTCTGCCATCGACGTTGTTTTTTACCCAAACAATCATTCAAACTTGGCCTCAGGGAGGCAGGATCCTCGGATCGACCTTTGGACCAATCAGTGTGACATTTGAGACACAATGCTAAAACATGCATTTGCACTTGGTCTTGTGTGCCATTGTGCGTATCTGTCCATCATCAGCACTGGCTTTATTTCTGCTCTCCTTAACAGAAATGATGAAATGGTAAACATCCTTGGCTCATATTGCTCTAGGCTTCATCATCATTTGAAAGATTCAATGGGCAATCTATCACTGTCACTTATTCACTCGCCACTGCAGGCAGCATACAAACACACACACTCGTATAGGTCCTGTATGTTGCTGGAACGCGTTCATATATCTATTTGTAATCTATATGTAAGTGTGTCACCTTGTTTCACGTGTTTTTAACACCACTGTCATGTTGTATATGTCTTACTATCACACGCCTCTTGAGAAAAACACAACACCTCTCATCATCCTTATAAACAGGGACAATTACAACAGAATTAGATTAGGGTTAAAAAAGTCTTTCCATGAGGCCTGTTGTATTCCTCATTATGTTTCTGAAAATGTATAACAGTAACATGAAAAGGATAGCACATACGTCATTACACTGGTAATACTGAGTGTCTAGATGCCAGAAGCTTTGAAAACTAGAAGGTAATCCTAACATTTTATCTTTACAGTATGTTGTTTAAAAGTGAATTACCTGAAAATACTAACGTAGCATGTTATCATGGAGATACATCACATATGCTTAATATAATAACTATAATAAACATAATAGATTGATTTCCAGCTGGTTGGCTGCAAGCTACAGCTGGAAGACAGGCGACTCATTGGGGACTGCTGACCGTCTCTGGTCGTGTCAGACTCGTGTCTTCACCCAGCGATGCCCGTTTGCCTGTTAGCTCGAGAGTTAGCCAGAACTTCTGTCTCAGGAAAACCAGGACCATCACAGGTGGCCTGATAACGACTGTGTTGAGTCTGTTCCTTCCCGTTCCATGCAAGGCCACCTGGGTTGGCTGGCAGACTGTTTACTTAGCCTGGCAGGGCGAAGGACACTGTCTCAGCTGAACTCTGGACACGCACACACACATACATATACTGATATGCACACACTCATCCCCCTCCCTTTCAAAACGCCTTCGATGCTTGTTCCCTCCTGGGAACACGGCGGGTCAGAGCCCGCGCTGGAATGGTAGCGCTGGGCAGGATGGCTGCTGTGTTTGCTTCGGATTACTCCTCACCCCCCACCCGACCCTGTGGCTGGTCACGTGCTCTATAATGTTGTGCTGTGGACATTTATCTGCTTTTTTGTGCAGAGGAGTTTTTTTGTTTCCTGTTCTCATGCTGTCCTCCCAGGAGCCCAGCATGAGTAGAGGTCTCTTTTTTTCCTCTTGTACTTTCCCATTGTAGTGTATATTTCAGTGTTTTTCTGTAACGCTACCGATCTCCGACCTGTATCCCCATGTGGTGTCTGTGTCGTGGGTGTAAGGTCGCGCGGGGGGAGGGGGTCCTATTTCACTGCAGGGCAACCTGCACGTGGCGAATAAAGCCTTGATTGATTGATTGATTGATTGATTGATTGATTGACCCCTTGCATTCTGCCCATCACCTGCCCTCCGGAGGCGCCTCAGACCAGTTGTGTCTCACACGTCCAGACAAAAACATTTTCCTCCCCTCGGCCATTTGGACTGTTAACCCTTTAACACTCAGTTTTGCGTAACTATTTTTAAATCCCGGTAGCTCTGCAACTACTTAAGGTAGCGCAATAATTTTTTTGCATATGAAACCGGAGGAGTTGTACTTACATCTTATGCCATCAGCTTGTCCTCGGTCACAGTTTCCTTCCACATAAAGCTTTGCAAAAACTGCATAAAAAGCACTTGCAGCAACAAAAACATAATATTCCAGAAACACGCTTTGCCGATCTGATCAGCTGTTCGTAACACTTCCTACGTCCATCAGCGCGAACTATCGCATGTCCGCCATGACCTGCCTGAACAGAGCGTTCTCACTCCCGAGGCGTAACATGTCGACGTTTTGTCACGTCCCGCGGCGTTCCTGAGGAACGCGAAAGGAGACCTTCGGCGTTCTTATGGTACGCGGCGGGTTATGGCTGGAATCCAGTGCAATGACGCTCCCGCGGTAGTAGACGTTCCAGCCCTGTATTCCAGCCCTAAACCTAACCTTATCCCTAGCCCTGACCATAACCTTATTCCTGACCTTAACCAGGACTTTAATGATGTTAAATAGCGTGTTTCTAAGCGATTTGAAGAAAAAGAGCGAACATGTGTAGGTTCAGTCCAGACGGTTCTCATATTTCCTCTTTTTCCGAGGTCGTCATTTAGGAACGTGGTGGGTAGCCGAAAACGTAATATGGTGACGATTTGTCACCTAGCGTAAAATGTTACGCTTTGGGAGTGAGAACGGGTTGGCCTGAAACCAGAAGTGATGTCATTTTGAGGAAATGTAGTTTTTTTTTTTTTTATCTTCAGGGCCTTATGAGCCTATACTGGTGTTTTTAAAAGTTATGTTTGACTTTATGACTTTCTGTGTCGTTTCTGGGATGCTGAGGACTCATATTGCACTGCTGGAAATAGTTTATTTTGATGCATATGCTGTTTTTTTGCAAATTTGCAGTATAATATTTATTTTCGTTTTTCCTGCAGTATATAAAAATTAGTGTATTTCAAAAATAAAACTATGAAGACACTCAAAATAAATTTCCTGTGGTGGGGAACTATTTTGTGCAACTTTTTTGTATTTGCAGTTTTGAGGGATAAACCTCTTAAATTTCTCTAACTAGAAATATATGTTAAAAAAACAAAAACGATTTTCAATTTTATATGTAGTTTATTGCACTTTTTTGCAATTTATGTAATTACTATGCACTTAATGCAAACATATTATTAAAATTTGGACTATAATGGGTATATTGATGTATAACAACTTGAAATGCTCCCAAAAAATGGCTCCACAGCATGTAAAAATATAAAATAAGCTCTGGCGGACTTGGTTCTATGGTAGGTCTTAAAGGGTTAACAAACCCTATCCCCCCACATCCCACCCCTGCCCAGCCACTCACCAATCTGACCCTCATCATTCAGGCCACTCACACATGGACTCATATTAGGGCTGCCACAAACGATTATTTTGATAGTCGACTAGTCACCGATTATTTATGCGATTAGTCGACTAATCAGATCATCATCCACTGGACGTAAAACGTACAGCTTATTGCACCAGCAGCATCTGCTCTTGTATAACTATAATTAGCTTACAGCTTTAAGCTTTTAAGGTGCTAACTAAAAATAAAGACAAGATGATAGTTTATTAAATTTTAATGAAGTTTGCAGATTGTTTCGGTGAAGTTTAATAAACTCCTTGCTATCTAAAATATAACAGGACACCGGAGTATATTCTGGAGCATCTCACTGATAATCAGCTGTCTGCTTGACGTTTATTCAGCTGTGTAAAAACTATAACTTTAATCTCAGACAAACTGATTTACTCAGGAACAAATAAAATACTAAAAAAAAAAAGCCAAACAATAACATTTTAAGTTATCTAAGTGACTCATATATATTTAACCTGAGTAGCGAAAGACGGCGGTGGGTTTGAAAACAATTTGCCAGGAGTCCGGTGTTCTCACCGCGCTAGTGACCTAGCCCCCGGCTAGCTATCGAGCTAGTGGGTAACAGACGTCTCCGAAAACGTCGGAGCGCTTTTGAAAATATGTGGTGTCCTGATAAACTGAGCAGATATTTGAGGTTTACACAGCTACATTCTCGCCTGAAAATATGTTAAACGTTTATTTTGTGACCCAGAAAGAATAATAAGAGTAACATTAAAACTAACTAGCTGCCGCCATTGTTGGAAACTGCGCTGGGCCGCGCTATGAATTCTGGGACACAGCTGCTTCTTCTTCTTCTTCTTCGGGGTTTAACGGCAGCTGGCATCCTTGTACATGCAGTGCTGCCATCTTCTGTTTCAGTCCGTTATTACACTCTTAAATCCTGCCACTTATTCCTGCGTCTTTTGGGATCTTACAAAGCTTCAAACGACGCGTCGACTATTAAATCAGTCGTCGACGATTTTGATAGTCGACGTCATCGTGACTAGTCGACAAATCGTGGCAGCCCTAACTCATATACATTTCTCCTGTTTGTCATTTATTCCTGCTCTCCTACATTTTTGTTGTACATGTGCAATGACAATAAAAGCCTATTCTATTCTATTCTATTTCCATCCACCGCTGTTCTGATCACGCCTGTGTATATCCTCCAGAGAACTGAGGAAAAAAGAATCCTGTCATTGAATTTTTTTTCCTGCCTCTTTGGAGCTAAAAGAGGACACTCAAACACATGACGTGTCAGTGGAGAGCCCGGGATGTCCTCCATTTAGTACATCAGGACTTAGTAGGGTAGCTCAAACAAGTCAAAAGATGTAAACCAAAAACAAATATCCATTAAAGAGGACATAAATGAATAGGCTTGGTTCTCTATATAGCCCTTGATGCTAAACCTGGCTCAGCCCTTAGCTTTCTAGTGTCATTAGCACTAAATTCATAAATATCCAGAGGCAGCACACATAATAGCGCTGGACTTTCATCATGTTGAGTCAAAGCAGTGCTGCTGAAATTCCACCAGCATATGAACTGTGCTACACACAGGAAAAACCTACTGGATAAAGTCTACTCCAAAATCAAATAGGGATACAGGAAGGGATGAGGATCGAGAACTGGTTCTTGTAGAGAACCGCTTCCCAGTAGTCCAATTCCTTGGATTCATTAGTTTGCCTGCCTATCGATCCCGCTTATCGGTTCTTGCACTCTCGCTACAATCAGCTGATTTCAGTTAATCAGAGGAGGAAAATAGTGACGCAGTCTGCAGCATGGACATTAGTTTTATTATTATTGCACAAAAGGATGAGAGCGTGATGGTAAAGTGGAGACTGCTCCAGGACAGTAACAACTGCATCACACTGTTGACACAACTTGCACCTGCACAGACAGCATGCTAACACTAAGCTAGCCAAGAACCCAGAGTGATGTTAAAGCTGAGTAAATGCTGACCCCAGCACTGTGATAAAGGGAGCTGTGATTTGCAGTGAAGCTGCTGAACTTCAACAGGTAACAAACTGATGAGCAGTCAGGCTGCAGCCTGTTCATGTTTCTACAGTAGAATCACAATCACTTTCTTTTTGTGCTGGTTTTCATCTTTGCTTTGTGCTATCGGCTTTGTGTTCATTCCTATTGACTAAGAGGAAGATCACATGTGCCCTCATTGGAATAGGGTTTGGTGTTGGTGTGTGTAGCTGTAAATTTGGTTTGATGGTCTCTCTTCAAAGCTACAAAGCTGGAGGAGTAGGCTACATCTGTACTTTCCTAGCACTTCACAGACATAACACTGACAAAAACATCTGGGTGTATGCCAACCAGAGGTCAGGACCCTGCTTAGGAACAAAAACACTGCTTTTACTGTAGATCGAACTGATGTGGTACTCTGCAGTGCAGCCAGGATATATCTGGCATCATAAGTTGGATTATAGAAATAACTGTTTTCAACAAAAAACATCAGAAGTAGCCACATCACATAATGTGATTATGTGGAAGTCATAAATCACAAAGACAGGAGCTGTGGAAGGACTTCAGTGCCAAAAGCTGCACAAGGTTGATTGGATATAAAATCATCAGCACAAGTTTCGTGAGAACGGTTAGTAATGGGAATGGAAGAAATATACAATGACCATCAGTCGTCCTTGGTCTGGAGCTCCATGCACGATCTTGCCTCATGGAGTGAGGAAGATGGGGATCAGCCCAAAACTACACAGAGGGAGCTGTTTAATGATCTAAAGGCAGTCAAGATGGCAATCGATTTCCCTCAGCCAGAACACTGGAGATAGCAGATACTGCTATGGCAACCAAGGAGTGACTTAAGAAGCACATTAAGGTCATGGAGAGCGCCAGTGTCCAGACCTCGGTCCTATAGGAAACCTGTGGAAGGAGCTGAAGCTTCGAGATGCCAAGCAGCAGCCAAGAAAACAAAAGGATTTAAGAGTTTCTGTAAAGAGGAGACGACCAAAATCCCTCCTGAGATATGTGCAAACCTGGTGACCAACTACAAGAAACATCTTCTCGCTAACTGCCAACAAGCGTTTCTCTACCAAGTAGGGCTGCACGATTAATCGTTAGAAAATCGTGATCTCAATTCTAAGCAAAAAAATCGTGATTCTCATTTTATGCAAAATCCTGCAGCCCTACTACCAAGTACTGTCATATTTCGCTCAGCGATCGAATACTTATTTCACTAATGCCGTGGAAATAAATGTGTTTTATCTGGAGTTTTGGTTGATATCCTGTCAAATGTTTGTGTATGTGTGCGTCATCATATGTGCTGGTTTACAGGCGGCACTTTTTAATTAGTCCTATTTAACTTAAAATAACACTTTCCAAAAATAGATTTTCCAGACAAGCAGGAGAAAAGTAGGTTTCTCACACAGATCAGCACCTATTGAAAGCCTTCTTTATGGCTCATGGTTTCTATATTGTTTTGGCATTTTTTGCACATAGCACCTGTTGATGTTTAAATTTCAGACATACAAGTTACATAATATATTATATACTGGCATTATTGTTTGAAACATGAAGACATGAAAGTGATATAAAGCTTGATTCTATATTCATAAAGCGTATTAGGTTTGCAGTACAGTGTATCGCCTTCCCACTATTTCTACTATCTCTTTGCTTTGAATCTAAACATGCAATTTCAGTTCAATTCAGTTGTGTTTATATAGCACCGAAATACAACAACAATACAATAATACAGAGAAAATCACAACAGTCATATGACCCCCTATGAGCAAACATGTGGCGACAGTAGGAAAGAAAAACTCCCTTTTAACAGGAAGAAACCTTCTGCAGTGCCAGGTTCAGGAGGGGCGGGGCCATCTGCTGCAACAGGTTGGGGATGAGGATACAAAGACAGGACAACGACACGCTGTGGAAGAGCGCGAGGGATTAATAATAAGTAATAACTGAACACAGAGAGGTGTATAAAAGAGGAAACACTCAAGTGCTCTGTTGGGGTGATGCGGTACTGTAAGGTCATTAAGATGAGACGGGTGCTCCGTTGCACAGCAGGTAATTGAGGATGTTCCTCACAGCTCAGTAACCTGCTGTGCAATATAGGTGATGATCTGTATTAAATGACAAACTAAAAATATCTATGATTTCACATTATGGTCTTTTGTTTTAAGGTATTGCAAAATATATTGTTCCATATTTCTTCCATCATTACATCTCCATTTTATCACAGGCGAGAGCTGTTCGCACATTATTCCACTCGTGAGACCCCATGGCAGGCTTACACACCTTAAACTCATAATGTTAAAAATGAACCTCTGTGTTAACGGCTAAAACTGCTGCTGCAGTGTAATATATTTTATATAATGTATATAATAATTTTACCTTTGGCCTTTAATCGTGTTTTCTTGAAGAACGTCTTATATGTTATATTTCTATACTTGTGTTTGAAATGCTCCAGAACAAGTTGAAGTACTGATTCAACTTCTTTACTCTAGTAAAAGTGGAAAAAGTACTCTAATACTAATAATCTAATACAAAGTACTCTAATTCTAATGAATGCATTCAGTTTGAATATTATTTAGGACACAAGCAGTAAAAGTGAGTTATGTTGCCAACATGGTAGAGGGTGACTTATCCTCTACACCTAAACAGACATGAGAGCAGTCAGGGGTGAAAGTGAGATTCAGCAAGTGGGGAAAATCCTCAGATCAGTTGTAGTGGCTCTGAATTGAATTGAATTCAACACGATGAAAGCAGATGTTTCATTTCCAGTTTACTGTATATTGTCTTCATACTAGAGCAGATACAGTTGGTATAACAAATTCAGTGAATTAATCTGTGTCGTCTGTATAAATGTAAATTAACTCTGCTACACTCTGCTAACCCAAAACTAACCACAGGTCATCAGGACTTCCTGATGCTTGTTTTAATCAGCTATCACGACCGTGGTATTAAATTGCTCCTTATTACACAGAAACTATGCACAGGTGTCATTACTATTTTTTAGGTTTGTTTTAAAAGGTTATTATTTGGTTATTAATGTGTTATTAAATAGAAACAGGCAGTTTTGCATTTTGCAGCTCAGGTATTTCAGTGGTAATAACACTGTATTATCTTCTTGTTCCTCCCTTGTTACCCTATTATTAACAATTTATTATGGAGTTGTATTTCCATATTATTACCCCCAGTTTGTGGGTTCTCATTATTCTATTACATAAATTTCAGGGCAGTATTACTCAGCTGTAACCGCTGTTGCTACCTTGATATTAATGGGTATTAAGTGGTTTTTACTTTGCTAATTGCATAGTAATAACATAGAAATTACCATATTATTATGTTCTTGTGTCTGCCGTGTTTCCCTACTCTGACCTCTTTATTATAAAGCTTTAATACAAAACTCCTACCAGTTTTAGTTTGTCAGCAATTCTCAAACCTACCGAAACATGACAGGTTGACATGACAGGACATGTTGTAGAAACATTATGTCATGTAGAAATGTTAGTCCTCTTTCCTTTTCTGGAGTGCTAGCTAGATGCTGATTACACAGTAGCAGTGTTGATGAGGGTTAGAGTCACCCAAATGGCAGCAGTGCAGTCCTATGTTATTTAAATTGCTTGATTTTTTTTTAATTAAAACTGCAAAGATGCTATTGTTTTTGTTGCATTAGAATCTTGACTTTTCTCTGATTTCGGGGAAATAATTGTGCAGAGTAAAAATGGTAAATGGCCTGTATTTGTACAGCGCTTTTCTAGTCCGTAAAGCGCTTTACACAACCATCCACACACACATTCACACACTGGTGATGGCAGCTACATTGTAGCCACAGCCACCCTGGGGCGCACTGACAGAGGCGAGGCTGCCGGACACTGGCGCCACCGGGCCCTCTGACCACCACCAGTAGGCAACGGGTGAAGTGTCTTGCCCAAGGACACAACGACCGAGACTGTCCAAGCCAGGGCTCGAACCGGCAACCTTCCGATTACAAGGCGAACTCCCAACTCTTGAGCCACGATCGTAATTGTGCAGCGTTCTTGAGGGTAAATGACGGCTAATCTGTAGCTGCCTCCACCAGTGTGTGAATGTGAGAGTGAATGAATAGTGGAATTGTACAGCGCTTTGAGGGTCCTGAAAAGCGCTGTATAAATGCAATCCATTATTATTATTTATTATTAATCTCTGGGTAGAAAGAAATTATATTTCAGGTTGTACGCACTGTTCACCTCAGTCGCATTAATCTTGTAGATGAGAGCCTTGTTTACTGAACTGTTGTCCATAGCCAGCAGCATAGACTGTAGCCAGTCAAGTTGCCTCCAAATCACAGCATGCAGGCATTTGCTGCTGTCACATTATTGCACCATGCTCCTCTAAAGGGGCAATGTGTTTGCATTAGAGGGCCAAATGTGTGTGAGCCTGTAACAAATGTCTGTGTATGAATCTGCCCACAGCAAACACACAGCTCTGCCTCACTGTACTTTGTCTTGACTCGTTCAGCAGTGTGTACTCGAGTACACAGTGAATCCAGATTGTGTTGGTTCTGCTGGTTCTTGCGTGTTTGGGAGCAGGCCCCAGGACAGGTTGTAAATCTTACATAGTACCTTTTGAAGAGCAGGACCAGTGGGCGCTGTGTCTCCTCATAACTCTGCTCATGGGGATCTTAAGTCAGGAGGCTGGGCGGAGTCAGTTGGAAGCTTTGAATTTGGATTCCCTGAAGATGGCCTTCGTGTGTAATTATGTATAATTAGGGCCCGAGCACTGAGAGTGCGAAGGCCCTATTGTATCTGCTCCGTTTCTTATTATTATTATTATTATTATTATTATTATTATTAGGGCCCGAGCACCGAGAGTGCGAAGGCCCTATTGTATCTGCTCCGTTTCTTATTAGGGCCCGAGCACTGAGAGTGCGAAGGCCCTATTGTATCTGCTCCGTTTCTTATTAGGGCCCGAGCACTGACAGTGCGAAGGCCCTATTGTAATTGCTCTGTTTATTATTATTATTATTATTATTATTATTATTATTATTAGGGCCCGAGCACTGACAGTGCGAAGGCCCTATTGTATCTGCTCCGTTTCTTATTATTATTATTATTATTATTATTATTATTATTATTATTATTATTAGGGCCCGAGCACTGACAGTGCGAAGGCCCTATTGTAATTGCTCTGTTTATTATTATTATTATTATTATTTCGGCAAATGAATCGGCCTTTTGAGGGCCTAAACATGCTCGAAAACTCTGGAAATTTTGCGCACGCGTCAGGTCTGGTGAAAATTTACGTATTTTAATGGTTTTACATATGAGCACTGGGAAATGGCTCTAGAGCGCCACCTATGCCTTGTTAAATGCAGCCCTACGACCACATCGTTTCAGCTACATGTATGAAATTTGGCACACATGTGTATCATGCCAAGACGAACAAAAAAGTCTGTGGGCCCATTGACGCAAACCCAACAGGAAGTCCGCCATTTTGGATTGAAGGTGACATTTTGGCTCTGATTTTACCGTTTCCATGCCTTGTACTTTAACGAACTCCTCCTTGGGATTTGGTCGTATAAGCTTCAAATTTGGACAGTGTCAACTACACCCTTGTGCCATGTTAAATTGCGGAGCTTTTGAGTTTTCACAATACTATGAGGCCGTGGCGCCATGGCGAATTTCGATGACTCGCCATGAAAATCTTATTGCCTCTCATTCTGTCATACATGTTCCAATCTGGACCAAAGAGCACACATATGATAAGGCTCCACCCCTGAACATATTTCAACTGCCATATTTGACCTCAAGGACAGCGCCACCTAGTGGGAACAGGAAATGTCATGTTTTACACTTTGGGGTACAGTATAGTGAAGGGTGACATCTGCAGCCTCAAATTTCTCCAGGAAAGCCTTAAGGAGTTGGTCTTGGGTAACAGTGAAAACTGTGAGTTTTCGCGAAAGGGTGTGACCCCAGCAGCATGGCGAACTTTGATGTCACGCCATGAAGAAACAAATTAGTATAACTCAATGAAATCCAGTCTGATCAGTACCAGACTTTACAGGCATGATGTCAGACCCGCCCTGAACAGATTGATGTGCCCATTGTCGGAAATACGGACAGCGCCACCTAGTGGCAACAGGAAATGTCATGGCTTTAATTTTGTTGTACTGATTTTCACAGGTTCATCTTGGCCACCTCAAAAGCGGTGAATATCACCATCAGTCCCTCGTGATGCTTCAGTGCAAAAATTGTGAGTTTAAACTGAACGGCGCACCCTGGTGGCAACGCTGTTCAACATGAAAGATGAAGTGGCTTTTGAGGGTCTTGGCAAGTTTATAGAGGCTTGAAATTTGGCACACACCTCCAAATGGATGAAGGCTTTGTTGGCATGTGATCATTTTCATTGAATAGCGCGAAATTGCTCCACAGCGCCCCCTACAAAATTTCAAAACCACAGCCCCTGCTCTGTGTTTTATGTATGAATCTGAAACCTGGTAGGCTTATAGGAGATATCAAGATGTACAAAAAAGTCTCTTGGAGCAATATCCCAAATCCAACAGGAAGTCAGCCATTTTAAAATTAATGTGTAATTTTGGCAACATTTTCCCCTCTTTTCAGGCTTCATACTTTGACGAACTCCTCCAAGGGATTTCATCATATTGAACCATTCTCCAGTGTGTGGAATCTAAAGACCTTTGTGATGTTAAATTGCGAAGCTTTTTACGTTCAAGGAAACGGGGTGGTCATGGCGGCACGTGGAGTTTCAATCACTCGCCAAAAAGCAGTAATATGCTGTCACTCAAAGACACAAAGTCCAATCTCTCCCAAAGGTCACAGGCGTGATGAGACTCGAGCTCGGAAATGTTTGTTATGCCCTTTGTCTATAATGGTTAGAGAGCCACCTAGTGGGACGACTATACTCATGGTTGAACCAAATGAAATGTTAACTGGTGGTTAAATGCATGAATTCCATCAATGTGACATCAGATCGGACATGCTGGTTTCAGGTGTTGGGCATGGCTCGACACGCCGGGGGTGCGAGGGCCCTCATAACGCTGCTTGCAGCTTTAATTATTATTATTATTCACCCCAAACAAGGGCCTTTTTGAGGGCCTAAACATGCTCAAAAACTCATGAAATTTTGCACACATGCCAGGTCTGGTGAAAAATTTTGTATTTTAATGGTTTTACTTATGAGCACTGGGAAATGGCTCTAGAGCGCCACCTATGCCTTGTTAAATGCAGCCCTACGACCACATGGTTTGAGCTACATGTATGAAATTTGGCACACATGTGTATCATTCCAAGACGAACAAAAAAGTCTGTGGGCCCATTGACGCAAACCCAACAGGAAGTCCGCCATTTGGAAGAGAAGGTGACATTTTGGCTCTAATTTTGCCATTTCCATGCCTCGAACTTTAACGAACTCCTCCTTGGGATTTGATCCTATAAACTTCAAATTTGGACAGTGTCAACTACACCCTTGTGCCATGTTAAATTGCGGAGCTTTTGAGTTTTCACAATACTATGAGGCCGTGGCGCCATGGCGAATTTCGATGACTCGCCATGAAAATCTTATTGCCTCTCATTTTGTCATACATTTTCTGATCTTGACCAAAGTGAACACATATGATAAGGCTCCACCCCTGAACATATTTCAACTGCCATATTTGACATCAAGGACAGCGCCACCTAGTGGGAACAGGAAATGTCATGTTTTACACTTTGGGGTACAGTATAGTGATGGGTGACATCTGCAGCCTCAAATTTCTCCAGAAAAGCCTTAAGGAGTTGGTCTTGGGTTACAGTGAAAACTGTGAGTTTTCGCAAAAGGGTGTGACCCCAGCAGCATGGCGAACTTTGATGTCACGCCATGAAGAAACAAATTAGTATAACTCAATGAAATCCAGTCTGATCAGTACCAGACTTTACAGGCATGATGTCAGACCCGCCCTGAACAGATTGATGTGCCCATTGTCGGGAATACGGACAGCGCCACCTAGTGGGAACAGGAAATGTCATGGCTTTAATTTTGTTGTACTGATTTTCACAGGTTCATCGTGGCCACCTCAAAAGCGGTGAATATCACCATCAGTCCCTTGTGATGCTTCAGTGCAAAAATTGTGACTTTAAACTGAACGCTGCACCCTGGTGGCAACGCGGTTCACCATGAAAGATGAAGTGGCTTTTGAGGGGCTTGGAAAGTTTAAAAAGTCTTGAAATTTGGCGCACACCTCCAATGTGGTTAAGGCTTTGTTGTTATGTGATCATTTTCATTGAATATCCCAAAATGGCTCCACAGCGCCCCCTACAAAATTTCAAAATCACAGCCCCTGCTCTGTGTTTTATGTATGAGTCTGAAACCTGGTAAGCTTATAGGAGATATCAAGATGTACAAAAAAGTCTCTTAGAGCAATATCCCAAATCCAACAGGAAGTCAGCCATTTTAAAATTAATGTGCAATTTTGGCAACATTTTCCCCTCTTTTCAGGCATCGTTCTTTGACGAACTCCTCCAAGGGATTTCATCAGATTGCACTATTCTTCAGCTTGTGGAATCTAAAGACCTTTGTGATGTTAAATTGCGAAGCTTTTTACGTTCAAGGAAACGGGATGGTTATGGCGGCACTTAGAGTTTGAATCACTCTCCAAAAAGCAATAATCTGCTGTCACTCAAAAACACAAAGTCCAATCTCTCCCAAAGGTCGCAGGCGTGATGAGACTTGAGCTCGGAAATGTTTGGTATGCCCTTTGTCTATAATGGTTAGAGCGCCACCTAGTGGGACGACTATACTCATGGTTGAGGCAAATGAAATGTTAGCTGGTGGTTAAATGCATGAATTCCATCAATGTGACATCAGATCGGACGTGCTGGTTTCAGATGTTGGGCATGGCTCGACACGCCGGGTGTGCGAGGGCCCTCATAACGCTGCTTGCAGCTTTAATTAGGGCCCGAGCACTGACAGTGCGAAGGCCCTATTGTAATTGCTCTGTTTATTATTATTATTATTATTATTATTATTATTATTATTTCGGCAAATGAATTGGCCGTTTGAGGGCCTAAACATGCTCGAAAACTCGTGAAATTTTGCACACGCGTCAGGTCTGGTGAAAATTTACGTATTTTAATGTTCTCAGACATGGCCAGGGAAAATTAGCTCAGTAGCGCCACCTAGAAAAATGAAAAACGCGAGCCCCCGGTATGGGTATGACCTACATGTTTGAAAGTCGGTAAACCTATATAATGTTCAGAGTCGAACAAAAAAGTCTATTATGGCAATGTCCTAAACCCAACAGGAAGTCCGCCATTTTGGATTGAAGGTGACATTTTGGCTCTGATTTTACCATTTCCATGCCTCGAACTTTGACGAACTCCTCCTTGGGGTTTGATTTCATAACCTTCATATTTGGTCAGTGCCAAATACACCCTTATGCCATGTTAAATTGCGGAGCTTTTGAGTTTTCACAATACTATGAGGCCGTGGCGCCATGGCGAATTTCGATGACTCGCCATGAAAATCTTATTGCCTCTCATTCTGTCATAGATTTTCTGACCTTGACCAAAGTGAACACATATGATAAGGCTCCATCCCTGAACATATTTCAACTGCCATATTTTACATCAGGGACAGCGCCACCTAGTGGGAACAGGAAATGTCATGTTTTACACTTTGGGGTACAGTATTGTGATGGGTGACATCTGCAGCCTCAAATTTCTCCAGGAAAGCCTTAAGGAGTTGGTCTTGGGTTACAGTGAAAACTGTGAGTTTTCGCAAAAGGGTGTGACACCAGCGGCATGGCGAACTTTGATGTCACGCCATGAAGAAACAAATTAGTATAACTCAATGAAATCCAGTCTGATCAGTACCAGACTTTACAGGCATGATGTCAGACCCGCCCTGAACAGATTGATGTGCCCATTGTCGGAAATACGGACAGCGCCACCTAGTGGCAACAGGAAATGTCATGGCTTTAATTTTGTTGTACTGATTTTCACAGGTTCATCTTGGCCACCTCAAAAGCGGTGAATATCACCATCAGTCCCTCGTGATGCTTCAGTGCAAAAATTGTGAGTTTAAACTGAACGGCGCACCCTGGTGGCAACGCTGTTCAACATGAAAGATGAAGTGGCTTTTGAGGGTCTTGGCAAGTTTATAGAGGCTTGAAATTTGGCACACACCTCCAAATGGATGAACGCTTTGTTGGCATGTGATCATTTTCATTGAATAGCGCGAAGTGGCTCCACAGCGCCCCCTACAAAATTTCAAAACCACAGCCCCTGCTCTGTGTTCTATGTATGATTCTGAAACCTGGTAAGCTTATAGGAGATATCAAGATGTACAAAAAAGTCTCTTGGTGCAATATCCCAAATCCAACAGGAAGTCAGCCATTTTAAAATTAATGTGTAATTTTGGCAACATTTTCCCCTCTTTCCAGGCACCGTTCTTTGACGAACTCCTCCAAGGGATTTCATCAGATTGGACCGATCTGCAGCTTGTGGAATCTAAAGACCTTTGTGATGTTAAATTGCGAAGCTTTTTACGTTCAGGGAAACGGGGTGGTCATGGCGGCACTTAGAGTTTGAATCACTCTCCAAAAAGCAGTAATCTGCTGTCACTCAAAAACACAATGTCCAATCTCTCCCAAACGTCTCAGGTGTGATGAGACTCGAGCTCGGAAGTGATTGTTATGCCATTTGTACATAATGGTTAGAGCGCCACCTAGTGGAACGACTAACTAATCATGAATGAATGACTTGAAATGTTAGCTGGTGGTTAAATGCATGAATTCCATCAATGTGACATCAGATCGGAGGTGCTGGTTTTAGGTGTTGGGCTTGGCTCGACGCGCCGGGGGTGCGAGGGCCCTCGTAACGCTGCTTGCAGCTTTAATTAGGGCCCGAGCACTGACAGTGCGAAGGCCCTATTGTAATTGCTCTGTTTATTATTATTATTATTAGGGCCCGAGCACTGAGAGTGCGAAGGCCCTATTGTATCTGCTCCGTTTCTTATTATTAGGGCCCGAGCACTGACAGTGCGAAGGCCCTATTGTAATTGCTCTGTTTATTATTATTATTATTATTATTATTATTATTTCGGCAAATGAATTGGCCGTTTGAGGGCCTAAACATGCTCGAAAACTCATGAAATTTTGCACACGCGTCAGGTCTGGTGAAAATTTACGTATTTTAATGTTCTCAGACATGGCCAGGGAAAATTAGCTCAGTAGCGCCACCTAGAAAAATGAAAAACGCGAGCCCCCGATATGGGTATGACCTACATGTTTGAAAGTCGGTACACCTATATAACGTTCAGAGTCGAACAAAAAAGTCTATTATGGCAATGTCCTAAACCCAACAGGAAGTCCGCCATTTTGGATTGAAGGTGACATTTTGGCTCTGATTTTACCGTTTCCATGCCTCGAACTTTTGCGAACTCCTCCTTGGGGTTTGATTTCATAACCTTCATATTTGGTCAGTGCCAACTACACCCTTGTGCCATGTTAAATTGCGGAGCTTTTGAGTTTTCACAATACCATGAGGCCGTGGCGCCACGGCGAATTTCGATGACTCGCCATGAAAATCTTATTGCCTCTCATTTTGTCATACATTTTCTGACCTTGACCAAAGTGAACACATATGATAAGGCTCCACCCCTGAACATATTTCAACTGCCATATTTGACATCAAGGACAGCGCCACCTAGTGGGAACAGGAAATGTCATGTTTTACACTTTGGGGTACAGTATAGTGATGGGTGACATCTGCAGCCTCAAATTTCTCCAGGAAAGGCATAAGGAGTTGGTCTTGGGGTACAGTGAAAACTGTGGCTTTTCACGAAAGGGTGTGACCTCAGCAGCATGGCGAACTTTGATATCTCGCCATGAAGAAACAAATTAGTATAACTCCATGAAATCCAGTCTGATTAGTACCAGACTTTACAGGCATGATGTCACACCCGCCCTGAACAGATTGATGTGCCCATTGTCAGGAATATGAAGAGCGCCACCTAGTGGGAACAGGAAATGTCATGTCTTACACTTTGTTGTACTGATTTTCACAGGTTCATAGTGGCCACCTCAAAAGCGGTGAATATCACCATCAGTCCTTGATGATGCTTTAGTGCAAAGATTGTGACTTTAAACTGAACGGCGCACCCTGGTGGCAACGCTGTTCACCATGAAAAATGAAGTGGCTTTTGAGGGGCTTGGAAAGTTTATAGAGGCTTGAAATTTGGCGCGCACCTCCATTGTGCTTAACGCTTTGTTGTTATGTGATCATTTTCATTGAATAGCGCAAAATGGCTCCACAGCGCCCCCTACAAAATTTCAAAACATCAGCCCCAGCTCTGTGTTTTATGTATGAGTCTGAAACCTGGTAAGCTTATAGGAGATATCAAGATGTACAAAAAAGTCTCTTGGAGCAATATCCCAAATCCAACAGGAAGTCAGCCATTTTAAAATTAATGTGTAATTTTTGTGACATTTTCCCCTCTTTCCAGGCACCGTTCTTTGACGAACTCCTCCAAGGGATTTCATCATATTGAACCAATCTCCAGTGTGTGGAATCTAAAGACCTTTGTGATGTTAAATTGCGAAGCTTTTTACATTCAGGGAAACGGGGTTGTCATGGCGGCACGTGGAGTTTGAATCACTCGCCAAAAAGCAGTAATCTGCTGTCACTCAAAATCAAAATGTCCAAACTCTCCCAAAGGTCGCAGGCGTGATGAGACTCGAGCTCGGAAATGTTTGTTATGCCATTTGTCAGTAATGGTTAGAGCGCCACCTAGTGGGACGACTATAATGATGATTGAATGAGATGAAATGTTAGCTGGTGGTTAAATGCATGAATTCCATCAATGTGACATCAGATCGGAGGTGCTGGTTGTAGGTGTTGGGCGTGGCTCGACGCGATGGGGTGCGAGGGCCCTCATAACGCTGCTTGCAGCTTTAATTAGGGCCCGAGCACCGAGAGTGCGAAGGCCCTATTGTATCTGCTCCGTTTCTTATTATTATTATTATTATTATTATTATTATTCAGGCAAAACAAGGGCCTTTTTGAGGGCCTAAACATGCTCAAAAACTCATGAAATTTTGCACACATGCCAGGTCTGGTGAAAAATTTTGTATTTTAATGGTTTTACATATGAGCACTGGGAAATGGCTCTACAGCGCCACCTATGCCTTGTTAAATGCAGCCCTACGACCACATCGTTTGAGCTACATGTATGAAATTTGGCACACATGTGTATCATGCCGAGTCGAACAAAAAAGTCTGTGGGCCCATTGATGCAAACCCAACAGGAAGTCCGCCATTTGGATGAGAAGGTGACATTTTGGCTCTAATTTTGCCATTTCCATGCCTCGAACTTTTGCGAACTCCTCCTTGGGATTTGGTTGTATAAGCTTCATCTTTGGTCAGTGTCAACTACACACCTGGGCCATGTTAAATTGCGGAGCTTTTGAGTTTTCACAATACTATGAGGCCGTGGCGCCATGGCGAATTTCGATGACTCGCCATGAAAATCTTATTGCCTCTCATTTTGTCATACATTTTCTGACCTTGACCAAAGTGAACACATATGATAAGGCTCCACCCCTGAACATATTTCAACTGCCATATTTGACACCAGGGACAGCGCCACCTAGTGGGAACAGGAAATGTCATGTTTTACACTTTGGGGTACAGTATAGTGATGGGTGACATCTGCAGCCTCAAATTTCTCCAGGAAAGCCTTAAGGAGTTGGTCTTGGGTTACAGTGAAAACTGTGACTTTTCGCAAAAGGGTGTGACCCCAGCAGCATGGCGAACTTTGATGTCACGCCATGAATAAACAAATTAGTATAACTCAATGAAATCCAGTCTGATCAGTACCAGACTTTACAGGCATGATGGCAGACCCGCCCTGAACAGATTGATGTGCCCATTGTCGGAAATACGGACAGCGCCACCTAATGGCAACAGGAAATGTCATGGCTTTAATTTTGTTGTACTGATTTTCACAGGTTGATCGTGGCCACCTCAAAAGCGGTGAATATCAACATCAGTCCCTCGTGATGCTTCAGTGCAAAAATTGTGACTTTAAACTGAACGGCGCACCCTGGTGGCAACGCGGTTCACCATGAAAGATGAAGTGGCTTTTGAGGGGCTTGGAAAGTTTATAGAGGCTTGAAATTTGGCACACACCTCCAAATGGATGAAGGCATTGTTGTTATGTAACCATTTTCCTTGAATAGCGCAAAATGGCTCCACAGCGCCCCCTACAATATTTCAAAACATCAGCCCCTGCTCTGTGTTTCATCTATGAGTCTGACACTTGGTAAGCTTGTGTAAGATATCAAGATGTACAAAAAAGTCTCTTGGAGCAATATCCCAAATCCAACAGGAAGTCAGCCATTTTAAAATTAATGTGTAATTTTGATGACATTTTCCCCCCTTTTCAGGCCTCATACTTTGACGAACTCCTCCAAGGGATTTCATCATATTGAAGCATTCTTCAGTGTGTAGAATCTAAAGACCTTTGTGATGTTAAATTGCGAAGCTTTTTCCGTTCAGGGAAACGGGGTGGTCATGGCGGCACGTAGAGTTTCAATCACTCGCAAAAAGCAGTAATCTGCTGTCACTAAAAAACACAATGTCCAATCTCTCCCAAAGGTCGCAGGTGTGATGAGACTCGAGCTTGGAAATGTTTGTTATGCTATTTGTCAATAATGGTTAGAGCGCCACCTAGTGGCATGACTATAATCCTGGTTGAATAAGATGAAATGTTAGCTGGTGATTAAAAGCATGAATTCCATCAATGTGACATCACATCGGACGTGCCGGTTTGAGGTGTTGGCAGTGGCTCGACGTGCCGGGGGTGCGAGGGCCCTCATAACGCTGCTTGCAGCTTTAATTATTATTATTATTATTATTATTATTCAGGCGAAACAAGGGCCTTTTTGAGGGCCTAAACATGCTCAAAAACTCATGAAATTTTGCACACATGCCAGGTCTGGTGAAAAATTTTGTATTTTAATGGTTTTACATATGAGCACTGGGAAATGGCTCTACAGCGCCACCTATGCCTTGTTAAATGCAGCCCTACGACCACATCGTTTCAGCTACATGTATGAAATTTGGCACACATGTGTATCATGCCAAGACGAACAAAAAAGTCTGTGGGCCCATTGACGCAAACCCAACAGGAAGTCCGCCATTTGGAAGAGAAGGTGACATTTTGGCTCTAATTTTGCCATTTCCATGCCTCGAACTTTTGCGAACTCCTCCTTGGGGTTTGATTTCATAACCTTCATATTTGGTCAGTGTCAACTACACCCTTGTGCCATGTTAAATTGCGGAGCTTTTGAGTTTTCACAATACTATGAGGCCGTGGCGCCATGGCGAATTTCGATGACTCGCCATGAAAATCTCATTGCCTCTCATTTTGTCATACATTTTCTGACCTTGACCAAAGTGAACACATATGATAAGGCTCCACCCCTGAACATATTTCAACTGCCATATTTAAAATCAAGGACAGCGCCACCTAGTGGGAACAGGAAATGTCATGTTTTACACTTTGGGGTACAGTATTGTGATGGGTGACATCTGCAGCCTCAAATTTATCCAGGAAAGCCTTAAGGAGTTGGTCTTGGGTTACAGTGAAAACTGTGACTTTTCGCCAAAGGGTGTGACCCCAGTGGCGTGGCGAACTTTGATGTCACGCCATGAAGAAACAAATTAGTATAACTCAATGAAATCCAGTCTGATCAGTACCAGACTTTACAGGCATGATGTCAGACCCGCCCTGAACAGATTGATGTGCCCATTGTCGGAAATACGGACAGCGCCACCTAGTGGCAACAGGAAATGTCATGGCTTTAATTTTGTTGTACTGATTTTCACAGGTTCATCGTGGCCACCTCAAAAGCGGTGAATATCACCATCAGTCCCTCGTGATGCTTCAGTGCAAACATTGTGACTTTAAACTGAACGGCGCACCCTGGTGGCAACGCTGTTCACCATGAAAGATGAAGTGGCTTTTGAGGGTCTTGGCAAGTTTATAGAGGCTTGAAATTTGGCACACACCTCCAATGTGATGAAGGCTTTGTTGTCATGTGATCATTTTCATTGAATATCCCAAAATGGCTCCACAGCGCCCCCTACAAAATTTCAAAACCACAGCCCCAGCTCTGTGTTTTATGTATGAATCTGAAACCTGGTAAGCTTATAGGAGATATCAAGATGTACAAAAAAGTCTCTTGGAGCAATATCCCAAATCCAACAGGAAGTCAGCCATTTTAAAATTAATGTGTAATTTTGGCAACATTTTCCCATCTTTTCAGGCACCGTAGTTTGACGAACTCCTCCAAGGGATTTCATCAGATTGGACCGATCTGCAGCTTGTGGAATCTAAAGACCTTTGTGATGTTAAATTGCGAAGCTTTTTACGTTCAGCGAAACGGGGTGGTTATGGCGGCACTTAGAGTTTGAATAACTCGCCACAAAGCAGTAATCTGCTGTCACTCAAAAACACAAAGTCCAATCTCTCCCAAACATCTCAGGTGTGATGAGACTGGAGCTCGGAAATGTTTGGTATGCCATTTGTCGGTAATAATTAGAGCGCCACCTAGTGGGACGACTATAATCATGGTTCAATGAGATGAAATGTTAGCTGGTGGTTAAATGCATGAATTCCATCAATGTGACATCACATCGGACGTGCTGGTTTTAGGTGTTGGGCGTGGCTCGACACGCCGGGGTGCGAGGGCCCTCATAACGCTGCTTGCAGCTTTAATTATTATTATTATTATTATTATTTCGGCAAATGAATTGGCCGTTTGAGGGCCTAAACATGCTCGAAAACTCATGAAATTTTGCACACGCGTCAGGTCTGGTGAAAATTTACGTATTTTAATGTTCTCAGACATGGCCAGGGAAAATTAGCTCAGTAGCGCCACCTAGAAAAATGAAAAACGCGAGCCCCCGGTATGGGTATGACCTACATGTTTGAAAGTCGGTACACCTATATAATGTTCAGAGTCGAACAAAAAAGTCTATTATGGCAATGTCCTAAACCCAACAGGAAGTCCGCCATTTTGGATTGAAGGTGACATTTTGGCTCTGATTTTACCATTTCCATGCCTCGAACTTTGACGAACTCCTCCTTGGGGTTTGATTTCATAACCTTCATATTTGGTCAGTGCCAACTACACCCTTATGCCATGTTAAATTGCGGAGCTTTTGAGTTTTCACAATACCATGAGGCCGTGGCGCCATGGCGAATTTCGATGACTCGCCATGAAAATCTTATTGCCTCTCATTCGGTCATAGATTTTCTGACCTTGACCAAAGTGAACACATATGATAAGGCTCCATCCCTGAACATATTTCAACTGCCATATTTTACATCAGGGACAGCGCCACCTAGTGGGAACAGGAAATGTCATGTTTTACACTTTGGGGTACAGTATAGTGATGGGTGACATCTGCAGCCTCAAATTTCTCCAGGAAAGCCTTAAGGAGTTGGTCTTGGGTTACAGTGAAAACTGTGACTTTTCGCAAAAGGGTGTGACACCAGCGGCATGGCGAACTTTGATGTCACGCCATGAAGAAACAAATTAGTATAACTCAATGAAATCCAGTCTGATCAGTACCAGACTTTACAGGCATGATGTCAGACCCGCCCTGAACAGATTGATGTGCCCATTGTCGGGAATACGGACAGCGCCACCTAGTGGCAACAGGAAATGTCATGGCTTTAATTTTGTTGTACTGATTTTCACAGGTTCATTGCGGACACCTCAAAAGCGGTGAATATCACCAGCAGTCCTTCATGATGCTGCAGTGCGAATATTGTGACTTTATACTGAACGGCGCACCCTGGTGGCAACGCTGTTCACCATGAAAAATGAAGTGGCTTTTGAGGGGCTTGGAAAGTTTAAAAAGTCTTGAAATTTGGCACACACCTCCAATGTGCATAAGGCTTTGTTGTTATGTGATCATTTTCATTGAATAGCGCAAAATGGCTCCACAGCGCCCCCTACGAAATTTCAAAACATCAGCCCCAGCTCTGTGTTTTATGTATGAGTCTTAAACCTGGTAAGCTTATAGGAGATATCAAGATGTACAAAAAAGTCTCTTGGAGCAATATCCCAAATCCAACAGGAAGTCAGCCATTTTAAAATTAATGTGTAATTTTGGCAACATTTTGCCCTCTTTCCAGGCACCGTTCTTTGACGTACTCCTCCAAGGGATTTCATCATATTGAACCAATCTCCAGTGTGTGGAATCTAAAGACCTTTGTGATGTTAAATTGCGAAGCTTTTTACGTTCAGGGAAACGGGGTTGTCATGGTGGCACGTGGATTTTCAATCACTCGCCAAAAAGCAGTAATCTGCTGTCACTCAAAATCAAAATGTCCAATATGTCCCAAAGGTCGCAGGCGTGATGAGACTCGAGCTCGGAAATGTTTGTTATGCCATTTGTCAGTAATGGTTAGAGTGCCACCTAGTGGAACGACTATAATCATGATTGAATGAGATGAAATGTTAGCTGGTGGTTGAATGCATGAATTCCATCAATGTGACATCAGATCGGAGGTGCTGGTTGTAGGTGTTGGGCGTAGCTCGACGCGATGGGGTGCGAGGGCCCTCATAACGCTGCTTGCAGCTTTAATTATTATTATTATTCCGGCAAATGAATCGGCCTTTTGAGGGCCTAAACATGCTCGAAAACTCTGGAAATTTTGCGCACGCGTCAGGTCTGGTGAAAATTTACGTATTTTAATGGTTTTACATATGAGCACTGGGAAATGGCTCTAGAGCGCCACCTATGCCTTGTTAAATGCAGCCCTACGACCACATCGTTTCAGCTACATGTATGAAATTTGGCACACATGTGTATCATGCCAAGACGAACAAAAAAGTCTGTGGGCCCATTGACGCAAACCCAACAGGAAGTCCGCCATTTTGGATTGAAGGTGACATTTTGGCTCTGATTTTACCGTTTCCATGCCTTGTACTTTAACGAACTCCTCCTTGGGATTTGGTCGTATAAGCTTCAAATTTGGACAGTGTCAACTACACCCTTGTGCCATGTTAAATTGCGGAGCTTTTGAGTTTTCACAATACTATGAGGCCGTGGCGCCATGGCGAATTTCGATGACTCGCCATGAAAATCTTATTGCCTCTCATTCTGTCATACATGTTCCAATCTGGACCAAAGAGCACACATATGATAAGGCTCCACCCCTGAACATATTTCAACTGCCATATTTGACCTCAAGGACAGCGCCACCTAGTGGGAACAGGAAATGTCATGTTTTACACTTTGGGGTACAGTATAGTGAAGGGTGACATCTGCAGCCTCAAATTTCTCCAGGAAAGCCTTAAGGAGTTGGTCTTGGGTTACAGTGAAAACTGTGAGTTTTCGCGAAAGGGTGTGACCCCAGCAGCATGGCGAACTTTGATGTCACGCCATGAAGAAACAAATTAGTATAACTCAATGAAATCCAGTCTGATCAGTACCAGACTTTACAGGCATGATGTCAGACCCGCCCTGAACAGATTGATGTGCCCATTGTCGGAAATACGGACAGCGCCACCTAGTGGCAACAGGAAATGTCATGGCTTTAATTTTGTTGTACTGATTTTCACAGGTTCATCTTGGCCACCTCAAAAGCGGTGAATATCACCATCAGTCCCTCGTGATGCTTCAGTGCAAAAATTGTGAGTTTAAACTGAACGGCGCACCCTGGTGGCAACGCTGTTCAACATGAAAGATGAAGTGGCTTTTGAGGGTCTTGGCAAGTTTATAGAGGCTTGAAATTTGGCACACACCTCCAAATGGATGAAGGCTTTGTTGGCATGTGATCATTTTCATTGAATAGCGCGAAATTGCTCCACAGCGCCCCCTACAAAATTTCAAAACCACAGCCCCTGCTCTGTGTTCTATGTATGATTCTGAAACCTGGTAAGCTTATAGGAGATATCAAGATGTACAAAAAAGTCTCTTGGTGCAATATCCCAAATCCAACAGGAAGTCAGCCATTTTAATATTAATGTGTAATTTTGGCAACATTTTCCCCTCTTTCCAGGCACCGTTCTTTGACGAACTCCTCCAAGGGATTTCATCATATTGAACCAATCTCCAGTGTGTGGAATCTAAAGACCTTTGTGATGTTAAATTGCGAAGCTTTTTACGTTCAGTGAAACGGGGTGGTTATGGTGGCACTTAGAGTTTGAATCACTCGCCAAAAAGCAGTAATCTGCTGTCACTCAAAAACACAATGTCCAATCTCTCCCAAACGTCTCAGGTGTGATGAGACTCGAGCTAGGAAATGTTTGTTATGCCATTTGTCAGTAATGGTTAGAGCTCCACCTAGTGGGACAACTATAATCATGATTGAATGAGATGAATTGTTAGCTGGTGGTTAAATGCATGAATTCCATCAATGTGACATCAGATCGGAGGTGCTGGTTTTAGGTGTTGGGCGTGGCTCGACGCGCCGGGGGTGCGAGGGCCCTCATAACGCTGCTTGCAGCTTTAATTATTATTATTAGGGCCCGAGCACTGACAGTGCGAAGGCCCTATTGTAATTGCTCTGTTTATTATTATTATTATTATTATTATTATTATTATTTCGGCAAATGAATTGGCCGTTTGAGGGCCTAAACATGCTCGAAAACTCATGAAATTTTGCACACGCGTCAGGTCTGGTGAAAATTTACGTATTTTAATGTTCTCAGACATGGCCAGGGAAAATTAGCTCAGTAGCGCCACCTAGAAAAATGAAAAACGCGAGCCCCCGATATGGGTATGACCTACATGTTTGAAAGTCGGCACACCTATATAACGTTCAGAGTCGAACAAAAAAGTCTATTATGGCAATGTCCTAAACCCAACAGGAAGTCCGCCATTTTGGATTGAAGGTGACATTTTGGCTCTGATTTTATCGTTTCCATGCCTCGAACTTTAACGAACTCCTCCTTGGGGTTTGATTTCATAACCTTCATATTTGGTCAGTGCCAACTACACCCTTGTGCCATGTTAAATTGCGGAGCTTTTGAGTTTTCACAATACCATGAGGCCGTGGCGCCACGGCGAATTTCGATGACTCGCCATGAAAATCTTATTGCCTCTCATTCTGTCATACATTGTCCGATCTGGACCAAAGAGCACACATATGATAAGGCTCCAGCCCTGAACATATTTCAACTGCCATATTTGACGTCAGCGACAGCGCCACCTAGTGGGAACAGGAAATGTCATGTTTTACACTTTGGGGTACAGTATTGTGATGGGTGACATCTGCAGCCTCAAATTTCTCCAGGAAAGCCTTAAGGAGTTGGTCTTGGGGTACAGTGAAAACTGTGACTTTTCACGAAAGGGTGTGACCTCAGCAGCATGGCGAACTTTGATATCTCGCCACGAAGAAACAAATTAGTATAACTCCATGAAATCCAGTCTGATTAGTACCAGACTTTACAGGCATGATATCAGACCCGCCCTGAACAGATTGATGTGCCCATTGTCAGGAATATGAAGAGCGCCACCTAGTGGGAACAGGAAATGTCATGTCTTACACTTTGTTGTACTGATTTTCACAGGTTCATTGTGGATACCTCAAAAGCGGTGAATGTCACCGTCAGTCCTTCATGATGCTGCAGTGCGAAAATTGTGACTTTATACTGAACAGCGCACCCTGGTGGCAACGCGGTCCACCATGACAGATGAAGTGGCTTTTGAGGGACTTGGAAAGTTTATAGAGGCTTGAGATTTGGCACACACCTCCAATGTGATGAAGGCTTTGTTGTCATGTGATCATTTTCATTGAATAGCGCGAAATGGCTCCACAGCGCCCCCTACAAAATTTCAAACCCACAGCCCCTGCTCTGTGTTTTATGTATGAGTCTGAAACCTGGTAAGCTTATAGGAGATATCAAGATGTACAAAAAAGTCTCTTGGAGCAATATCCCAAATCCAACAGGAAGTCAGACATTTTAAAATGAATGTGCAATTTTGGCAACATTTTCCCCTTTTTTCAGGCACCGTTCTTTGACGTACTCCTCCAAGGGATTTCATCAGATTGATGCAATCTCCTGTGTGTGGAATCTAAAGACCTTTGTGATGTTAAATTGCGAAGCTTTTTACATTAAGGGAAATGGGGTGGTCATGGCGGCACGTGGAGTTTCAATCACTCGCCAAAAAGCAGTAATCTGCTGTCACTCAAAATCAAAATGTTCAATCTCTCCCAAAGGTCACAGGCGTGATGAGACTCGAGCTAGGAAATGTTTGTTATGCCATTTGTCGGTAATAGTTAGAGCGCCACCTAGTGGGACAACTATCATCATGATTGAATGAGATGAATTGTTAGCTGGTGGTTAAATGCATGAATTCCATCAATGTGACATCAGATCGGAGGTGCTGGTTTTAGGTGTTGGGCGTGGCTCGACGTGCTGGGGGTGCGAGGGCCCTCATAACGCTGCTTGCAGCTTTAATTATTATTAGGGCCCGAGCACTGACAGTGCGAAGGCCCTATTGTAATTGCTCTGTTTATTATTATTATTATTATTATTATTATTATTTCGGCAAATGAATTGGCCGTTTGAGGGCCTAAACATGCTCGAAAACTCATGAAATTTTGCACACGCGTCAGGTCTGGTGAAAATTTACGTATTTTAATGTTCTCAGACATGGCCAGGGAAAATTAGCTCAGTAGCGCCACCTAGAAAAATGAAAAACGCGAGCCCCCGGTATGGGTATGACCTACATGTTTGAAAGTCGGTACACCTATATAACTTTCAGAATGGAACAAAAAAGTCTATTATGGCAATGTCCTAAACCCAACAGGAAGTCCGCCATTTTGGATTGAAGGTGACATTTTGGCTCTGATTTTACCGTTTCCATGCCTCGAACTTTAACGAACTCCTCCTTGGGATTTGGTCCTATAAGCTTCAAATTTGGACAGTGTCAACTACACCCTTGTGCCATGTTAAATTGCGGAGCTTTTGAGTTTTCACAATACTATGAGGCCGTGGCGCCATGGCGAATTTCGATGACTCGCCATGAAAATCTTATTGCCTCTCATTTTGTCATACATTTTCTGACCTTGACCAAAGAGCACACATATGATAAGGCTCCACCCCTGAACATATTTCAACTGCCATATTTGACATAAGGGACAGCGCCACCTAGTGGGAACAGGAAATGTCATGTTTTACACTTTGGGGTACAGTATAGTGATGGGTGACATCTGCAGCCTCAAATTTCTCGAGAAAAGCCTTAAGCAGTTGGTCTTGGGTTACAGTGAAAACTGTGACTTTTCGCAAAAGGGTGTGACCCCAGCGGCGTGGCGAACTTTAATGTCACGCCATGAAGAAACAAATTAGTATAACTCAATGAAATCCAGTCTGATCAGTACCAGACTTTACAGGCATGATGTCAGACCCGCCCTGAACAGATTGATGTGCCCATTGTCGGAAATACAGATAGCGCCACCTAGTGGCAACAGGAAATGTCATGGCTTTAATTTTGTTGTACTGATTTTCACAGATTCATCTTGGCCACCTCAAAAGCGGTGAATATCACCATCAGTCCCTCGTGATGCTTCAGTGCAAAAATTGTGACTTTAAACTGAACGGCGCACCCTGGTGGCAACGCGGTTCACCATGAAAGATGAAGTGGCTTTTGAGGGGCTTGGAAAGTTTATAGAGGCTTGAAATTTGGCCCACGCCTCCAAATGGATGTAGGCTTTGTTGTCATGTGATCATTTTCATTGAATAGCGCGAAATTGCTCCACAGCGCCCCCTACAAAATTTCAAAACATCAGCCCCAGCTCTGTGTTTCATCTATGAGTCTGAAACCTGGTAAGCTTATGGAAAATATCAAGATGTACAAAAAAGTCTCTTGGAGCAATATCCCAAATCCAACAGGAAGTCAGCCATTTTAAAATTAATGTGTAATTTTGGCGACATTTTCCCCTCTTTTCAGGCTTCATACTTTGACGAACTCCTCCAAGGGATTTCATCATATTGAACCAATCTCCAGTGTGTGGAATCTAAAGACCTTTGTGATGTTAAATTGCGAAGCTTTTTACGTCCAGGGAAACGGGGTGGTTATGGTGGCACTTAGAGTTTGAATCACTCGCCAAAAAGCAGTAATCTGCTGTCACTCAAAAACACAATGTCCAATCTCTCCCAAACGTCTCAGGTGTGATGAGACTCGAGCTTGGAAGTGTTTGTTATGCCATTTGTACATAATGGTTAGAGCGCCACCTAGTGGAACGACTAACTAATCATGAATGAATGAGTTGAATTGTTAGCTGGTGGTTAAATGCATGAATTCCATCAATGTGACATCACATCGGACGTGCTGGTTTTAGGTGTTGGGCGTGGCTCGACACGCCGGGGTGCGAGGGCCCTCATAACGCTGCTTGCAGCTTTAATTAGGGCCCGAGCACTGAGAGTGCGAAGGCCCTATTGTATCTGCTCCGTTTCTTATTATTATTATTATTATTATTCACCCCAAACAAGGGACTTTTTGAGGGCCTAAACATGCTCAAAAACTCATGAAATTTTGCACACATGCCAGGTCTGGTGAAAAATTTTGTATTTTAATGGTTTTACTTATGAGCACTGGGAAATGGCTCTAGAGCGCCACCTATGGCTTGTTAAATGCAGCCCTACGACCACATGGTTTGAGCTACATGTATGAAATTTGGCACACATGTGTATCATTCCAAGACGAACAAAAAAGTCTGTGGGCCCATTGACGCAAACCCAACAGGAAGTCCGCCATTTGGAAGAGAAGGTGACATTTTGGCTCTAATTTTGCCATTTCCATGCCTCGAACTTTAACGAACTCCTCCTTGGGATTTGGTCCTATAAACTTCAAATTTTGACAGTGTCAACTACACCCTTGTGCCATGTTAAATTGCGGAGCTTTTGAGTTTTCACAATACTATGAGGCCGTGGCGCCATGGCGAATTTCGATGACTCGCCAAGAAAATCTTATTGCCTCTCATTTTGTCATACATTTTCTGACCTTGACCAAAGAGCACACATATGATAAGGCTCCACCCCTGAACATATTTCAACTGCCATATTTGACATAAGGGCCAGCGCCACCTAGTGGGAACAGGAAATGTCATGTTTTACACTTTGGGGTACAGTATTGTGATGGGTGACATCTGCAGCCTCATATTTCTCCAGGAAAGCCTTAAGGAGTTGGTCTTGGGGTACAGTGAAAACTGTGAGTTTTCGCAAAAGGGTGTGACCCCAGCAGCATGGCGAACTTTGATGTCTCGCCATGAAGAAACAAATTAGTATAACTCAATGAAATCCAGTCTGATCAGTACCAGACTTTACAGGCGTGATGTCAGACCCGCCCTGAACAGATTGATGTGCCCATTGTCAGGAATATGAAGAGCGCCACCTAGTGGGAACAGGAAATGTCATGTCTTACACTTTGTTGTACTGATTTTCACAGGTTCATCGTGGCCACCTCAAAAGCGGTGAATATCAACATCAGTCGCTCGTGATGTTTCAGTGCAAAAATTGTGACTTTAAAATGAACGGCGCACCCTGGTGGCAACGCTGTTCACCATGAAAAATGAAGTGGCTTTTGAGGGTCTTGGCAAGTTTATAGAGGCTTGAAATTTGGCACACACCTCCAATGTGATGAAGGCTTTGTTGTCATGTGATCATTTTCATTGAATATCCCAAAATGGCTCCACAGCGCCCCCTACAAAATTTCAAACCCACAGCCCCAGCTCTGTGTTTTATGTATGAATCTGAAACCTGGTAGGCTTATAGGAGATATCAAGATGTACAAAAAAGTCTCTTGGAGCAATATCCCAAATCCAACAGGAAGTCAGCCATTTTAAAATTAATGTGCAATTTTGGCAACATTTTCCCCTCTTTTCAGGCACCGTTCTTTGACGTACTCCTCCAAGGGATTTCATCAGATTGATGCAATCTCCTGTGTGTGGAATCTAAAGACCTTTGTGATGTTAAATTGCGAAGCTTTTTACATTCAGGGAAACGGGGTGGTCATGGCGGCACGTAGAGTTTCAGTCACTCGCCAAAAAGCACAAATCTGCTGTCACTCAAAAACACAATGTCCAATGTCTCCCAAAGCTCATAGGCGTGATGAGACTCGAGCTCGGAAATGTTTGTTATGTCATTTGTACATAATGGTTAGAGCGCCACCTAGTGGAATGACTAACTAATCACGAATGAATGAGTTGAAATGTTAGCTGGTGGTTAAATGCATGAATTCCATCAATGTGACATCAGATCGGACGTGCTGGTTTTAGGTGTTGGGCGTGGCTCGACGCGCCGGGGGTGCGAGGGCCCTCATAACGCTGCTTGCAGCTTTAATTATTATTATTATTATTATTAGGGCCCGAGCACTGACAGTGCGAAGGCCCTATTGTAATTGCTCTGTTTATTAGGGCCCGAGCACTGAGAGTGCGAAGGCCCTATTGTATCTGCTCCGTTTCTTATTAGGGCCCGAGCACCGAGAGTGCGAAGGCCCTATTGTATCTGCTCCGTTTCTTATTATTATTATTATTAGGGCCCGAGCACTGACAGTGCGAAGGCCCTATTGTAATTGCTCTGTTTATTATTATTATTAGGGCCCGAGCACTGATAGTGCGAAGGCCCTATTGTAATTGCTCTGTTTATTATTATTATTATTATTATTATTATTATTATTATTATTATTATTATTATTATTATTCCGGCAAATGAATTGGCCGTTTGAGGGCCTAAACATGCTCGAAAACTCATGAAATTTTGCACACGCGTCAGGTCTGGTGAAAATTTACGTATTTTAATGTTCCCAGACATAGCCAGGGAAAATTAGCTCAGTAGCGCCACCTAGAAAAATGAAAAACGCGAGCCCCCGGTATGGGTATGACCTACACGTTTGAAAGTCGGTACACCTATATAACGTTCAGAGTCGAACAAAAAAGTCTATTATGGCAATGTCCTAAACCCAACAGGAAGTCCGCCATTTTGGATTGAAGGTGACATTTTGGGTCTGATTTTACCGTTTCCATGCCTTGTACTTTAACGAACTCCTCCTTGGGATTTGGTCCTATAAACTTCAAATTTGGACAGTGTCAACTACACCCTTGTGCCATGTTAAATTGCGGAGCTTTTGAGTTTTCACAATACTATGAGGCCGTGGCGCCATGGCGAATTTCGATGACTCGCCATGAAAATCTTATTGCCTCTCATTCTGTCATACATGTTCCGATCTGGACCAAAGAGCACACATATGATAAGGCTCCATCCCTGAACATATTTCAACTGCCATATTTGACATCAAGGACAGCGCCACCTAGTGGGAACAGGAAATGTCATGTTTTACACTTTGGGGTACAGTATAGTGATGGGTGACATCTGCAGCCTCAAATTTCTCCAGGAAAGCCTTAAGGAGTTGGTCTTGGGTTACAGTGAAAACTGTGACTTTTCGCGAAAGGGTGTGACTCCAGCGGCATGGCGAACTTTGATGTCACGCCATGAATAAACAAATTAGTATAACTCAATGAAATCCAGTCTGATTAGTACCAGACTTTACAGGCATGATGTCACACCCGCCCTGAACAGATTGATGTGCCCATTGTCAGAAATACGGACAGCGCCACCTAGTGGCAACAGGAAATGTCATGGCTTTAATTTTGTTGTACTGATTTTCACAGGTTCATCTTGGCCACCTCAAAAGCGGTGAATATCACCATCAGTCCCTCGTGATGCTTCAGTGCAAAAATTGTGAGTTTAAACTGAACGGCGCACCCTGGTGGCAACGCTGTTCAACATGAAAGATGAAGTGGCTTTTGAGGGTCTTGGCAAGTTTATAGAGGCTTGAAATTTGGCACACACCTCCAAATGGATGAAGGCTTTGTTGGCATGTGATCATTTTCATTGAATAGCGCAAAATTGCTCCACAGCGCCCCCTACAAAATTTCAAAACATCAGCCCCAGCTCTGTGTTTCATCTATGAGTCTGAAACCTGGTAAACTTATGGATAATATCAAGATGTACAAAAAAGTCTCTTGGAGCAATATCCCAAATCCAACAGGAAGTCAGCCATTTTAAAATTAATGTGTAATTTTGGCGGCATTTTCCCCTCTTTTCAGGCTTCATACTTTGACGAACTCCTCCAAGGGATTTCATCATATTGAACCATTCTCCAGTGTGTGGAATCTAAAGACCTTTGTGATGTTAAATTGCGAAGCTTTTTACGTTCAAGGAAATGGGGTGGTCATGGCGGCACGTGGAGTTTCAATCACTCGCCAAAAAGCAGTAATATGCTGTCACTCAAAGACACAAAGTCCAATCTCTCCCAAAGGTCGCAGGCGTGATGAGACTCGAGCTCGGAAATGTTTGTTATGCCCTTTGTCTATAATGGTTAGAGCGCCACCTAGTGGGACGACTATACTCATGGTTGAACCAAATGAAATGTTAACTGGTGGTTAAATGCATGAATTCCATCAATGTGACATCAGATCGGACGTGCTGGTTTCAGGTGTTGGGCATGGCTCGACACGCCGGGGGTGCGAGGGCCCTCATAACGCTGCTTGCAGCTTTAATTAGGGCCCGAGCACTGATAGTGCGAAGGCCCTATTGTAATTGCTCTGTTTATTATTATTATTATTATTATTATTATTATTATTATTATTATTATTTCGGCAAATGAATTGGCCGTTTGAGGGCCTAAACATGCTCGAAAACTCATGAAATTTTGCACACGCGTCAGGTCTGGTGAAAATTTACGTATTTTAATGTTCGCAGACATGGCCAGGGAAAATTAGCTCAGTAGCGCCACCTAGAAAAATGAAAAACGCGAGCCCCCGGTATGGGTATGACCTACATGTTTGAAAGTCGGTACACCTATATAATGTTCAGAGTCGAACAAAAAAGTCTATTATGGCAATGTCCTAAACCCAACAGGAAGTCCGCCATTTTGGATTGAAGGTGACATTTTGGCTCTGATTTTACCATTTCCATGCCTCGAACTTTGACGAACTCCTCCTTGGGGTTTGATTTCATAACCTTCATATTTGGTCAGTGCCAACTACACCCTTGTGCCATGTTAAATTGCGGAGCTTTTGAGTTTTCACAATACTATGAGGCCGTGGCGCCATGGCGAATTTCGATGACTCGCCATGAAAATCTTATTGCCTCTCATTTTGTCATACATGTTCCGATCTGGACCAAAGAGCACACATATGATAAGGCTCCACCCCTGAACATATTTCAACTGCCATATTTGACATCAAGGACAGCGCCACCTAGTGGGAACAGGAAATGTCATGTTTTACACTTTGGGGTACAGTATAGTGATGGGTGACATCTGCAGCCTCAAATTTCTCCAGGAAAGCCTTAAGGAGTTGGTCTTGGGTTACAGTGAAAACTGTGACTTTTCGCAAAAGGGTGTGACCCCAGCAGCATGGCGAACTTTGATGTCACGCCATGAATAAACAAATTAGTATAACTCAATGAAATCCAGTCTGATCAGTACCAGACTTTACAGGCATGATGGCAGACCCGCCCTGAACAGATTGATGTGCCCATTGTCGGAAATACGGACAGCGCCACCTAATGGCAACAGGAAATGTCATGGCTTTAATTTTGTTGTACTGATTTTCACAGGTTGATCGTGGCCACCTCAAAAGCGGTGAATATCAACATCAGTCCCTCGTGATGCTTCAGTGCAAAAATTGTGACTTTAAACTGAACGGCGCACCCTGGTGGCAACGCGGTTCACCATGAAAGATGAAGTGGCTTTTGAGGGGCTTGGAAAGTTTATAGAGGCTTGAAATTTGGCACACACCTCCAAATGGATGAAGGCATTGTTGTTATGTAACCATTTTCCTTGAATAGCGCAAAATGGCTCCACAGCGCCCCCTACAATATTTCAAAACATCAGCCCCTGCTCTGTGTTTCATCTATGAGTCTGACACTTGGTAAGCTTGTGTAAGATATCAAGATGTACAAAAAAGTCTCTTGGAGCAATATCCCAAATCCAACAGGAAGTCAGCCATTTTAAAATTAATGTGTAATTTTGATGACATTTTCCCCCCTTTTCAGGCCTCATACTTTGACGAACTCCTCCAAGGGATTTCATCATATTGAAGCATTCTTCAGTGTGTAGAATCTAAAGACCTTTGTGATGTTAAATTGCGAAGCTTTTTCCGTTCAGGGAAACGGGGTGGTCATGGCGGCACGTAGAGTTTCAATCACTCGCAAAAAGCAGTAATCTGCTGTCACTAAAAAACACAATGTCCAATCTCTCCCAAAGGTCGCAGGTGTGATGAGACTCGAGCTTGGAAATGTTTGTTATGCTATTTGTCAATAATGGTTAGAGCGCCACCTAGTGGCATGACTATAATCCTGGTTGAATAAGATGAAATGTTAGCTGGTGATTAAAAGCATGAATTCCATCAATGTGACATCACATCGGACGTGCCGGTTTGAGGTGTTGGCAGTGGCTCGACGTGCCGGGGGTGCGAGGGCCCTCATAACGCTGCTTGCAGCTTTAATTATTATTATTATTATTATTTCGGCAAATGAATTGGCCATTTGAGGGCCTAAACATGCTCGAAAACTCATGAAATTTTGCACACGCGTCAGGTCTGGTGAAAATTTACGTATTTTAATGTTCTCAGACATGGCCAGGGAAAATTAGCTCAGTAGCGCCACCTAGAAAAATGAAAAACGCGAGCCCCCGGTATGGGTATTGCCTACAAGTTTGAAAGTCGGTACACCTATATAACGTTCAGAGTCGAACAAAAAAGTCTATTATGGCAATGTCCTAAACCCAACAGGAAGTCCGCCATTTTGGATTGAAGGTGACATTTTGGGTCTGATTTTAGCGTTTCCATGCCTTGTACTTTAACGAACTCCTCCTTGGGATTTGGTCCTATAAACTTCAAATTTGGACAGTGTCAACTACACCCTTGTGCCATGTTAAATTGCGGAGCTTTTGAGTTTTCACAATACTATGAGGCCGTGGCGCCATGGCGAATTTCGATGACTCGCCATGAAAATCTTATTGCCTCTCATTCTGTCATAGATTTTCTGACCTTGACCAAAGTCAACACATATGATAAGGCTCCACCCATGAACATATTTCAACTGCCATATTTTACATCAGGGACAGCGCCACCTAGTGGGAACAGGAAATGTCATGTTTTACACTTTGGGGTACAGTATAGTGATGGGTGACATCTGCAGCCTCAAATTTCTCCAGGAAAGCCTTAAGGAGTTGGTCTTGGGTTACAGTGAAAACTGTGAGTTTTCGCAAAAGGGTGTCACCCCAGCGGCATGGCGAATTTTGATGTCACGCCATGATGAAACAAATTAGTATAACTCAATGAAATCCAGTCTGATCAGTACCAGACTTTACAGGCATGATGTCAGACCCGCCCTGAACAGATTGATGTGCCCATTGTCAGGAATATGAAGAGCGCCACCTAGTGGGAAGAGGAAATGTCATGTCTTACACTTTGTTGTACTGATTTTCACAGGTTCATAGTGGCCACCTCAAAAGCGGTGAATATCACCATCAGTCCTTGATGATGCTTTAGTGCAAAAATTGTGACTTTAAACTGAACGGCGCACCCTGGTGGCAACGCTGTTCACCATGAAAGATGAAGTGGCTTTTGAGGGTCTTGGCAAGTTTATAGAGGCTTGAAATTTGGCACACACCTCCAATGTGACGAAGGCTTTGTTGTCATGTGATCATTTTCATTGAATATCCCAAAATGGCTCCACAGCGCCCCCTACAAAATTTCAAAACCACAGCCCCAGCTCTGTGTTTTATGTATGACTCTGAAACCTGGTAGGCTTATAGGAGATATCAAGATGTACAAAAAAGTCTCTTGGAGCAATATCCCAAATCCAACAGGAAGTCAGCCATTTTAAAATTAATGTGCAATTTTGGCAACATTTTCCCCTCTTTTCAGGCACCGTGCTTTGACGTACTCCTCCAAGGGATTTCATCATATTGAACCAATCTCCTGTGTGTGGAATCTAAAGACCTTTGTGATGTTAAATTGCGAAGCTTTTTACATTTAGGGAAACGGGGTGGTCATGGCGGCACGTGGAGTTTCAATCACTCGCCAAAAAGCAGTAATCTGCTGTCACTCAAAATCAAAATGTTCAATCTCTCCCAAAGGTCGCAGGCGTGATGAGACTCGAGCTAGGAAATGTTTGTTATGCCATTTGTCAGTAATGGTTAGAGCGCCACCTAGTGGGACAACTATAATCATGATTGAATGAGATGAATTGTTAGCTGGTGGTTAAATGCATGAATTCCATCAATGTGACATCAGATCGGAGGTGCTGGTTTTAGGTGTTGGGCGTGGCTCGACGTGCTGGGGGTGCGAGGGCCCTCATAACGCTGCTTGCAGCTTTAATTATTATTATTATTATTCCGGCAAATGAATTGGCCTTTTGAGGGCCTAAACATGCTCGAAAACTCATGAAATTTTGCACACGCGTCAGGTCTGGTGAAAATTTACGTATTTTAATGTTCTCAGACATGGCCAGGGAAAATTAGCTCAGTAGCGCCACCTAGAAAAATGAAAAATGCGAGCCCCCGGTATGGGTATGACCTACATATTTGAAAGTCGGTACACCTATATAACGTTGCGAGTCGAACAAAAAAGTCTATTATGGCAATGTCCTAAACCCAACAGGAAGTCCGCCATTTTGGATTGAAGGTGACATTTTGGGTCTGATTTTACCGTTTCCATGCCTTGTACTTTAACGAACTCCTCCTTGGGATTTGGTCCTATAAACTTCAAATTTGGACAGTGTCAACTACACCCTTGTGCCATGTTAAATTGCGGAGCTTTTGAGTTTTCACAATAGTATGAGGCCGTGGCGCCATGGCGAATTTTGATGACTCGCCATGAAAATCTTATTGCCTCTCATTCTGTCATACATGTTCCGATCTGGACCAAACAGCACACATATGATAAGGCTCCACCCCTGAACATATTTCAACTGCCATATTTGACATCAAGGACAGCGCCACCTAGTGGGAACAGGAAATGTCATGTTTTACACTTTGGGGTACAGTATAGTGATGGGTGACATCTGCAGCCTCAAATTTCTCCAGGAAAGCCTTAAGGAGTTGGTCTTGGGTTACAGTGAAAACTGTGAGTTTTCGCAAAAGGGTGTGACCCCAGCGGCGTGGCGAACTTTGATGTCACGCCATGAAGAAACAAATTAGTATAACTCAATGAAATCCAGTCTGATCAGTACCAGACTTTACAGGCATGATGTCAGACCCGCCCTGAACAGATTGATGTGCCCATTGTCGGAAATACGGACAGCGCCACCTAGTGGCAACAGGAAATGTCATGGCTTTAATTTTGTTGTACTGATTTTCACAGGTTCATCTTGGCCACCTCAAAAGCGGTGAATATCACCATCAGTCCCTCGTGATGCTTCAGTGCAAAAATTGTGACTTTAAACTGAACGGCGCACCCTGGTGGTAACGCGGTTCACCATGAAAGATGAAGTGGCTTTTGAGGGGCTTGGAAAGTTTATAGAGGCTTGAAATTTGGCACACACCTCCAAATGGATGTAGGCTTTGTTGTCATGTGATCATTTTCATTGAATAGCGCGAAATTGCTCCACAGCGCCCCCTACAAAATTTCAAAACAACAGCCCCTGCTCTGTGTTTCATCTATGAGTCTGACACTTGGTAAGCTTGTGTAAGATATCAAGATGTACAAAAAAGTCTCTTGGAGCAATATCCCAAATCCAACAGGAAGTCAGCCATTTTAAAATTAATGTGTAATTTTGGCAACATTTTCCCCTCTTTCCAGGCACCGTTCTTTGACGAACTCCTCCAAGGGATTTCATCATATTGAACCAATCTCCAGTGTGTGGAATCTAAAGACCTTTGTGATGTTAAATTGCGAAGCTTTTTACGTTCAGTGAAACGGGGTGGTTATGGTGGCACTTAGAGTTTGAATCACTCGCCAAAAAGCAGTAATCTGCTGTCACTCAAAAACACAATGTCCAATCTCTCCCAAACGTCTCAGGTGTGATGAGACTCGAGCTCGGAAGTGTTTGTTATGCCATTTGTACATAATGGTTAGAGCGCCACCTAGTGGAACGACTAACTAATCATGAATGAATGAGTTGAAATGTTAACTGGTGGTTAAATGCATGAATTCCATCAATGTGACATCAGATCGGACGTGCTGGTTTCAGGTGTTGGGCATGGCTCGACACGCCGGGGGTGCGAGGGCCCTCATAACGCTGCTTGCAGCTTTAATTATTATTATTATTATTATTCCGGCAAATGAATTGGCCTTTTGAGGGCCTAAACATGCTCGAAAACTCATGAAATTTTGCACACGCGTCAGGTCTGGTGAAAATTTACGTATTTTAATGTTCTCAGACATGGCCAGGGAAAATTAGCTCAGTAGCGCCACCTAGAAAAATGAAAAATGCGAGCCCCCGGTATGGGTAAGACCTACATATTTGAAAGTCGGTACACCTATATAACGTTGAGAGTCGAACAAAAAAGTCTATTATGGCAATGTCCTAAACCCAACAGGAAGTCCGCCATTTTGGATTGAAGGTGACATTTTGGGTCTGATTTTACCGTTTCCATGCCTTGTACTTTAACGAACTCCTCCTTGGGATTTGGTCCTATAAACTTCAAATTTGGACAGTGTCAACTACACCCTTGTGCCATGTTAAATTGCGGAGCTTTTGAGTTTTCACAATAGTATGAGGCCGTGGCGCCATGGCGAATTTTGATGACTCGCCATGAAAATCTTATTGGCTCTCATTCTGTCATACATGTTCCGATCTGGACCAAAGAGCACACATATGATAAGGCTCCACCCCTGAACATATTTCAACTGCCATATTTGACATCAAGGACAGCGCCACCTAGTGGGAACAGGAAATGTCATGTTTTACACTTTGGGGTACAGTATAGTGATGGGTGACATCTACAGCCTCAAATTTCTCCAGGAAAGCCTTAAGGAGTTGGTCTTGGGTTACAGTGAAAACTGTGACTTTTCGCAAAAGGGTGTGACCCCAGCGGCGTGGCGAACTTTGATGTCACGCCATGAAGAAACAAATTAGTATAACTCAATGAAATCCAGTCTGATCAGTACCAGACTTTACAGGCATGATGTCAGACCCGCCCTGAACAGATTGATGTGCCCATTGTCGGAAATACGGACAGCGCCACCTAGTGGCAACAGGAAATGTCATGGCTTTAATTTTGTTGTACTGATTTTCACAGGTTCATCTTGGCCACCTCAAAAGCGGTGAATATCACCATCAGTCCCTCGTGATGCTTCAGTGCAAAAATTGTGACTTTAAACTGAACGGCGCACCCTGGTGGCAACGCTGTTCAACATGAAAGATGAAGTGGCTTTTGAGGGTCTTGGCAAGTTTATAGAGGCTTGAAATTTGGCACACACCTCCAAATGGATGAAGGCTTTGTTGGCATGTGATCATTTTCATTGAATAGCGCGAAATTGCTCCACAGCGCCCCCTACAAAATTTCAAAACCACAGCCCCTGCTCTGTGTTCTATGTATGATTCTGAAACCTGGTAAGCTTATAGGAGATATCAAGATGTACAAAAAAGTCTCTTGGTGCAATATCCCAAATCCAACAGGAAGTCAGCCATTTTAAAATTAATGTGTAATTTTGGCAACATTTTCCCCTCTTTCCAGGCACCGTTCTTTGACGAACTCCTCCAAGGGATTTCATCATATTGAACCAATCTCCAGTGTGTGGAATCTAAAGACCTTTGTGATGTTAAATTGCGAAGCTTTTTACGTTCAAGGAAACGGGGTGGTTATGGCGGCACGTGGAGTTTCAATCACTGGCCAAAAAGCAGTAATCTGCTGTCACTCAAAAACACAATGTCCAATCTCTCCCAAACGTCTCAGGTGTGATGAGACTCGAGCTTGGAAGTGTTTGTTATGCAATTTGTACATAATGGTTAGAGCGCCACCTAGTGGAACGACTAACTAATCATGAATGAATGAGTTGAAATGTTAGCTGGTGGTTAAATGCATGAATTCCATCAATGTGACATCAGATCGGACGTGCTGGTTTTAGGTGTTGGGCGTGGCTCGACGCGCCGGGGGTGCGAGGGCCCTCATAACGCTGCTTGCAGCTTTAATTAGGGCCCGAGCACTGACAGTGCGAAGGCCCTATTGTAATTGCTCTGTTTATTATTATTATTATTATTATTATTATTATTATTATTATTTCGGCAAATGAATTGGCCGTTTAAGGGCCTAAACATGCTCGAAAACTCATGAAATTTTGCACACGCGTCAGGTCTGGTGAAAATTTACGTATTTTAATGTTCTCAGACATGGCCAGGGAAAATTAGCTCAGTAGCGCCACCTAGAAAAATTAAAAAACGCGAGCCCCCGGTATGGGTATGACCTACATGTTTGAAAGTCGGTACACCTATATAACGTTCAGAGTCGAACAAAAAAGTCTATTATGGCAATGTCCTAAACCCAACAGGAAGTCCGCCATTTTGGATTGAAGGTGACATTTTGGCTCTGATTTTGCCATTTCCATGCCTCGAACTTTAACGAACTCCTCCTTGGGATTTGGTCCTATAAGCTTCATCTTTGGTCAGTGTCAACTACACCCTTGTGCCATGTTAAATTGCGGAGCTTTTGAGTTTTCACAATACTATGAGGCCGTGGCGCCATGGCGAATTTCGATGACTCGCCATGAAAATCGTATTGCCTCTCATTTTGTCATACATTTTCTGACCTTGACCAAAGTGAACACATATGATAAGGCTCCACCCATGAACATATTTCAACTGCCATATTTTACATCAGGGACAGCGCCACCTAGTGGGAACAGGAAATGTCATGTTTTACACTTTGGGGTACAGTATAGTGATGGGTGACACCTGCAGCCTCAAATTTCTCCAGGAAAGCCTTAAGGAGTTGGTCTTGGGTTACAGTGAAAACTGTGAGTTTTCGCAAAAGGGTGTGACCCCAGCAGCATGGCGAACTTTGATGTCACGCCATGAAGAAACAAATTAGTATAACTCAATGAAATCCAGTCTGTTCAGTACCAGACTTTACAGGCATGATGTCAGACCCGCCCTGAACAGATTGATGTGCCCATTGTCGGGAATACGTACAGCGCCACCTAGTGGCAACAGGAAATGTCATGGCTTTAATTTTGTTGTACTGATTTTCACAGGTTCATCGTGGCCACCTCAAAAGCGGTGAATATCAACATCAGTCCCTCATGATGCTTCAGTGCAAAAATTGTGACTTTAAACTGAACGGCGCACCCTGGTGGCAACGCTGTTCAACATGAAAGATGAAGTTACTTTTGAGGGGCTTGGAAAGTTTATAGAGGCTTTAAACTTGGCCCACGCCTCCAATGTGATGAAGGCTTTGTTGTTATGTAACCATTTTCCTTGAATAGCGCAAAATGGCTCCACAGCGCCCCCTACAAAATTCCAAAATATCAGCCCCTGCTCTGTGTTTCATCTATGAGTCTGAAACTTGGTAAGCTTATGGAAGATCTTAAGATGTACAAAAAAGTCTCTTGGAGCAATATCGCAAATCCAACAGGAAGTCAGCCATTTTAAAGTTAATGTGTAATTTTGGCGACATTTTCCCATCTTTTCAGGCACCGTACTTTGACGAACTCCTCCAAGGGATTTCATCAGATTGGACCGATCTGCAGTTTGTGGAATCTAAAGACCTTTGTGATGTTAAATTGCGAAGCTTTTTACGTCCAGGGAAACGGGGTGGTTATGGCGGCACTTAGAGTTTCAATCACTCGCCAAAAAGCAGTAATCAGCTGTCACTCAAAAACACAATGTCCAATCTCTCCCAAAGGTCGCAGGTGTGATGAGACTCGAGCTTGGAAGTGTTTGTTATGCCATTTGTACATAATGGTTAGAGCGCCACCTAGTGGAACGACTAACTAATCATGAATGAATGAGTTGAAATGTTAGCTGGTGGTTAAATGCATGAATTCCATCAATGTGACATCAGATCGGACGTGCTGGTTTTAGGTGTTGGGTGTGGCTCGACACGCCGGGGTGCGAGGGCCCTCATAACGCTGCTTGCAGCTTTAATTAGGGCCCGAGCACTGACAGTGCGAAGGCCCTATTGTAATTGCTCTGTTTATTATTATTATTATTATTATTATTAGGGCCCGAGCACTGATAGTGCGAAGGCCCTATTGTAATTGCTCTGTTTATTATTATTATTATTATTATTATTATTATTATTATTATTTCGGCAAATGAATTGGCCGTTTGAGGGCCTAAACATGCTCGAAAACTCATGAAATTTTGCACACGCGTCAGGTCTGGTGAAAATTTACGTATTTTAATGTTCTCAGACATGGCCAGGGAAAATTAGCTCAGTAGCGCCACCTAGAAAAATGAAAAACGCGAGCCCCCGGTATGGGTATGGCCTACAAGTTTGAAAGTCGGTACACCTATATAATGTTCAGAGTCGAACAAAAAAGTCTATTATGGCAATGTCCTAAACCCAACAGGAAGTCCGCCATTTTGGATTGAAGGTGACATTTTGGCTCTGATTTTACCATTTCCATGCCTCGAACTTTGACGAACTCCTCCTTGGGGTTTGATTTCATAACCTTCATATTTGGTCAGTGCCAACTACACCCTTGTGCCATGTTAAATTGCAGAGCTTTTGAGTTTTCACAATACTATGAGGCCGTGGCGCCATGGCGAATTTCGATGACTCGCCATGAAAATCTTATTGCCTCTCATTTTGTCATACATTTTCTGACCTTGACCAAAGTGAACACATATGATAAGGCTCCACCCCTGAACATATTTCAACTGCCATATTTGACACCAGGGACAGCGCCACCTAGTGGGAACAGGAAATGTCATGTTTTACACTTTGGGGTACAGTATAGTGATGGGTGACACCTGCAGCCTCAAATTTCTCCAGGAAAGGCGTAAGGAGTTGGTCTTGGGTTACAGTGAAAACTGTGACTTTTCGCAAAAGGGTGTGACCCCAGCAGCATGGCGAACTTTGATGTCACGCCATGAAGAAACAAATTAGTATAACTCAATGAAATCCAGTCTGTTCAGTACCAGACTTTACAGGCATGATGTCAGACCCGCCCTGAACAGATTGATGTGCCCATTGTCGGGAATACGTACAGCGCCACCTAGTGGCAACAGGAAATGTCATGGCTTTAATTTTGTTGTACTGATTTTCACAGGTTCATCGTGGCCACCTCAAAAGCGGTGAATATCAACATCAGTCCCTCGTGATGCTTCAGTGCAAAAATTGTGACTTTAAACTGAACGGCGCACCCTGGTGGCAACGCTGTTCAACATGAAAGATGAAGTGGCTTTTGAGGGGCTTGCAAGTTTATAGAGGCTTGAAATTTGGCCCACACCTCCAAATGGATGAAGGCTTTGTTGTCATGTGATCATTTTCATTGAATAGCGCGAAATTGCTCCACAGCGCCCCCTACAAAATTTCAAAACAACAGCCCCTGCTCTGTGTTTCATCTATGAGTCTGAAACCTGGTAAGCTTATGGAAAATATCAAGATGTACAAAAAAGTCTCTTGGTGCAATATCCCAAATCCAACAGGAAGTCAGCCATTTTAAAATTAATGTGCAATTTTGGCGACATTTTCCCCTCTTTTCAGGCTTCATACTTTGACGAACTCCTCCAAGGGATTTCATCATATTGAACCATTCTCCAGTGTGTGGAATCTAAAGACCTTTGTGATGTTAAATTGCGAAGCTTTTTACGTTCAAGGAAACGGGGTGGTCATGGCGGCACGTGGAGTTTCAATCACTGGCCAAAAAGCAGTAATCTGCTGTCACTCAAAGACACAAAGTCCAATCTCTCCCAAAGGTCGCAGGCGTGATGAGACTCGAGCTCGGAAATGTTTGTTATGCCCTTTGTCTATAATGGTTAGAGCGCCACCTAGTGGGACGACTATACTCATGGTTGAACCAAATGAAATGTTAGCTGGTGGTTAAATGCATGAATTCCATCAATGTGACATGAGATCGGACGTGCTGGTTTTAGGTGTTGGGCGTGGCTCGACACGCCAGGGTGCGAGGGCCCTCATAACGCTGCTTGCAGCTTTAATTAGGGCCCGAGCACTGACAGTGCGAAGGCCCTATTGTAATTGCTCTGTTTATTATTATTATTATTATTATTTCGGCAAATGAATCGGCCTTTTGAGGGCCTAAACATGCTCGAAAACTCTGGAAATTTTGCGCACGCGTCAGGTCTGGTGAAAATTTACGTATTTTAATGGTTTTACATATGAGCACTGGGAAATGGCTCTAGAGCGCCACCTATGCCTTGTTAAATGCAGCCCTACGACCACATCGTTTCAGCTACATGTATGAAATTTGGCACACATGTGTATCATGCCAAGACGAACAAAAAAGTCTGTGGGCCCATTGACGCAAACCCAACAGGAAGTCCGCCATTTTGGATTGAAGGTGACATTTTGGCTCTGATTTTACCGTTTCCATGCCTTGTACTTTAACGAACTCCTCCTTGGGATTTGGTCGTATAAGCTTCAAATTTGGACAGTGTCAACTACACCCTTGTGCCATGTTAAATTGCGGAGCTTTTGAGTTTTCACAATACTATGAGGCCGTGGCGCCATGGCGAATTTCGATGACTCGCCATGAAAATCTTATTGCCTCTCATTCTGTCATACATGTTCCAATCTGGACCAAAGAGCACACATATGATAAGGCTCCACCCCTGAACATATTTCAACTGCCATATTTGACCTCAAGGACAGCGCCACCTAGTGGGAACAGGAAATGTCATGTTTTACACTTTGGGGTACAGTATAGTGAAGGGTGACATCTGCAGCCTCAAATTTCTCCAGGAAAGCCTTAAGGAGTTGGTCTTGGGTTACAGTGAAAACTGTGAGTTTTCGCGAAAGGGTGTGACCCCAGCAGCATGGCGAACTTTGATGTCACGCCATGAAGAAACAAATTAGTATAACTCAATGAAATCCAGTCTGATCAGTACCAGACTTTACAGGCATGATGTCAGACCCGCCCTGAACAGATTGATGTGCCCATTGTCGGAAATACGGACAGCGCCACCTAGTGGCAACAGGAAATGTCATGGCTTTAATTTTGTTGTACTGATTTTCACAGGTTCATCTTGGCCACCTCAAAAGCGGTGAATATCACCATCAGTCCCTCGTGATGCTTCAGTGCAAAAATTGTGAGTTTAAACTGAACGGCGCACCCTGGTGGCAACGCTGTTCAACATGAAAGATGAAGTGGCTTTTGAGGGTCTTGGCAAGTTTATAGAGGCTTGAAATTTGGCACACACCTCCAAATGGATGAAGGCTTTGTTGGCATGTGATCATTTTCATTGAATAGCGCGAAATTGCTCCACAGCGCCCCCTACAAAATTTCAAAACCACAGCCCCTGCTCTGTGTTTTATGTATGAATCTGAAACCTGGTAGGCTTATAGGAGATATCAAGATGTACAAAAAAGTCTCTTGGAGCAATATCCCAAATCCAACAGGAAGTCAGCCATTTTAAAATTAATGTGTAATTTTGGCAACATTTTCCCCTCTTTTCAGGCTTCATACTTTGACGAACTCCTCCAAGGGATTTCATCATATTGAACCATTCTCCAGTGTGTGGAATCTAAAGACCTTTGTGATGTTAAATTGCGAAGCTTTTTACGTTCAAGGAAACGGGGTGGTCATGGCGGCACGTGGAGTTTCAATCACTCGCCAAAAAGCAGTAATATGCTGTCACTCAAAGACACAAAGTCCAATCTCTCCCAAAGGTCACAGGCGTGATGAGACTCGAGCTCGGAAATGTTTGTTATGCCCTTTGTCTATAATGGTTAGAGAGCCACCTAGTGGGACGACTATACTCATGGTTGAACCAAATGAAATGTTAACTGGTGGTTAAATGCATGAATTCCATCAATGTGACATCAGATCGGACATGCTGGTTTCAGGTGTTGGGCATGGCTCGACACGCCGGGGGTGCGAGGGCCCTCATAACGCTGCTTGCAGCTTTAATTATTATTATTATTATTATTCCGGCAAATGAATTGGCCGTTTGAGGGCCTAAACATGCTCGAAAACTCATGAAATTTTGCACACGCGTCAGGTCTGGTGAAAATTTACGTATTTTAATGTTCTCAGACATGGCCAGGGAAAATTAGCTCAGTAGCGCCACCTAGAAAAATGAAAAACGCGAGCCCCCGGTATGGGTATGACCTACATGTTTGAAAGTCGGTACACCTATATAACGTTCAGAGTCGAACCAAAAAGTCTATTATGGCAATGTCCTAAACCCAACAGGAAGTCCGCCATTTTGGATTGAAGGTGACATTTTGGGTCTGATTTTACCGTTTCCATGCCTCGAACTTTTGCGAACTCCTCCTTGGGGTTTGATTTCATAACCTTCATATTTGGTCAGTGTCAACTACACACCTGGGCCATGTTAAATTGCGGAGCTTTTGAGTTTTCACAATACCATGAGGCCGTGGCGCCACGGCGAATTTCGATGACTCGCCATGAAAATCTTATTGCCTCTCATTTTGTCATACATTTTCTGACCTTGACCAAAGTGAACACATATGATAAGGCTCCACCCCTGAACATATTTCAACTGCCATATTTGACACCAGGGACAGCGCCACCTAGTGGGAACAGGAAATGTCATGTTTTACACTTTGGGGTACAGTATAGTGATGGGTGACATCTGCAGCCTCAAATTTCTCCAGGAAAGCCTTAAGGAGTTGGTCTTGGGTTACAGTGAAAACTGTGAGTTTTTGCGAAAGGGTGTGACCCCAGCAGCATGGCGAACTTTGATGTCACGCCATGAAGAAACAAATTAGTATAACTCAATGAAATCCAGTCTGATCAGTACCAGACTTTACAGGCATGATGTCAGACCCGCCCTGAACAGATTGATGTGCCCATTGTCGGAAATACGGACAGCGCCACCTAGTGGCAACAGGAAATGTCATGGCTTTAATTTTGTTGTACTGATTTTCACAGGTTGATCGTGGCCACCTCAAAAGCGGTGAATATCACCATCAGTCCCTCGTGATGCTTCAGTGCAAAAATTGTGACTTTAAACTGAACGGCGCACCCTGGTGGCAACGCTGTTTACGATGAAAGATGAAGTGGCTTTTGAGGGTCTTGGCAAGTTTATAGAGGCTTGAAATTTGGCACACACCTCCAATGTGACGAACGCTTTGTTGTTATGTGATCATTTTCATTGAATAGCGCGAAATGGCTCCACAGCGCCCCCTACAAATTTTCAAAACCACAGCCCCAGCTCTGTGTTTTATGTATGAATCTGAAACCTGGTAGGCTTATAGGAGATATCAAGATGTACAAAAAAGTCTCTTGGAGCAATATCCCAAATCCAACAGGAAGTCAGCCATTTTAAAATTAATGTGCAATTTTGGCAACATTTTCCCGTCTTTTCAGGCACCGTGCTTTGACGTACTCCTCCAAGGGATTTCATCAGATTGATGCAATCTCCTGTGTGTGGAATCTAAAGACCTTTGTGATGTTAAATTGCGAAGCTTTTTACGTTCAGGGAAACGGGATGGTTATGGCGGCACTTAGAGTTTGAATCACTCTCCAAAAAGCAATAATCTGCTGTCACTCAAAAACACAATGTCCAATCTCTCCCAAACGTCCCAGGTGTGATGAGACTCGAGCTCGGAAATGTTTGTTATGCCATTTGTACATAATGGTTAGAGCGCCACCTAGTGGAACGACTAACTAATCATGAATGAATGAGTTGAAATGTTAGCTGGTGGTTAAATGCATGAATTCCATCAATGTGACATCAGATCGGACGTGCTGGTTTTAGGTGTTGGGCGTGGCTCGACGTGCCGGGGGTGCGAGGGCCCTCATAACGCTGCTTGCAGCTTTAATTATTAGGGCCCGAGCACTGACAGTGCGAAGGCCCTATTGTAATTGCTCTGTTTATTATTATTATTATTATTATTATTATTATTATTATTATTTCGGCAAATGAATTGGCCGTTTGAGGGCCTAAACATTCTCGAAAACTCATGAAATTTTGCACACGCGTCAGGTCTGGTGAAAATTTACGTATTTTAATGTTCTCAGACATGGCCAGGGAAAATTAGCTCAGTAGCGCCACCTAGAAAAATGAAAAACGCGAGCCCCCGGTATGGGTATGACCTACATGTTTGAAAGTCGGTACACCTATATAACGTTGCGAGTCGAACAAAAAAGTCTATTATGGCAATGTCCTAAACCCAACAGGAAGTCCGCCATTTTGGATTGAAGGTGACATTTTGGCTCTGATTTTACCATTTCCATGCCTCGAACTTTAACGAACTCCTCCTTGGGGTTTGATTTCATAACCTTCATATTTGGTCAGTGCCAACTACACCCTTGTGCCATGTTAAATTGCGGAGCTTTTGAGTTTTCACAATACTATGAGGCCGTGGCGCCATGGCGAATTTCGATGACTCGCCATGAAAATCTTATTGCCTCTCATTTTGTCATACATTTTCTGACCTTGACCAAAGTGAACACATATGATAAGGCTCCACCCCTGAACATATTTCAACTGCCATATTTGACATCAAGGACAGCGCCACCTAGTGGGAACAGGAAATGTCATGTTTTACACTTTGGGGTACAGTATAGTGATGGGTGACATCTGCAGCCTCAAATTTCTCCAGGAAAGGCGTAAGGAGTTGGTCTTGGGGTACAGTGAAAACTGTGGCTTTTCACGAAAGGGTGTGACCTCAGCAGCATGGCGAACTTTGATATCTCGCCATGAAGAAACAAATTAGTATAACTCCATGAAATCCAGTCTGATTAGTACCAGACTTTACAGGCATGATGTCACACCCGCCCTGAACAGATTGATGTGCCCATTGTCAGGAATATGAAGAGCGCCACCTAGTGGGAACAGGAAATGTCATGTCTTACACTTTCTTGTACTGATTTTCACAGGTTCATAGTGGCCACCTCAAAAGCGGTGAATATCACCATCAGTCCTTGATGATGCTTTAGTGCAAAAATTGTGACTTTAAACTGAACGGCGCACCCTGGTGGCAACGCGGTTCACCATGAAAGATGAAGTGGCTTTTGAGGGTCTTGGCAAGTTTATAGAGGCTTGAAATTTGGCACACACCTCCAATGTGACGAAGGCTTTGTTGTCATCTGATCATTTTCATTGAATATCCCAAAATGGCTCCACAGCGCCCCCTACAAAATTTCAAAACCACAGCCCCAGCTCTGTGTTTTATGTATGAGTCTGAAACCTGGTAGGCTTATAGGAGATATCAAGATGTACAAAAAAGTCTCTTGGAGCAATATCCCAAATCCAACAGGAAGTCAGCCATTTTAAAATTAATGTGTAATTTTGGCAACATTTTCCCCTCTTTTCAGGCTTCATTCTTTGACGAACTCCTCCAAGGGATTTCATCATATTGAACCATTCTCCAGTGTGTGGAATCTAAAGACCTTTGTGATGTTAAATTGCGAAGCTTTTTACGTTCAAGGAAACGGGGTGGTCATGGCGGCACGTGGAGTTTCAATCACTCGCCAAAAAGCAGTAATATGCTGTCACTCAAAGACACAAAGTCCAATCTCTCCCAAAGGTCGCAGGCGTGATGAGACTCGAGCTCGGAAATGTTTGTTATGCCCTTTGTCTATAATGGTTAGAGCGCCACCTAGTGGGACAACTATACTCATGGTTGAACCAAATGAAATGTTAGCTGGTGGTTAAATGCATGAATTCCATCAATGTGACATCAGATCGGACGTGCTGGTTTCAGATGTTGGGCATGGCTCGACACGCCGGGGGTGCGAGGGCCCTCATAACGCTGCTTGCAGCTTTAATTATTATTATTATTATTCCGGCAAATGAATTGGCCGTTTGAGGGCCTAAACATGCTCGAAAACTCATGAAATTTTGCACACGCGTCAGGTCTGGTGAAAATTTACGTATTTTAATGTTCTCAGACATGGCCAGGGAAAATTAGCTCAGTAGCGCCACCTAGAAAAATGAAAAACGCGAGCCCCCGGTATGGGTATGACCTACAAGTTTGAAAGTCGGTACACCTATATAACTTTCAGAGTCGAACAAAAAAGTCTATTATGGCAATGTCCTAAACCCAACAGGAAGTCCGCCATTTTGGAGTGAAGGTGACATTTTGGCTCTGATTTTACCGTTTTCATGCCTTGTACTTTAACGAACTCCTCCTTGGGATTTGGTCCTATAAACTTCAAATTTGGACAGTGTCAACTACACCCTTGTGCCATGTTAAATTGCGGAGCTTTTGAGTTTTCACAATACTATGAGGCCGTGGCACCATGGCGAATTTCAATGACTCGCCATGAAAATCTTATTGCCTCTCATTTTGTCATACATTTTCTGACCTTGACCAAAGTGAACACATATGATAAGGCTCCACCCCTGAACATATTTCAACTGCCATATTTGACATCAAGGACAGCGCCACCTAGTGGGAACAGGAAATGTCATGTTTTACACTTTGGGGTACAGTATAGTGATGGGTGACATCTGCAGCCTCAAATTTCTCCAGAAAAGCCTTAAGGAGTTGGTCTTGGGTTACAGTGAAAACTGTGACTTTTCGCAAAAGGGTGTGACCCCAGCAGCATGGCGAACTTTGATGTCACGCCATGAAGAAACAAATTAGTATAACTCAATGAAATCCAGTCTGTTCAGTACCAGACTTTACAGGCATGATGTCAGACCCGCCCTGAACAGATTGATGTGCCCATTGTCGGAAATACGGACAGCGCCACCTAGTGGCAACAGGAAATGTCATGGCTTTAATTTTGTTGTACTGATTTTCACAGGTTCATCGTGGCCACCTCAAAAGCGGTGAATATCACCATCAGTCCCTCGTGATGCTTCAGTGCAAAAATTGTGACTTTAAACTGAACGGCGCACCCTGGTGGTAACGCGGTTCACCATGAAAGATGAAGTGGCTTTTGAGGGGCTTGGAAAGTTTATAGAGGCTTGAAATTTGGCACACACCTCCAAATGGATGTAGGCTTTGTTGTCATGTGATCATTTTCATTGAATAGCGCGAAATTGCTCCACAGCGCCCCCTACAAAATTTCAAAACAACAGCCCCTGCTCTGTGTTTCATCTATGAGTCTGAAACCTGGTAAGCTTATGGAAAATATCAAGATGTACAAAAAAGTCTCTTGGAGCAATATCCCAAATCCAACAGGAAGTCAGCCATTTTAAAATTAATGTGTAATTTTGGCGACATTTTCCCCTCTTTTCAGGCTTCATACTTTGACGAACTCCTCCAAGGGATTTCATCATATTGAACCATTCTCCAGTGTGTGGAATCTAAAGACCTTTGTGATGTTAAATTGCGAAGCTTTTTACGTCCAGGGAAACGGGGTGGTTATGGCGGCACTTAGAGTTTGAATCACTCGCCAAAAAGCAGTAATCTGCTGTCACTCAAAAACACAATGTCCAATCTCTCCCAAACGTCTCAGGTGTGATGAGTCTCGAGCTTGGAAGTGTTTGTTATGCCATTTGTACATAATGGTTAGAGCGCCACCTAGTGGAACGACTAACTAATCATGAATGAATGAGTTGAAATGTTAGCTGGTGGTTAAATGCATGAATTCCATCAATGTGACATCAGATCGGAGGTGCTGGTTTTAGGTGTTGGGCGTGGCTCGACGCGCCGGGGGTGCGAGGGCCCTCATAACGCTGCTTGCAGCTTTAATTATTATTATTATTATTATTCAGGCGAAACAAGGGCCTTTTTGAGGGCCTAAACATGCTCAAAAACTCATGAAATTTTGCACACATGCCAGGTCTGGTGAAAAATTTTGTATTTTAATGGTTTTACATATGAGCACTGGGAAATGGCTCTACAGCGCCACCTATGCCTTGTTAAATGCAGCCCTACGACCACATCGTTTGAGCTACATGTATGAAATTTGGCACACATGTGTATCATGCCAAGACGAACAAAAAAGTCTGTGGGCCCATTGACGCAAACCCAACAGGAAGTCCGCCATTTGGAAGAGAAGGTGACATTTTGGCTCTAATTTTGCCATTTCCATGCCTCGAACTTTTGCGAACTCCTCCTTGGGGTTTCATTTCATAACCTTCAAATTTGGACAGTGTCAACTACACCCTTGTGCCATGTTAAATTGCGGAGCTTTTGAGTTTTCACAATACTATGAGGCCGTGGCGCCATGGCGAATTTCGATGACTCGCCATGAAAATCTTATTGCCTCTCATTTTGTCATACATGTTCCGATCTGGACCAAAGAGCACACATATGATAAGGCTCCACCCCTGAACATATTTCAACTGCCATATTTGACATCAAGGACAGCGCCACCTAGTGGGAACAGGAAATGTCATGTTTTACACTTTGGGGTACAGTATAGTGATGGGTGACATCTGCAGCCTCAAATTTCTCCAGGAAAGCCTTAAGGAGTTGGTCTTGGGTTACAGTGAAAACTGTGAGTTTTCGCGAAAGGGTGTGACCCCAGCAGCATGGCGAACTTTGATGTCACGCCATGAAGAAACAAATTAGTATAACTCAATGAAATCCAGTCTGATCAGTACCAGACTTTACAGGCATGATGTCAGACCCACCCTGAACAGATTGATGTGTCCATTGTCGGAAATACGGACAGCGCCACCTAGTGGCAACAGGAAATGTCATGGCTTTAATTTTGTTGTACTGATTTTCACAGGTTCATCGTGACCACCTCAAAAGCGGTGAATATCAACATCAGTCCCTCGTGATGCTTCAGTGCAAAAATTGTGACTTTAAACTGAACGGCGCACCCTGGTGGCAACGCGGTTCACCATGAAAGATGAAGTGGCTTTTGAGGGGCTTGGAAAGTTTATAGAGGCTTGAAATTTGGCACACACCTCCAAATGGATGTAGGCTTTGTTGTCATGTGATCATTTTCATTGAATAGCGCGAAATTGCTCCACAGCGCCCCCTACAAAATTTCAAAACAACAGCCCCTGCTCTGTGTTTCATCTATGAGTCTGAAACCTGGTAAGCTTATGGAAAATATCAAGATGTACAAAAAAGTCTCTTGGAGCAATATCCCAAATCCAACAGGAAGTCAGCCATTTTAAAATTAATGTGTAATTTTGGCGACATTTTCCCCTCTTTTCAGGCTTCATACTTTGACGAACTCCTCCAAGGGATTTCATCATATTGAACCATTCTCCAGGGTGTGGAATCTAAAGACCTTTGTGATGTTAAATTGCGAAGCTTTTTACGTTCAAGGAAACGGGGTGGTCATGGCGGCACGTGGAGTTTCAATCACTGGCCAAAAAGCAGTAATATGCTGTCACTCAAAGACACAAAGTCCAATCTCTCCCAAAGGTCGCAGGCGTGATGAGACTCGAGCTCGGAAATGTTTGTTATTCCCTTTGTCTATAATGGTTAGAGCGCCACCTAGTGGGACGACTATAATGATGACTGAATGAGATGAAATGTTAGCTGGTGGTTAAATGCATGAATTCCATCAATGTGACATCAGATCGGACGTGCTGGTTTCAGGTGTTGGGCGTGGCTCGACACGCCGGGGGTGCGAGGGCCCTCATAACGCTGCTTGCAGCTTTAATTATTATTATTATTATTATTATTATTCAGGCGAAACAAGGGCCTTTTTGAGGGCCTAAACATGCTCAAAAACTCATGAAATTTTGCACACATGCCAGGTCTGGTGAAAAATTTTGTATTTTAATGGTTTTACATATGAGCACTGGGAAATGGCTCTAGAGCGCCACCTATGCCTTGTTAAATGCAGCCCTACGACCACATCGTTTGAGCTACATGTATGAAATTTGGCACACATGTGTATCATGCCAAGACGAACAAAAAAGTCTGGGGGCCCATTGACGCAAACCCAACAGGAAGTCCGCCATTTGGAAGAGAAGGTGACATTTTGGCTCTAATTTTGCCATTTCCATGCCTCGAACTTTTGCGAACTCCTCCTTGGGGTTTGATTTCATAACCTTCATATTTGGTCAGTGTCAACTACACCCTTGTGCCATGTTAAATTGCGGAGCTTTTGAGTTTTCACAATACTATGAGGCCGTGGCGCCATGGCGAATTTCGATGACTCGCCATGAAAATCTTATTGCCTCTCATTTTGTCATACATTTTCTGACCTTGACCAAAGTGAACACATATGATAAGGCTCCACCCCTGAACATATTTCAACTGCCATATTTGACCTCAAGGACAGCGCCACCTAGTGGGAACAGGAAATGTCATGTTTTACACTTTGGGGTACAGTATAGTGATGGGTGACATCTGCAGCCTCAAATTTCTCCAGGAAAGCCTTAAGGAGTTGGTCTTGGGTTACAGTGAAAACTGTGACTTTTCGCAAAAGGGTGTGACCCCAGCAGCATGGCGAACTTTGATGTCACGCCATGAAGAAACAAATTAGTATAACTCAATGAAATCCAGTCTGATCAGTACCAGACTTTACAGGCATGATGTCAGACCCGCCCTGAACAGATTGATGTGCCCATTGTCGGAAATACGGACAGCGCCACCTAGTGGCAACAGGAAATGTCATGGCTTTAATTTTGTTGTACTGATTTTCACAGGTTCATCGTGGCCACCTCAAAAGCGGTGAATATCAACATCAGTCCCTCGTGATGCTTCAGTGCAAAAATTGTGACTTTAAACTGAACGGCGCACCCTGGTGGCAACGCGGTTCACCATGAAAGATGAAGTGGCTTTTGAGGGGCTTGGAAAGTTTATAGAGGCTTGAAATTTAGCACACTCCTCCAAATGTATGAAGGCTTTGTTGTCATGTGATCATTTTCATTGAATAGCGTGAAATTGCTCCACAGCGCCCCCTTCAAAATTTCAAAACATCAGCCCCAGCTCTGTGTTTCATCTATGAGTCTGAAACCTGGTAAGCTTATGGAAAATATCAAGATGTACAAAAAAGTCTCTTGGAGCAATATCCCAAATCCAACAGGAAGTCAGCCATTTTAAAATTAATGTGTAATTTTGGCGACATTTTCCCCTCTTTTCAGGCTTCATACTTTGACGAACTCCTCCAAGGGATTTCATCATATTGAACCATTCTCCAGTGTGTGGAATCTAAAGACCTTTGTGATGTTAAATTGCGAAGCTTTTTACGTTCAAGGAAACGGGGTGGTCATGGCGGCACGTGGAGTTTCAATCACTCGCCAAAAAGCAGTAATATGCTGTCACTCAAAGACACAAAGTCCAATCTCTCCCAAAGGTCGCAGGCGTGATGAGACTCGAGCTCGGAAATGTTTGTTATGCCCTTTGTCTATAATGGTTAGAGCGCCACCTAGTGGGACGACTATACTCATGGTTGAACCAAATGAAATGTTAACTGGTGGTTAAATGCATGAATTCCATCAATGTGACATCAGATCGGACGTGCTGGTTTCAGGTGTTGGGCATGGCTCGACACGCCGGGGGTGCGAGGGCCCTCATAACGCTGCTTGCAGCTTTAATTAGGGCCCGAGCACTGAGAGTGCGAAGGCCCTATTGTATCTGCTCCGTTTCTTATTATTATTATTATTAGGGCCCGAGCACTGAGAGTGCGAAGGCCCTATTGTATCTGCTCCGTTTCTTATTATTATTAGGGCCCGAGCACTGAGAGTGCGAAGGCCCTATTGTATCTGCTCCGTTTCTTATTATTATTATTATTATTATTAGGGCCCGAGCACCGAGAGTGCGAAGGCCCTATTGTATCTGCTCCGTTTCTTATTATTATTATTATTCACCCCAAACAAGGGCCTTTTTGAGGGCCTAAACATGCTCAAAAACTCATGAAATTTTGCACACATGCCAGGTCTGGTGAAAAATTTTGTTTTTTAATGGTTTTACATATGAGCACTGGGAAATGGCTCTACAGCGCCACCTATGCCTTGTTAAATGCAGCCCTGCGACCACATCGTTTGGGCTACATGTATGAAATTTGGCACACATGTGTATCATGCCAAGACGAACAAAAAAGTCAGTCGGCCCATTGACGCAAACCCAACAGGAAGTCCGCCATTTGGAAGAGAAGGTGACATTTTGGCTCTAATTTTGCCATTTCCATGCCTCGAACTTTTGCGAACTCCTCCTTGGGGTTTGATTTCATAACCTTCATATTTGGTCAGTGTCAACTACACCCTTGTGCCATGTTAAATTGCGGAGCTTTTGAGTTTTCACAATACGGTGAGGCCGTGGCGCCATGGCGAATTTCGATGACTCGCCATGAAAATCTTATTGTCTCTCATTTTGTCATACATTTTCTGACCTTGACCAAAGAGCACACATATGATAAGGCTCCACCCCTGAACATATTTCAAGTGCCATATTTGACATAAGGGCCAGCGCCACCTAGTGGGAACAGGAAATGTCATGTTTTACACTTTGGGGTACAGTATAGTGATGGGTGACATCTGCAGCCTCAAATTTCTCCAGGAAAGCCTTAAGGAGTTGGTCTTGGGTTACAGTGAAAACTGTGAGTTTTCGTGAAAGGGTGTGACCCCAGCAGCATGGCGAACTTTGATGTCACGCCATGAAGAAACAAATTAGTATAACTCAATGAAATCCAGCCTGATCAGTACCAGACTTTCCAGGCATGATGTCAGACTCGCCCTGAACAGATTGATGTGCCCATTGTCAGAAATACGGACAGCGCCACCTAGTGGCAACAGGAAATGTCATGGCTTTAATTTTGTTGTACTGATTTTCACAGGTTCATCGTGGCCACCTCAAAAGCGGTGAATATCACCATCAGTCCCTCGTGATGCTTCAGTGCAAAAATTGTGACTTTAAACTGAACGGCGCACCCTGGTGGCAACGCTGTTCACCATGAAAGATGAAGTGGCTTTTGAGGGTCTTGGAAAGTTTATAGAGGCTTGAAATTTGGCACACACCTCCAATGTGCTTAAGGCTTTGTTGTCATCTGATCATTTTCATTGAATATCCCAAAATGGCTCCACAGCGCCCCCTACAAAATTTCAAAACCACAGCCCCAGCTCTGTGTTTTATGTATGAATCTGAAACCTGGTAGGCTTATAGGAGATATCAAGATGTACAAAAAAGTCTCTTGGAGCAATATCCCAAATCCAACAGGAAGTCAGCCATTTTAAAATTAATGTGCAATTTTGGCAACATTTTCCCCTCTTTTCAGGCACCGTGCTTTGACGTACTCCTGCAAGGGATTTCATCAGATTGATGCAATCTCCTGTGTGTGGAATCTAAAGACCTTTGTGATGTTAAATTGCGAAGCTTTTTACATTCAGGGAAACGGGGTGGTCATGGCGGCACGTAGAGTTTCAATCACTCGCCAAAAAGCAGTAATCTGCTGTCACTCAAAAACACAATGTCCAATCTCTCCCAAAGCTCATAGGCGTGATGAGACTCGAGCTCGGAAATGTTTGTTATGCCATTTGTGCATAATGGTTAGAGCGCCACCTAGTGGAACGACTAACTAATCATAAATGAATGAGTTGAAATGTTAGCTGGTGGTTAAATGCATGAATTCCATCAATGTGACATCAGATCGGAGGTGCTGGTTTTAGGTGTTGGGCGTGGCTCGACGCGCCGGGGGTGCGAGGGCCCTCATAACGCTGCTTGCAGCTTTAATTATTATTATTATTATTATTTCGGCAAATGAATTGGCCGTTTGAGGGCCTAAACATGCTCGAAAACTCATGAAATTTTGCACACGCGTCAGGTCTGGTGAAAATTTACGTATTTTAATGTTCTCAGACATGGCCAGGGAAAATTAGCTCAGTAGCGCCACCTAGAAAAATGAAAAACGCGAGCCCCCGATATGGGTATGACCTACATGTTTGAAAGTCGGTACACCTATATAACGTTCAGAGTCGAACAAAAAAGTCTATTATGGCAATGTCCTAAACCCAACAGGAAGTCCGCCATTTTGGATTGAAGGTGACATTTTGGCTCTGATTTTACCGTTTCCATGCCTCGAACTTTAACGAACTCCTCCTTGGGGTTTGATTTCATAACCTTCATATTTGGTCAATGCCAACTACACCCTTGTGCCATGTTAAATTGCGGAGCTTTTGAGTTTTCACAATACCATGAGGCCGTGGCGCCACGGCGAATTTCGATGACTCGCCATCAAAATCTTATTGCCTCTCATTTTGTCATACATTTTCTGACCTTGACCAAAGTGAACACATATGATAAGGCTCCACCCCTGAACATACTTCAACTGCCATATTTGACATCAAGGACAGCGCCACCTAGTGGGAACAGGAAATGTCATGTTTTACACTTTGGGGTACAGTATAGTGATGAGTGACATCTGCAGCCTCAAATTTCTCCAGGAAAGCCTTAAGGAGTTGGTCTTGGGGTACAGTGAAAACTGTCGCTTTTCACGAAAGGGTGTGACCTCAGCAGCATGGCGAACTTTGATATCTCGCCATGAAGAAACAAATTAGTATAACTCCATGAAATCCAGTCTGATTAGTACCAGACTTTACAGGCATGATGTCACACCCGCCCTGAACAGATTGATGTGCCCATTGTCAGGAATATGAAGAGCGCCACCTAGTGGCAACAGGAAATGTCATGTCTTACACTTTGTTGTACTGATTTTCACAGGTTCATAGTGGCCACCTCAAAAGCGGTGAATATCACCATCAGTCCTTGATGATGCTTTAGTGCAAAAATTGTGACTTTAAACTGAACGGCGCACCCTGGTGGCAACGCTGTTCACCATGAAAAATGAAGTGGCTTTTGAGGGGCTTGGAAAGTTTATAGAGGCTTGAAATTTGGCGCACACCTCCATTGTGCTTAAGGCTTTGTTGTTATGTGATCATTTTCATTGAATAGCGCAAAATGGCTCCACAGCGCCCCCTACAAAATTTCAAAACATCAGCCCCAGCTCTGTGTTTTATGTATGAGTCTGAAACCTGGTAAGCTTATAGGAGATATCAAGATGTACAAAAAAGTCTCTTGGAGCAATATCCCAAATCCAACAGGAAGTCAGCCATTTTAAAATTAATGTGTAATTTTTGTGACATTTTCCCCTCTTTCCAGGCACCGTTCTTTGACGAACTCCTCCAAGGGATTTCATCATATTGAACCAATCTCCAGTGTGTGGAATCTAAAGACCTTTGTGATGTTAAATTGCGAAGCTTTTTACGTTCAGGGAAACGGGGTGGTCATGGCGGCATGTGGAGTTTCAGTCACTCGCCAAAAAGCAGTAATCTGCTGTCACTCAAAGACACAAAGTCCAATCTCTCCCAAAGGTCGCAGGCGTGATGAGACTCGAGCTCGGAAATGTTTGTTATGCCCTTTGTCTATAATGGTTAGAGCGCCACCTAGTGGGACGACTATACTCATGGTTGAACCAAATGAAATGTTAACTGGTGGTTAAATGCATGAATACCATCAATGTGACATCAGATCGGACGTGCTGGTTTCAGGTGTTGGGCATGGCTCGACACGCCGGGGGTGCGAGGGCCCTCATAACGCTGCTTGCAGCTTTAATTATTATTATTATTATTATTATTATTCACCCCAAACAAGGGCCTTTTTGAGGGCCTAAACATGCTCAAAAACTCATGAAATTTTGCACACATGCCAGGTCTGGTGAAAAATTTTGTATTTTAATGGTTTTACTTATGAGCACTGGGAAATGGCTCTAGAGCGCCACCTATGCCTTGTTAAATGCAGCCCTACGACCACATGGTTTGAGCTACATGTATGAAATTTGGCACACATGTGTATCATTCCAAGACGAACAAAAAAGTCTGTGGGCCCATTGACGCAAACCCAACAGGAAGTCCGCCATTTGGAAGAGAAGGTGACATTTTGGCTCTAATTTTGCCATTTCCATGCCTCGAACTTTAACGAACTCCTCCTTGGGATTTGGTCCTATAAACTTCAAATTTGGACAGTGTCAACTACACCCTTGTGCCATGTTAAATTGCGGAGCTTTTGAGTTTTCACAATACTATGAGGCCGTGGCGCCATGGCGAATTTCGATGACTCGCCATGAAAATCTTATTGCCTCTCATTTTGTCATACATTTTCTGACCTTGACCAAAGTGAACACATATGATAAGGCTCCACCCCTGAACATATTTCAACTGCCATATTTGACATCAAGGACAGCGCCACCTAGTGGGAACAGGAAATGTCATGTTTTACACTTTGGGGTACAGTATAGTGATGGGTGACATCTGCGGCCTCAAATTTCTCCAGGAAAGCCTTAAGGAGTTGGTCTTGGGTTACAGTGAAAACTGTGAGTTTTCGCGAAAGGGTGTGACCCCAGCAGCATGGCGAACTTTGATGTCACGCCATGAAGAAACAAATTAGTATAACTCAATGAAATCCAGTCTGATCAGTACCAGACTTTACAGGCATGATGTCAGACCTGCCCTGAACAGATTGATGTGCCCATTGTCGGGAATACGTACAGCGCCACCTAGTGGCAACAGGAAATGTCATGGCTTTAATTTTGTTGTACTGATTTTCACAGGTTCATCGTGGCCACCTCAAAAGCGGTGAATATCAACATCAGTCCCTCGTGATGCTTCAGTGCAAAAATTGTGACTTTAAACTGAACGGCGCACCCTGGTGGCAACGCGGTCCACCATGAAAGATGAAGTGGCTTTTGAGGGGCTTGGAAAGTATATAGAGGCTTTAAATTTAGCACACCCCTCCAAATGGATGAAGGCTTTGTTGTCATGTGATCATTTTTATTGAATAGCGCGAAATGGCTCCACAGCGCCCCCTACAAAATTTCAAAACCACAGCCCCAGCTCTGTGTTTTATGTATGAGTCTGAAACCTGGTAAGCTTATAGGAGATATCAAGATGTACAAAAAAGTCTCTTGGAGCAATATCCAAAATCCAACAGGAAGTCAGCCATTTTAAAATTAATGTGCAATTTTGGCGACATTTTCCCCTCTTTTCAGGCTTCATACTTTGACGAACTCCTCCAAGGGATTTCATCATATTGAACCATTCTCCAGTGTGTGGAATCTAAAGACCTTTGTGATGTTAAATTGCGAAGCTTTTTACGTTCAAGGAAACGGGGTGGTCATGGCGGCACGTGGAGTTTCAATCACTCGCCAAAAAGCAGTAATATGCTGTCACTCAAAGACACAAAGTCCAATCTCTCCCAAAGGTCGCAGGCGTGATGAGACTCGAGCTCGGAAATGTTTGTTATGCCATTTGTGCATAAGGGTTAGAGCGCCACCTAGTGGAACAACTAACAAATCATGAATGAATGAGTTGAAATGTTAGCTGGTGGTTAAATGCATGAATTCCATCAATGTGACATCACATCGGACGTGCTGGTTTTAGGTGTTGGGCGTGGCTCGACACGCCGGGGGTGCGAGGGCCCTCATAACGCTGCTTGCAGCTTTAATTAGGGCCCGAGCACTGACAGTGCGAAGGCCCTATTGTAATTGCTCTGTTTATTATTATTATTATTATTATTATTATTATTATTATTCCGGCAAATGAATTGGCCTTTTGAGGGCCTAAACATGCTCGAAAACTCATGAAATTTTGCACACGCGTCAGGTCTGGTGAAAATTTACGTATTTTAATGTTCTCAGACATGGCCAGGGAAAATTAGCTCAGTAGCGCCACCTAGAAAAATGAAAAACGCGAGCCCCCGGTATGGGTATGACCTACATGTTTGAAAGTCGGTACACCTATAAAATGTTCAGAGTCGAAAAAAAAAGTCTATTATGGCAATGTCCTAAACCCAACAGGAAGTCCGCCATTTTGGATTGAAGGTGACATTTTGGCTCTGATTTTACCATTTCCATGCCTCGAACTTTAACGAACTCCTCCTTGGGATTTGGTCCTATAAACTTCAAATTTGGACAGTGTCAACTACACCCTTGTGCCATGTTAAATTGCGGAGCTTTTGAGTTTTCACAATACTATGAGGCCGTGGCGCCATGGCGAATTTCGATGACTCGCCATGAAAATCTTATTGCCTCTCATTTTGTCATACATTTTCTGACCTTGACCAAAGTGAACACATATGATAAGGCTCCACCCCTGAACATATTTCAACTGCCATATTTGACCTCAAGGACAGCGCCACCTAGTGGGAAGAGGAAATGTCATGTTTTACACTTTGGGGTACAGTATAGTGATGGGTGACATCTGCAGCCTCAAATTTCTCCAGGAAAGCCTTAAGGAGTTGGTCTTGGGTTACAGTGAAAACTGTGAGTTTTCGCCAAAGGGTGTGACCCCAGCAGCATGGCGAACTTTGATGTCACGCCATGAAGAAACAAATTAGTATAACTCAATGAAATCCAGTCTGATCAGTACCAGACTTTACAGGCATGATGTCAGACCCGCCCTGAACAGATTGATGTGCCCATTGTCGGAAATACGGACAGCGCCACCTAGTGGCAACAGGAAATGTCATGGCTTTAATTTTGTTGTACTGATTTTCACAGGCTCATCGTGGCCACCTCAAAAGCGGTGAATATCATCATCAGTCCCTCGTGATGCTTCAGTGCAAACATTGTGACTTTAAACTGAACGGCGCACCCTGGTGGCAACGCTGTTCACCATGAAAGATGAAGTGGCTTTTGAGGGTCTTGGCAAGTTTATAGAGGCTTGAAATTTGGCACACACCTCCAATGTGATGAAGGCTTTGTTGTCATGTGATCATTTTCATTGAATATCCCAAAATGGCTCCACAGCGCCCCCTACAAAATTTCAAAACCACAGCCCCAGCTCTGTGTTTTATGTATGAATCTGAAACCTGGTAGGCTTATAGGAGATATCAAGATGTACAAAAAAGTCTCTTGGAGCAATATCCCAAATCCAACAGGAAGTCAGCCATTTTAAAATTAATGTGCAATTTTGGCGACATTTTCCCCTCTTTTCAGGCTTCATACTTTGACGAACTCCTCCAAGGGATTTCATCAGATTGAACCAATCTCCAGTGTGAGGAATCTAAAGACCTTTGTGATGTTAAATTGCGAAGCTTTTTACATTAAGGGAAATGGGGTGGTCATGGCGGCACGTGGAGTTTCAATCACTCGCCAAAAAGCAGTAATCTGCTGTCACTCAAAATCAAAATGTTCAATCTCTCCCAAAGGTCACAGGCGTGATGAGACTCGAGCTAGGAAATGTTTGTTATGCCATTTGTCGGTAATAGTTAGAGCGCCACCTAGTGGGACAACTATAATCATGATTGAATGAGTTGAATTGTTAGCTGGTGGTTAAATGCATGAATTCCATCAATGTGACATCAGATCGGAGGTGCTGGTTTTAGGTGTTGGGCGTGGCTCGACGTGCTGGGGGTGCGAGGGCCCTCATAACGCTGCTTGCAGCTTTAATTATTATTATTATTATTATTTCGGCAAATGAATTGGCCGTTTGAGGGCCTAAACATGCTCGAAAACTCATGAAATTTTGCACACGCGTCAGGTCTGGTGAAAATTTACGTATTTTAATGTTCTCAGACATGGCCAGGGAAAATTAGCTCAGTAGCGCCACCTACAAAAATGAAAAACGCGAGCCCCCGGTATGGGTATGGCCTACAAGTTTGAAAGTCGGTACACCTATATAACGTTCAGAGTTGAACAAAAAAGTCTATTATGGCAATGTCCTAAACCCAACAGGAAGTCCGCCATTTTGGATTGAAGGTGACATTTTGGCTCTAATTTTGCCATTTCCATGCCTCGAACTTTTGCGAACTCCTCCTTGGGGTTTCATTTCATAACCTTCAAATTTGGACAGTGTCAACTACACCCTTGTGCCATGTTAAATTGCGGAGCTTTTGAGTTTTCACAATACTATGAGGCCGTGGCGCCATGGCGAATTTCGATGACTCGCCATGAAAATCTTATTGCCTCTCATTTTGTCATACATTTTCTGACCTTGACCAAAGTGAACACATATGATAAGGCTCCACTCCTGAACATATTTCAACTGCCATATTTGACACCAGGGACAGCGCCACCTAGTGGGAACAGGAAATGTCATGTTTTACACTTTGGGGTACAGTATAGTGATGGGTGACATCTGCAGCCTCAAATTTCTCCAGAAAAGCCTTAAGGAGTTGGTCTTGGGTTACAGTGAAAACTGTGACTTTTCGCAAAAGGGTGTGACCCCAGCAGCATGGCGAACTTTGATGTCACGCCATGAAGAAACAAATTAGTATAACTCAATGAAATCCAGTCTGATCAGTACCAGACTTTACAGGCATGATGTCAGACCCGCCCTGAACAGATTGATGTGCCCATTGTCGGGAATACGGACAGCGCCACCTAGTGGGAACAGGAAATGTCATGGCTTTAATTTTGTTGTACTGATTTTCACAGGTTCATCGTGGCCACCTCAAAAGCGGTGAATATCACCATCAGTCCCTTGTGATGCTTCAGTGCAAAAATTGTGACTTTAAACTGAACGGCGCACCCTGGTGGCAACGCGGTTCACCATGAAAGATGAAGTGGCTTTTGAGGGGCTTGGAAGGTTTAAAAAGTCTTGAAATTTGGCGCACACCTCCAATGTGGTTAAGGCTTTGTTGTTATGTGATCATTTTCATTGAATATCCCAAAATGGCTCCACAGCGCCCCCTACAAAATTTCAAAATCACAGCCCCTGCTCTGTGTTTTATGTATGAGTCTGAAACCTGGTAAGCTTATAGGAGATATCAAGATGTACAAAAAAGTCTCTTGGAGCAATATCCCAAATCCAACAGGAAGTCAGCCATTTTAAAATTAATGTGCAATTTTGGCAACATTTTCCCCTCTTTTCAGGCATCGTTCTTTGACGAACTCCTCCAAGGGATTTCATCAGATTGCACTATTCTTCAGCTTGTGGAATCTAAAGACCTTTGTGATGTTAAATTGCGAAGCTTTTTACGTTCAGGGAAACGGGATAGTTATGGCGGCACTTAGAGTTTCAATCACTCTCCAAAAAGCAATAATCTGCTGTCACTCAAAAACACAATGTTCAATCTCTCCCAAACGTCCCAGGTGTGATGAGACTCGAGCTCGGAAATGTTTGGTATGCCATTTGTCGGTAATAGTTAGAGCGCCACCTATTGGGACGACTATAATCATGGTTCAATGAGATGAAATGTTAGCTGGTGGTTAAATGCATGAATTCCATCAATGTGACATCACATCGGACGTGCTGGTTTTAGGTGTTGGGCGTGGCTCGACACGCCGGGGTGCGAGGGCCCTCATAACGCTGCTTGCAGCTTTAATTATTATTATTATTATTATTATTCACCCCAAACAAGGGCCTTTTTGAGGGCCTAAACATGCTCAAAAACTCATGAAATTTTGCACACATGCCAGGTCTGGTGAAAAATTTTGTATTTTAATAGTTTTACATATGAGCACTGGGAAATGGCTCTACAGCGCCACCTATGCCTTGTAAAATGCAGCCCTACGACCACATCGTTTGGGCTACATGTATGAAATTTGGCACACATGTGTATCATGCCAAGACGAACAAAAAAGTCAGTGGGCCCATTGACGCAAACCCAACAGGAAGTCCGCCATTTGGACGTGAAGGTGACATTTTGGCTCTAATTTTGCCGTTTCCATGCCTCGAACTTTTACGAACTCCTCCTTGGGATTTGGTCGTATAAGCTTCATCTTTGGTCAGTGTCAACTACACACCTGGGCCATGTTAAATTGCGGAGCTTTTGAGTTTTCACAATACCATGAGGCCGTGGCGCCACGGCGAATTTCGATGACTCGCCATGAAAATCTTATTGCCTCTCATTTTGTCATATATTTTCTGACCTTGACCAAAGTGAACACATATGATAAGGCTCCACCCCTGAACATATTTCAACTGCCATATTTGACACCAGGGACAGCGCCACCTAGTGGGAACAGGAAATGTCATGTTTTACACTTTGGGGTACAGTATTGTGATGGGTGACATCTGCAGCCTCAAATTTCTCCAGAAAAGCCTTAAGGAGTTGGTCTTGGGTTACAGTGAAAACTGTGAGTTTTCGCAAAAGGGTGTGACCCCAGCGGCATGGCGAACTTTGATGTCACGCCATGAAGAAACAAATTAGTATAACTCAATGAAATCCAGTCTGATCAGTACCAGACTTTACAGGCATGATGTCAGACCCGCCCTGAACAGATTGATGTGCCCATTGTCGGAAATACGGACAGCGCCACCTACTGGCAACAGGAAATGTCATGGCTTTAATTTTGTTGTACTGATTTTTACAGGTTCATCGTGGCCACCTCAAAAGCGGTGAATATCACCATCAGTCCCTCGTGATGCTTCAGTGCAAAAATTGTGACTTTAAACTGAACGGCGCACCCTGGTGGCAACGCGGTCCACCATGAAAGATGAAGTGGCTTTTGAGGGGCTTGGAAAGTTTATAGAGGCTTGAAAGTTGGCACACACCTCCAAATGTATGAAGGCTTTGTTGTTATGTGATCATTTTCATTGAATAGCGCAAAATGGCTCCAGAGCGCCCCCTACAATATTTCAAAAAGTCAGCCCCAGCTCTGTGTTTCATCTATGAGTCTGAAACCTGGTAAGCTTATAGGAGATATCAAGATGTACAAAAAAGTCTCTTGGAGCAATATCCCAAATCCAACAGGAAGTCAGCCATTTTAAAATTCATGTGTAATTTTGGCGACATTTTCCCCTCTTTTTAGGCTTCATACTTTGACGAACTCCTCCAAGGGATTTCATCATATTGAACCATTCTCCAGTGTGTGGAATCTAAAGACCTTTGTGATGTTAAATTGCGAAGCTTTTTACGTTCAAGGAAACGGGGTGGTCATGGCGGCACGTGGAGTTTCAATCACTCGCCAAAAAGCAGTAATATGCTGTCACTCAAAGACACAAAGTCCAATCTTTCCCAAAGGTCGCAGGCGTGATGAGACTCGAGCTCGGAAATGTTTGTTATGCCCTTTGTCTATAATGGTTAGAGCGCCACCTAGTGGGACGACTATACTCATGGTTGAACCAAATGAAATGTTAGCTGGTGGTTAAATGCATGAATTCCATCAATGTGACATCAGATCGGACGTGCTGGTTTCAGGTGTTGGGCATGGCTCGACACGCCGGGGGTGCGAGGGCCCTCATAACGCTGCTTGCAGCTTTAATTAGGGCCCGAGCACTGAGAGTGCGAAGGCCCTATTGTATCTGCTCCGTTTCTTATTATTAGGGCCCGAGCACCGAGAGTGCGAAGGCCCTATTGTATCTGCTCCGTTTCTTATTATTATTAGGGCCCGAGCACTGACAGTGCGAAGGCCCTATTGTATCTGCTCCGTTTCTTATTATTATTATTATTATTATTATTATTATTATTATTATTATTATTATTATTATTCACCCCAAACAAGGGCCTTTTTGAGGGCCTAAACATGCTCAAAAACTCATGAAATTTTGCACACATGCCAGGTCTGGTGAAAAATTTTGTATTTTAATGGTTTTACTTATGAGCACTGGGAAATGGCTCTAGAGCGCCACCTATGCCTTGTTAAATGCAGCCCTACGACCACATGGTTTGAGCTACATGTATGAAATTTGGCACACATGTGTATCATTCCAAGACGAACAAAAAAGTCTGTGGGCCCATTGACGCAAACCCAACAGGAAGTCCGCCATTTGGAAGAGAAGGTGACATTTTGGCTCTAATTTTGCCATTTCCATGCCTCGAACTTTAACGAACTCCTCCTTGGGATTTGATCCTATAAACTTCAAATTTGGACAGTGTCAACTACACCCTTGTGCCATGTTAAATTGCGGAGCTTTTGAGTTTTCACAATACTATGAGGCCGTGGCGCCATGGCGAATTTCGATGACTCGCCATGAAAATCTTATTGCCTCTCATTTTGTCATACATTTTCTGATCTTGACCAAAGTGAACACATATGATAAGGCTCCACCCCTGAACATATTTCAACTGCCATATTTGACATCAAGGACAGCGCCACCTAGTGGGAACAGGAAATGTCATGTTTTACACTTTGGGGTACAGTATAGTGATGGGTGACATCTGCAGCCTCAAATTTCTCCAGAAAAGCCTTAAGGAGTTGGTCTTGGGTTACAGTGAAAACTGTGAGTTTTCGCAAAAGGGTGTGACCCCAGCAGCATGGCGAACTTTGATGTCACGCCATGAAGAAACAAATTAGTATAACTCAATGAAATCCAGTCTGATCAGTACCAGACTTTACAGGCATGATGTCAGACCCGCCCTGAACAGATTGATGTGCCCATTGTCGGGAATACGGACAGCGCCACCTAGTGGGAACAGGAAATGTCATGGCTTTAATTTTGTTGTACTGATTTTCACAGGTTCATCGTGGCCACCTCAAAAGCGGTGAATATCACCATCAGTCCCTTGTGATGCTTCAGTGCAAAAATTGTGACTTTAAACTGAACGCTGCACCCTGGTGGCAACGCGGTTCACCATGAAAGATGAAGTGGCTTTTGAGGGGCTTGGAAAGTTTAAAAAGTCTTGAAATTTGGCGCACACCTCCAATGTGGTTAAGGCTTTGTTGTTATGTGATCATTTTCATTGAATATCCCAAAATGGCTCCACAGCGCCCCCTACAAAATTTCAAAATCACAGCCCCTGCTCTGTGTTTTATGTATGAGTCTGAAACCTGGTAAGCTTATAGGAGATATCAAGATGTACAAAAAAGTCTCTTAGAGCAATATCCCAAATCCAACAGGAAGTCAGCCATTTTAAAATTAATGTGCAATTTTGGCAACATTTTCCCCTCTTTTCAGGCATCGTTCTTTGACGAACTCCTCCAAGGGATTTCATCAGATTGCACTATTCTTCAGCTTGTGGAATCTAAAGACCTTTGTGATGTTAAATTGCGAAGCTTTTTACGTTCAAGGAAACGGGATGGTTATGGCGGCACTTAGAGTTTGAATCACTCTCCAAAAAGCAATAATCTGCTGTCACTCAAAAACACAAAGTCCAATCTCTCCCAAAGGTCGCAGGCGTGATGAGACTTGAGCTCGGAAATGTTTGGTATGCCCTTTGTCTATAATGGTTAGAGCGCCACCTAGTGGGACGACTATACTCATGGTTGAGGCAAATGAAATGTTAGCTGGTGGTTAAATGCATGAATTCCATCAATGTGACATCAGATCGGACGTGCTGGTTTCAGATGTTGGGCATGGCTCGACACGCCGGGTGTGCGAGGGCCCTCATAACGCTGCTTGCAGCTTTAATTATTATTATTATTATTATTATTCAGGCAAAACAAGGGCCTTTTTGAGGGCCTAAACATGCTCAAAAACTCATGAAATTTTGCACACATGCCAGGTCTGGTGAAAAATTTTGTATTTTAATGGTTTTACATATGAGCACTGGGAAATGGCTCTAGAGCGCCACCTATGCCTTGTTAAATGCAGCCCTACGACCACATCGTTTGAGCTACACGTATGAAATTTGGCACACATGTGTATCATGCCAAGACGAACAAAAAAGTCTGTGGGCCCATTGACGCAAACCCAACAGGAAGTCCGCCATTTGGAAGAGAAGGTGACATTTTGGCTCTAATTTTGCCATTTCCATGCCTCGAACTTTTGCGAACTCCTCCTTGGGGTTTGATTTCATAACCTTCATATTTGGTCAGTGCCAACTACACCCTTGTGCCATGTTAAATTGCGGAGCTTTTGAGTTTTCACAATACTATGAGGCCGTGGCGCCACGGCGAATTTCGATGACTCGCCATGAAAATCTTATTGCCTCTCATTCTGTCATACATTGTCCGATCTGGACCAAAGAGCACACATATGATAAGGCTCCAGCCCTGAACATATTTCAACTGCCATATTTGACGTCAGCGACAGCGCCACCTAGTGGGAACAGGAAATGTCATGTTTTACACTTTGGGGTACAGTATTGTGATGGGTGACATCTGCAGCCTCAAATTTCTCCAGGAAAGCCTTAAGGAGTTGGTCTTGGGTTACAGTGAAAACTGTGACTTTTCGCAAAAGGGTGTGACCCCAGCAGCATGGCGAACTTCGATGTCTCGCCATGAAGAAACAAATTAGTATAACTCAATGAAATCCAGTCTGATCAGTACCAGACTTTACAGGCATGATGTCAGACGCGCCCTGAACAGATTGATGTGCCCATTGTCGGAAATACGGACAGCGCCACCTAGTGGCAACAGGAAATGTCATGGCTTTAATTTTGTTGTACTGATTTTCACAGGTTCATCGTGGCCACCTCAAAAGCGGTGAATATCACCATCAGTCCCTCGTGATGCTTCAGTACAAAAATTGTGACTTTAAACTGAACGGCGCACCCTGGTGGCAACGCTGTTCATGATGAAAGATGAAGTGGCTTTTGAGGGTCTTGGCAAGTTTATAGAGGCTTGAAATTTGGCACACACCTCCAATGTGACGAAGGCTTTTTTGTCATGTGATCATTTTCATTGAATATCCCAAAATGGCTCCACAGCGCCCCCTACAAATTTTCAAAACCACAGCCCCAGCTCTGTGTTTTATGTATGAATCTGAAACCTGGTAGGCTTATAGGAGATATCAAGATGTACAAAAAAGTCTCTTGGAGCAATATCCCAAATCCAACAGGAAGTCAGCCATTTTAAAATTAATGTGCAATTTTGGCACCATTTTCCCCTCTTTTCAGGCACCGTGCTTTGACGTACTCCTCCAAGGGATTTCATCAGATTGATGCAATCTCCTGTGTGTGGAATCTAAAGACCTTTGTGATGTTAAATTGCGAAGCTTTTTACGTTCAGGGAAACGGGATGGTTATGGCGGCACTTAGAGTTTGAATCACTCTCCAAAAAGCAATAATCTGCTGTCACTCAAAAACACAATGTCCAATCTCTCCCAAACGTCCCAGGTGTGATGAGACTCGAGCTCGGAAATGTTTGTTATGCCATTTGTACATAATGGTTAGAGCGCCACCTAGTGGAACGACTAACTAATCATGAATGAATGAGTTGAAATGTTAGCTGGTGGTTAAATGCATGAATTCCATCAATGTGACATCAGATCGGACGTGCTGGTTTTAGGTGTTGGGCGTGGCTCGACGTGCCGGGGGTGCGAGGGCCCTCATAACGCTGCTTGCAGCTTTAATTATTATTATTATTATTATTATTATTATTCAGGCAAAACAAGGGCCTTTTTGAGGGCCTAAACATGCTCAAAAACTCATGAAATTTTGCACACATGCCAGGTCTGGTGAAAAATTTTGTATTTTAATGGTTTTACATATGAGCACTGGGAAATGGCTCTAGAGCGCCACCTATGCCTTGTTAAATGCAGCCCTACGACCACATGGTTTGAGCTACATGTATGAAATTTGGCACACATGTGTATCATGCCAAGACGAACAAAAAAGTCTGTGGGCCCATTGACACAAACCCAACAGGAAGTCCGCCATTTGGAAGAGAAGGTGACATTTTGGCTCTAATTTTGCCATTTCCATGCCTCGAACTTTTGCGAACTCCTCCTTGGGGTTTCATTTCATAACCTTCAAATTTGGACAGTGTCAACTACACCCTTGTGCCATGTTAAATTGCGGAGCTTTTGAGTTTTCACAATACTATGAGGCCGTGGCGCCATGGCGAATTTCGATGACTCGCCATGAAAATCTTATTGCCTCTCATTTTGTCATACATTTTCTGACCTTGACCAAAGTGAACACATATGATAAGGCTCCACCCCTGAACATATTTCAACTGCCATATTTGACATCAAGGACAGCGCCACCTAGTGGGAACAGGAAATGTCATGTTTTACACTTTGGGGTACAGTATAGTGATGGGTGACATCTGCAGCCTCAAATTTCTCCAGGAAAGCCTTAAGGAGTTGGTCTTGGGTTACAGTGAAAACTGTGACTTTTCGCGAAAGGGTGTGACCCCAGCAGCATGGCGAACTTTGATGTCACGCCATGAAGAAACAAATTAGTATAACTCAATGAAATCCAGTCTGATCAGTACCAGACTTTACAGGCATGATGTCAGACCCGCCCTGAACAGATTGATGTGCCCATTGTCGGAAATACGGACAGCGCCACCTAGTGGCAACAGGAAATGTCATGGCTTTCATTTTGTTGTACTGATTTTCACAGGTTCATCGTGGCCACCTGAAAAGCGGTGAATATCACCATCAGTCCCTCGTGATGCTTCAGTGCAAAAATTGTGACTTTAAACTGAACGGCGCACCCTGGTGGCAACGCTGTTCACCATGAAAGATGAAGTGGCTTTTGAGGGTCTTGGCAAGTGTATAGAGGCTTGAAATTTGGCACACACCTCCAATGTGACGAAGGCTTTGTTGGCATGTGATAATTTTCATTGAATATCCCAAAATGGCTCCACAGCGCCCCCTACAAAATTTCAAAACCACAGCCCCAGCTCTGTGTTTTATGTATGAATCTGAAACCTGGTAGGCTTATAGGAGATATCAAGATGTACAAAAAAGTCTCTTGGAGCAATATCCCAAATCCAACAGGAAGTCAGCCATTTTAAAATTAATGTGTAATTTTGGCGACATTTTCCCCTCTTTTCAGGCTTCATACTTTGACGAACTCCTCCAAGGGATTTCATCAGATTGGACCGATCTGAAGTTTGTGGAATCTAAAGACCTTTGTGATGTTTAATTGCAAAGCTTTTTACGTTCAGGGAAACGGGGTGGTCATGGCGGGACTTAGAGTTTCAATCACTCACCAAAAAGCAGTAATCTGCTGTCACTCAAAAACACAATATCCAATCTCTCCCAAACGTCGCAGGTGTGATGAGACTCGAGCTCGGAAATGTTTGTTATGCCATTTGTCGGTAATAGTTAGAGCGCCACCTAGTGGGACGACTATAATCATGGTTCAATGAGATGAAATGTTAGCTGGTGGTTAAATGCATGAATTCCATCAATGTGACATCACATCGGACGTGCTGGTTTTAGGTGTTGGGCGTGGCTCGACACGCCAGGGTGCGAGGGCCCTCATAACGCTGCTTGCAGCTTTAATTATTATTATTATTATTAGGGCCCGAGCACTGACAGTGCGAAGGCCCTATTGTAATTGCTCTGTTTATTATTATTATTATTATTATTATTATTAGGGCCCGAGCACTGACAGTGCGAAGGCCCTATTGTAATTGCTCTGTTTATTATTATTATTATTATTATTATTATTATTATTATTATTTCGGCAAATGAATTGGCCGTTTGAGGGCCTAAACATGCTCGAAAACTCATGAAATTTTGCACACGCGTCAGGTCTGGTGAAAATTTACGTATTTTAATGTTCTCAGACATGGCCAGGGAAAATTAGCTCAGTAGCGCCACCTAGAAAAATGAAAAACGCGAGCCCCCGGTATGGGTATGACCTACATGTTTGAAAGTCGGTACACCTATATAACGTTGAGAGTCGAACAAAAAAGTCTATTATGGCAATGTCCTAAACCCAACAGGAAGTCCGCCATTTTGGATTGAAGGTGACATTTTGGCTCTAATTTTGCCATTTCCATGCCTTGTACTTTAACGAACTCCTCCTTGGGATTTGGTCCTATAAACTTCAAATTTGGACAGTGTCAACTATACCCTTGTGCCATGTTAAATTGCGGAGCTTTTGAGTTTTCACAATACTATGAGGCCGTGGCGCCATGGCGAATTTCGATGACTCGCCATGAAAATCTTATTGCCTCTCATTTTGTCATACATGTTCCGATCTGGACCAAAGAGCACACATATGATAAGGCTCCACCCCTGAACATATTTCAACTGCCATATTTGACATCAAGGACAGCGCCACCTAGTGGGAACAGGAAATGTCATGTTTTACACTTTGGGGTACAGTATAGTGATGGGTGACATCTGCAGCCTCAAATTTCTCCAGGAAAGCCTTAAGGAGTTGGTCTTGGGTTACAGTGAAAACTGTGAGTTTTCGCGAAAGGGTGTGACCCCAGCAGCATGGCGAACTTTGATGTCACGCCATGAAGAAACAAATTAGTATAACTCAATGAAATCCAGTCTGATCAGTACCAGACTTTACAGGCATGATGTCAGACCCGCCCTGAACAGATTGATGTGCCCATTGTCGGAAATACGGACAGCGCCACCTAGTGGCAACAGGAAATGTCATGGCTTTAATTTTGTTGTACTGATTTTCACAGGTTCATCGTGGCCACCTCAAAAGCGGTGAATATCCCCATCAGTCCCTCGTGATGCTTCAGTGCAAAAATTGTGACTTTAAACTGAACGGCGCACCCTGGTGGCAATGCGGTTCATCATGAAAGATGAAGTGGCTTTTGAGGGGCTTGGAAAGTTTATAGAGGCTTGAAATTTGGCACACACCTCCAAATGGATGAAGGCTTTGTTGTCATGTGATCATTTTCATTGAATAGCGCGAAATGGCTCCACAGCGCCCCCTACGAAATTTCAAAACCACAGCCCCAGCTCTGTGTTTCATCTATGAGTCTGAAACCTGGTAAGCTTATAGGAGATATCAAGATGTACAAAAAAGTCTCTTGGAGCAATATCCCAAATCCAACAGGAAGTCAGCCATTTTAAAATTAATGTGCAATTTTGGCAACATTTTCCCCTCTTTTCAGGCATCGTTCTTTGACGAACTCCTCCAAGGGATTTCATCAGATTGCACTATTCTTCAGTGTGTGGAATCCAAAGACCTTTGTGTTGTTAAATTGCGAAGCTTTTTACGTTCAGGGAAACGGGGTGGTTATGGCGGCACGTAGACTCTCAATCACTCGCCAAAACGCAGTAATCTGCTGTTACTCAAAAACACAATGTCCAATCTTACCCAAACGTCGCAGGCATAATGAGACTTGAGTTCGGAAATGTTTGTTATGCCATTTGTACATAATGGTTAGAGTGCCACCTAGTGGAACGACTAGCTAATCATGAATGAATGAGTTGAAATGTTAGCTGGTGGTTAAATGCATGAATTCCATCAATGTGACATCAGATTGGACGTGCTGGTTTTAGGTGTTGGCAGTGGCTCGACGTGCCGGGGGTGCGAGGGCCCTCATAACGCTGCTTGCAGCTTTAATTATTATTATTATTATTATTATTATTATTATTATTATTATTATTATTCCGGCAAATGAATTGGCCTTTTGAGGGCCTAAACATGCTCGAAAACTCATGAAACTTTGCACACGCGTCAGGTCTGGTGAAAATTTACGTATTTTAATGTTCTCAGACATGGCCAGGGAAAATTAGCTCAGTAGCGCCACCTAGAAAAATGAAAAATGCGAGCCCCCGGTATGGGTATGACCTACATATTTGAAAGTCGGTACACCTATATAACGTTGCGAGTCGAACAAAAAAGTCTATTATGGCAATGTCCTAAACCCAACAGGAAGTCCGCCATTTTGGATTGAAGGTGACATTTTGGGTCTGATTTTACCGTTTCCATGCCTTGTACTTTAACGAACTCCTCCTTGGGATTTGGTCCTATAAACTTCAAATTTGGACAGTGTCAACTACACCCTTGTGCCATGTTAAATTGCGGAGCTTTTGAGTTTTCACAATAGTATGAGGCCGTGGCGCCATGGCGAATTTTGATGACTCGCCATGAAAATCTTATTGCCTCTCATTCTGTCATACATGTTCCGATCTGGACCAAACAGCACACATATGATAAGGCTCCACCCCTGAACATATTTCAACTGCCATATTTGACATCAAGGACAGCGCCACCTAGTGGGAACAGGAAATGTCATGTTTTACACTTTGGGGTACAGTATAGTGATGGGTGACATCTGCAGCCTCAAATTTCTCCAGGAAAGCCTTAAGGAGTTGGTCTTGGGTTACAGTGAAAACTGTGACTTTTCGCAAAAGGGTGTGACCCCAGCAGCATGGCGAATTTTGATGTCACGCCATGAAGAAACAAATTAGTATAACTCAATGAAATCCAGTCTGATCAGTACCAGACTTTACAGGCATGATGTCAGACCCGCCCTGAACAGATTGATGTGCCCATTGTCAGGAATATGAAGAGCGCCACCTAGTGGGAAGAGGAAATGTCATGTCTTACACTTTGTTGTACTGATTTTCACAGGTTCATAGTGGCCACCTCAAAAGCGGTGAATATCACCATCAGTCCTTGATGATGCTTTAGTGCAAAAATTGTGACTTTAAACTGAACGGCGCACCCTGGTGGCAACGCTGTTCACCATGAAAGATGAAGTGGCTTTTGAGGGTCTTGGCAAGTTTATAGAGGCTTGAAATTTGGCACACACCTCCAATGTGACGATGGCTTTGTTGTCATGTGATCATTTTCATTGAATATCCCAAAATGGCTCCACAGCGCCCCCTACAAAATTTCAAAACCACAGCCCCAGCTCTGTGTTTTATGTATGAATCTGAAACCTGGTAGGCTTATAGGAGATATCAAGATGTACAAAAAAGTCTCTTGGAGCAATATCCCAAATCCAACAGGAAGTCAGCCATTTTAAAATTAATGTGCAATTTTGGCAACATTTTCCCCTCTTTTCAGGCATCGTTCTTTGACGAACTCCTCCAAGGGATTTCATCATATTGAACCAATCTCCAGTGTGTGGAATCTAAAGACCTTTGTGATGTTAAATTGCGAAGCTTTTTACGTCCAGGGAAACGGGGTGGTTATGGCGGCACTTAGAGTTTGAATCACTCGCCAAAAAGCAGTAATCTGCTGTCACTCAAAAACACAATGTCCAATCTCTCCCAAACGTCTCAGGTGTGATTAGACTCGAGCTCGGAAGTGTTTGTTATGCCATTTGTACATAATGGTGAGAGCGCCACCTAGTGGAACGACTAACTAATCATGAATGAATGAGTTGAAATGTTAGCTGGTGGTTAAATGCATGAATTCCATCAATGTGACATCAGATCGGACGTGCTGGTTTTAGGTGTTGGGCGTGGCTCGACGCGCCGGGGGTGCGAGGGCCCTCATAACGCTGCTTGCAGCTTTAATTAGGGCCCGAGCACTGACAGTGCGAAGGCCCTATTGTAATTGCTCTGTTTATTAGGGCCCGAGCACTGAGAGTGCGAAGGCCCTATTGTATCTGCTCCGTTTCTTATTATTATTATTATTATTATTATTATTATTATTATTCACCCCAAACAAGGGCCTTTTTGAGGGCCTAAACATGCTCAAAAACTCATGAAATTTTGCACACATGCCAGGTCTGGTGAAAAATTTTGTATTTTAATGGTTTTACATATGAGCACTGGGAAATGGCTCTACAGCGCCACCTATGCCTTGTTAAATGCAGCCCTACGACCACATCGTTTGAGCTACATGTATGAAATTTGGCACACATGTGTATCATGCCAAGACGAACAAAAAAGTCTGTGGGCCCATTGACGCAAACCCAACAGGAAGTCCGCCATTTGGAAGAGAAGGTGACATTTTGGCTCTAATTTTGCCATTTCCATGCCTCGAACTTTTGCGAACTCCTCCTTGGGGTTTCATTTCATAACCTTTAAATTTGGACAGTGTCAACTACACCCTTGCGCCATGTTAAATTGCGGAGCTTTTGAGTTTTCACAATACCATGAGGCCGTGGCGCCACGGCGAATTTCGATGACTCGCCATGAAAATCTTATTGCCTCTCATTCTGTCATACATTGTCCGATCTGGACCAAAGAGCACACATATGATAAGGCTCCACCCCTGAACATATTTCAACTGCCATATTTGACGTCAGCGACAGCGCCACCTAGTGGGAACAGGAAATGTCATGTTTTACACTTTGGGGTACAGTATTGTGATGGGTGACATCTGCAGCCTCAAATTTCTCCAGGAAAGGCGTAAGGAGTTGGTCTTGGGGTACAGTGAAAACTGTGAGTTTTCGCCAAAGGGTGTGACCCCAGCAGCATGGCGAACTTTGATGTCACGCCATGAAGAAACAAATTAGTATAACTCAATGAAATCCAGCCTGATCAGTACCAGACTTTACAGGCATGATGTCAGACGCGCCCTGAACAGATTGATGTGCCCATTGTCGGAAATACGGACAGCGCCACCTAGTGGCAACAGGAAATGTCATGGCTTTAATTTTGTTGTACTGATTTTCACAGGTTCATCGTGGCCACCTCAAAAGCGGTGAATATCACCATCAGTCCCTCGTGATGCTTCAGTGCAAAAATTGTGACTTTAAACTGAACGGCGCACCCTGGTGGCAACGCTGTTCACCATGAAAGATGAAGTGGCTTTTGAGGGGCTTGGAAAGTTTATAGAGGCTTGAAATTTGGCACACACCTCCAATGTGACGAAGGCTTTGTTGTTATGTGATCATTTTCATTGAATATCCCAAAATGGCTCCACAGCGCCCCCTACAAAATTTCAAAACAACAGCCCCTGCTCTGTGTTTCATCTATGAGTCTGAAACCTGGTAAGCTTATGGAAAATATCAAGATGTACAAAGAAGTCTCTTGGAGCAATATCCCAAATCCAACAGGAAGTCAGCCATTTTAAAATTAATGTGTAATTTTGGCGACATTTTCCCCTCTTTTCAGGCTTCATTCTTTGACGAACTCCTCCAAGGGATTTCATCATATTGAACCATTCTCCAGTGTGTGGAATCTAAAGACCTTTGTGATGTTAAATTGCGAAGCTTTTTACGTTCAAGGAAACGGGGTGGTCATGGCGGCACGTGGAGTTTCAATCACTGGCCAAAAAGCAGTAATATGCTGTCACTCAAAGACACAAAGTCTAATCTCTCCCAAAGGTCGCAGGCGTGATGAGACTCGAGCTCGGAAATGTTTGTTATGCCCTTTGTCTATAATGGTTAGAGCGCCACCTAGTGGGACGACTATACTCATGGTTGAACCAAATGAAATGTTAACTGGTGGTTAAATGCATGAATTCCATCAATGTGACATCAGATCGGACGTGCTGGTTTTAGGTGTTGGGCGTGGCTCGACGCGCCGGGGGTGCGAGGGCCCTCATAACGCTGCTTGCAGCTTTAATTAGGGCCCGAGCACTGATAGTGCGAAGGCCCTATTGTAATTGCTCTGTTTATTATTATTATTATTATTATTATTATTATTATTATTATTATTATTATTTCGGCAAATGAATTGGCCGTTTGAGGGCCTAAACATGCTCGAAAACTCATGAAATTTTGCACACGCGTCAGGTCTGGTGAAAATTTACGTATTTTAATGTTCTCAGACATGGCCAGGGAAAATTAGCTCAGTAGCGCCACCTAGAAAAATGAAAAACGCGAGCCCCCGGTATGGGTATGACCTACATGTTTGAAAGTCGGTACACCTATATAACGTTCAGAGTCGAACAAAAAAGTCTATTATGGCAATGTCCTAAACCCAACAGGAAGTCCGCCATTTTGGATTGAAGGTGACATTTTGGCTCTGATTTTACCGTTTCCATGCCTTGTACTTTAACGAACTCCTCCTTGGGATTTGGTCCTATAAACTTCAAATTTGGACAGTGTCAACTACACCCTTGTGCCATGTTAAATTGCGGAGCTTTTGAGTTTTCACAATACCATGAGGCCGTGGCGCCATGGCGAATTTCGATGACTCGCCAAGAAAATCTTATTGCCTCTCATTTTGTCATACATTTTCTGACCTTGACCAAAGAGCACACATATGATAAGGCTCCACCCCTGAACATATTTCAAGTGCCATATTTGACATAAGGGCCAGCGCCACCTAGTGGGAACAGGAAATGTCATGTTTTACACTTTGGGGTACAGTATTGTGATGGGTGACATCTGCAGCCTCATATTTCTCCAGGAAAGCCTTAAGGAGTTGGTCTTGGGGTACAGTGAAAACTGTGACTTTTCGCCAAAGGGTGTGACCCCAGCAGCATGGCGAACTTTGATATCTTGCCATGAAGAAACAAATTAGTATAACTCAATGAAATCCAGTCTGATTAGTACCAGACTTTACAGGCGTGATGTCAGACCCGCCCTGAACAGATTGATGTGCCCATTGTCAGGAATATGAAGAGCGCCACCTAGTGGGAACAGGAAATGTCATGTCTTACACTTTGTTGTACTGATTTTCACAGGTTCATCGTGGCCACCTAAAAAGCGGTGAATATCAACATCAGTCCCTCGTGATGTTTCAGTGCAAAAATTGTGACTTTAAACTGAACGGCGCACCCTGGTGGCAACGCTGTTCACCATGAAAAATGAAGTGGCTTTTGAGGGGCTTGGAAAGTTTATAGAGGCTTGGAATTTGGCACACACCCCCAAATGGAGGAAAGCTTTGTTGTCATGTGATCATTTTCATTGAATAGCGCGAAATTGCTCCACAGCGCCCCCTACAAAATTTCAAAACCACAGCCCCAGCTCTGTGTTTTATGTATGAGTCTGAAACCTGGTAAGCTTATAGGAGATATCAAGATGTACAAAAAAGTCTCTTGGAGCAATATCCCAAATCCAACAGGAAGTCAGCCATTTTAAAATTAATGTGCAATTTTGGCAACATTTTCCCCTGTTTCCAGGCACCGTTCTTTGACGAACTCCTCCAAGGGATTTCATCATATTGAACCAATCTCCAGTGTGTGGAATCTAAAGACCTTTGTGATGTTAAATTGCGAAGGTTTTTACGTTCAGGAAAACGGGGTGGTCATGGCGGCATGTGGAGTTTCAATCACTCGCCAAAAAGCAGTAATCTGCTGTCACTCAAAATCAAAATGTCCAATATGTCCCAAAGGTCGCAGGCGTGATGAGACTCGAGCTCGGAAATGTTTGTTATGCCATTTGTCAGTAATGGTTAGAGCGCCACCTAGTGGGACGACTATAATCATGATTGAATGAGATGAAATGTTAGCTGGTGGTTAAATGCATGAATTTCATCAATGTGACATCAGATCGGAGGTGCTGGTTGTAGGTGGTGGGCGTAGCTCGACGCGATGGGGTGCGAGGGCCCTCATAACGCTGCTTGCAGCTTTAATTATTATTATTATTATTATTCCGGCAAATGAATCGGCCTTTTGAGGGCCTAAACATGCTCGAAAACTCTGGAAATTTTGCGCACGCGTCAGGTCTGGTGAAAATTTACGTATTTTAATGGTTTTACATATGAGCACTGGGAAATGGCTCTAGAGCGCCACCTATGCCTTGTTAAATGCAGCCCTACGACCACATCGTTTCAGCTACATGTATGAAATTTGGCACACATGTGTATCATGCCAAGACGAACAAAAAAGTCTGTGGGCCCATTGACGCAAACCCAACAGGAAGTCCGCCATTTTGGATTGAAGGTGACATTTTGGCTCTGATTTTACCGTTTCCATGCCTTGTACTTTAACGAACTCCTCCTTGGGATTTGGTCGTATAAGCTTCAAATTTGGACAGTGTCAACTACACCCTTGTGCCATGTTAAATTGCGGAGCTTTTGAGTTTTCACAATACTATGAGGCCGTGGCGCCATGGCGAATTTCAATGACTCGCCATGAAAATCTTATTGCCTCTCATTCTGTCATACATGTTCCAATCTGGACCAAAGAGCACACATATGATAAGGCTCCACCCCTGAACATATTTCAACTGCCATATTTGACCTCAAGGACAGCGCCACCTAGTGGGAACAGGAAATGTCATGTTTTACACTTTGGGGTACAGTATAGTGAAGGGTGACATCTGCAGCCTCAAATTTCTCCAGGAAAGCCTTAAGGAGTTGGTCTTGGGTTACAGTGAAAACTGTGAGTTTTCGCGAAAGGGTGTGACCCCAGCAGCATGGCGAACTTTGATGTCACGCCATGAAGAAACAAATTAGTATAACTCAATGAAATCCAGTCTGATCAGTACCAGACTTTACAGGCATGATGTCAGACCCGCCCTGAACAGATTGATGTGCCCATTGTCGGAAATACGGACAGCGCCACCTAGTGGCAACAGGAAATGTCATGGCTTTAATTTTGTTGTACTGATTTTCACAGGTTCATCTTGGCCACCTCAAAAGCGGTGAATATCACCATCAGTCCCTCGTGATGCTTCAGTGCAAAAATTGTGAGTTTAAACTGAACGGCGCACCCTGGTGGCAACGCTGTTCAACATGAAAGATGAAGTGGCTTTTGAGGGTCTTGGCAAGTTTATAGAGGCTTGAAATTTGGCACACACTTCCAAATGGATGAAGGCTTTGTTGGCATGTGATCATTTTCATTGAATAGCGCGAAATTGCTCCACAGCGCCCCCTACAAAATTTCAAAACCACAGCCCCTGCTCTGTGTTCTATGTATGATTCTGAAACCTGGTAAGCTTATAGGAGATATCAAGATGTACAAAAAAGTCTCTTGGTGCAATATCCCAAATCCAACAGGAAGTCAGCCATTTTAATATTAATGTGTAATTTTGGCAACATTTTCCCCTCTTTCCAGGCACCGTTCTTTGACGAACTCCTCCAAGGGATTTCATCATATTGAACCAATCTCCAGTGTGTGGAATCTAAAGACCTTTGTGATGTTAAATTGCGAAGCTTTTTACGTTCAGTGAAACGGGGTGGTTATGGTGGCACTTAGAGTTTGAATCACTCGCCAAAAAGCAGTAATCTGCTGTCACTCAAAAACACAATGTCCAATCTCTCCCAAACGTCTCAGGTGTGATGAGACTCGAGCTAGGAAATGTTTGTTATGCCATTTGTCAGTAATGGTTAGAGCTCCACCTAGTGGGACAACTATAATCATGATTGAATGAGATGAATTGTTAGCTGGTGGTTAAATGCATGAATTCCATCAATGTGACATCAGATCGGAGGTGCTGGTTTTAGGTGTTGGGCGTGGCTCGACGCGCCGGGGGTGCGAGGGCCCTCATAACGCTGCTTGCAGCTTTAATTAGGGCCCGAGCACTGACAGTGCGAAGGCCCTATTGTAATTGCTCTGTTTATTATTATTATTATTATTATTATTATTATTATTATTATTATTATTATTATTATTATTCCGGCAAATGAATTGGCCGTTTGAGGGCCTAAACATGCTCGAAAACTCATGAAATTTTGCACACGCGTCAGGTCTGGTGAAAATTTACGTATTTTAATGTTCTCAGACATGGCCAGGGAAAATTAGCTCAGTAGCGCCACCTAGAAAAATGAAAAACGCGAGCCCCCGGTATGGGTATGACCTACATGTTTGAAAGTCGGTACACCTATAAAATGTTCAGAGTCGAACAAAAAAGTCTATTATGGCAATGTCCTAAACCCAACAGGAAGTCCGCCATTTTGGATTGAAGGTGACATTTTGGCTATGATTTTACCATTTCCATGCCTCGAACTTTAACGAACTCCTCCTTGGGATTTGGTCCTATAAACTTCAAATTTGGACAGTGTCAACTACACCCTTGTGCCATGTTAAATTGCGGAGCTTTTGAGTTTTCACAATACTATGAGGCCGTGGCGCCATGGCGAATTTCGATGACTCGCCATGAAAATCTTATTGCCTCTCATTTTGTCATACATTTTCTGACCTTGACCAAAGTGAACACATATGATAAGGCTCCACCCCTGAACATATTTCAACTGCCATATTTAAAATCAAGGACAGCGCCACCTAGTGGGAACAGGAAATGTCATGTTTTACACTTTGGGATACAGTATTGTGATGGGTAACATCTGCAGCCTCAAATTTCTCCAGGAAAGCCTTAAGGAGTTGGTCTTGGGTTCCAGTGAAAACTGTGACTTTTCGCAAAAGGGTGTGACCCCAGCGGCATGGCGAACTTTGATATCTCGCCATGAAGAAACAAATTAGTATAACTCAATGAAATCCAGTCTGATCAGTACCAGACTTTACAGGCATGATGTCAGACCTGCCCTGAACAGATTGATGTGCCCATTGTCGGGAATACGGACAGCGCCACCTAGTGGCAACAGGAAATGTCATGGCTTTAATTTTGTTGTACTGATTTTCACAGGTTCATCGTGGCCACCTCAAAAGCGGTGAATATCACCATCAGTCCCTCGTGATGCTTCAGTGCAAAAATTGTGACTTTAAACTGAACGGCGCACCCTGGTGGCAACGCCGTCCACCATGAAAGATGAAGTGGCTTTTGAGGGGCTTGGAAAGTCTATAGAGGCTTGAAATTTGGCACACACCTCCAATGTGTCGAAGGCTTTGATGTCATGTGATCATTTTCATTGAATAGCGAGAAATGGCTCCACAGCGCCCCCTACAAACTTTCAAAATATCAGCCCCAGCTCTGTGTTTTATGTATGAGTCTGAAACCTGGTAAGCTTATAGGAGATATCAAGATGTACAAAAAAGTCTCTTGGAGCAATATCCCAAATCACACAGGAAGTCAGCCATTTTAAAATTAATGTGTAATTTTGGCGACATTTTCCCCTCTTTTCAGGCTTCATACTTTGACGAACTCCTCCAAGGGATTTCATCATATTGAACCATTCTCCAGTGTGTGGAATCTAAAGACCTTTGTGATGTTAAATTGCGAAGCTTTTTACGTTCAAGGAAACGGGGTGGTCATGGCGGCACGTGGAGTTTCAATCACTGGCCAAAAAGCAGTAATCTGCTGTCACTCAAAATCAAAATATTCAATCTCTCCCAAAGGTCGCAGGCGTGATGAGACTCCAGCTCGGAAATATTTGTTATGCCATTTGTACATAATGGTTAGAGCGCCACCTAGTGGAACGACTAACTAATCATGAATGAATGAGTTGAAATGTTAGCTGGTGGTTAAATGCATGAATTCCATCAATGTGACATCACATCGGACGTGCTGGTTTTAGGTGTTGGGCGTGGCTCGACGTGCCGGGGGTGCGAGGGCCCTCATAACGCTGCTTGCAGCTTTAATTATTATTATTATTATTATTCAGGCAAAACAAGGGCCTTTTTGAGGGCCTAAACATGCTCAAAAACTCATGAAATTTTGCACACATGCCAGGTCTGGTGAAAAATTTTGTATTTTAATGGTTTTACTTATGAGCACTGGGAAATGGCTCTAGAGCGCCACCTATGCCTTGTTAAATGCAGCCCTACGACCACATAGTTTGAGCTACATGTATGAAATTTGGCACACATGTGTATCATGACGAGCCGAACAAAAAAGTCAGTGGGCCCATTGATGCAAACCCAACAGGAAGTCCGCAATTTAGAAGTGAAGGTGACATTTTGGCTCTAATTTTGTCGTTTCCATGCCTCGAACTTTAACGAACTCCTCCTTGGAAATTGGTCGTATAAGCTTCATATTTGGTCAGTGCCAACTACACCCTTGTGCCATGTTAAATTGCGGAGCTTTTGAGTTTTCACAATACCATGAGGCCGTGGCGCCACGGCGAATTTCGATGACTCGCCATGAAAATCTTATTGCCTCTCATTCTGTCATACATTGTCCGATCTGGACCAAAGAGCACACATATGATAAGGCTCCACCCCTGAACATATTTCAACTGCCATATTTGACGTGAGCGACAGCGCCACCTAGTGGGAACAGGAAATGTCATGTTTTACACTTTGGGGTACAGTATTGTGATGGGTGACATCTGCAGCCTCAAATTTCTCCAGGAAAGGCGTAAGGAGTTGGTCTTGGGGTACAGTGAAAACTGTGACTTTTCACGAAAGGGTGTGACCCCAGCGGCGTGGCGAACTTTGATATCTCGCCATGAAGAAACAAATTAGTATAACTCCATGAAATCCAGTCTGATTAGTACCAGACTTTACAGGCATGATATCAGACCCGCCCTGAACAAATTGATGTGCCCATTGTCAGGAATATGAACAGCGCCACCTAGTGGGAACAGGAAATGTCATGTCTTACACTTTGTTGTACTGATTTTCACAGGTTCATTGTGGGTACCTCAAAAGCGGTGAATGTCACCGTCAGTCCTTCATGATGCTGCAGTGCGAAAATTGTGACTTTATACTGAACGGTGCACCCTGGTGGCAACGCTGTTCACCATGAAAAATGAAGTGGTTTTTGAGGGGCTTGGAAAGTTTAAAAAGTCTTGAAATTTGGCCCACACCTCCAATGTGACGAAGGCTTTGTTGTTATGTGATCATTTTCATTGAATATCCCAAAATGGCTCCACAGCGCCCCCTACAAAATTTCAAAACCACAGCCCCAGCTCTGTGTTTTATGTATGAGTCTGAAACCTGGTAAGCTTATAGGAGATATCAAGATGTACAAAAAAGTCTCTTGGAGCAATATCCCAAATCCAACAGGAAGTCAGCCATTTTAAAATTAATGTGCAATTTTGGCAACATTTTCCCCTCTTTCCAGGCACCGTTCTTTGACGAACTCCTCCAAGGGATTTCATCAGATTGGACCGATCTGCAGTTTGTGGAATCTAAAGACCTTTGTGATGTTAAATTGCGAAGCTTTTTACGTCCAGGGAAACGGGGTGGTTATGGCGGCACGTGGAGTTTCAATCACTCGCCAAAAAGCAGTAATCTGCTGTCACTCAAAAACACAATGTCCAATCTCTCCCAAACGTCTCAGGTGTGATGAGACTCGAGCTTGGAAGTGTTTGTTATGCCATTTGTACATAATGGTTAGAGCGCCACCTAGTGGAACGACTAACTAATCATGAATGAATGAGTTGAAATGTTAGCTGATGGTTAAATGCATGAATTCCATCAATGTGACATCAGATCGGAGGTGCTGGTTGTAGGTGTTGGGCGTGGCTCGACGCGATGGGGTGCGAGGGCCCTCATAACGCTGCTTGCAGCTTTAATTAGGGCCCGAGCACCGAGAGTGCGAAGGCCCTATTGTATCTGCTCCGTTTCTTATTATTATTATTATTATTAGGGCCCGAGCACTGACAGTGCGAAGGCCCTATTGTAATTGCTCTGTTTATTATTATTATTAGGGCCCGAGCACTGATAGTGCGAAGGCCCTATTGTAATTGCTCTGTTTATTATTATTATTATTATTATTATTATTATTATTATTATTATTATTTCGGCAAATGAATTGGCCGTTTGAGGGCCTAAACATGCTCGAAAACTCATGAAATTTTGCACACGCGTCAGGTCTGGTGAAAATTTACGTATTTTAATGTTCTCAGACATGGCCAGGGAAAATTAGCTCAGTAGCGCCACCTAGAAAAATGAAAAACGCGAGCCCCCGGTATGGGTATGACCTACATGTTTGAAAGTCGGTACACCTATATAATGTTCAGAGTCGAACAAAAAAGTCTATTATGGCAATGTCCTAAACCCAACAGGAAGTCCGCCATTTTGGATTGAAGGTGACATTTTGGCTCTGATTTTACCATTTCCATGCCTCGAACTTTGACGAACTCCTCCTTGGGGTTTGATTTCATAACCTTCATATTTGGTCAGTGCCAACTACACCCTTGTGCCATGTTAAATTGCGGAGCTTTTGAGTTTTCACAATACTATGAGGCCGTGGCGCCATGGCGAATTTCGATGACTCGCCATGAAAATCTTATTGCCTCTCATTTTGTCATACATGTTCCGATCTGGACCAAAGAGCACACATATGATAAGGCTCCACCCCTGAACATATTTCAACTGCCATATTTGACACCAGGGACAGCGCCACCTAGTGGGAACAGGAAATGTCATGTTTTACACTTTGGGGTACAGTATAGTGATGGGTGACACCTGCAGCCTCAAATTTCTCCAGGAAAGCCTTAAGGAGTTGGTCTTGGGTTACAGTGAAAACTGTGACTTTTCGCAAAAGGGTGTGACCCCAGCAGCATGGCGAACTTTGATGTCACGCCATGAAGAAACAAATTAGTATAACTCAATGAAATCCAGTCTGATCAGTACCAGACTTTACAGGCATGATGTCAGACCCGCCCTGAACAGATTGATGTGCCCATTGTCGGGAATACGTACAGCGCCACCTAGTGGCAACAGGAAATGTCATGGCTTTAATTTTGTTGTACTGATTTTCACAGGTTCATCGTGGCCACCTCAAAAGCGGTGAATATCAACATCAGTCCCTCGTGATGCTTCAGTGCAAAAATTGTGACTTTAAACTGAACGGCGCACCCTGGTGGCAACGCGGTCCACCATGAAAGATGAAGTGGCTTTTGAGGGGCTTGGATAGTATATAGAGGCTTTAAATTTAGCACACCCCTCCAAATGGATGAAGGCTTTGTTGTCATGTGATCATTTTTATTGAATAGCGCGAAATGGCTCCACAGCGCCCCCTACAAAATTTCAAAACCACAGCCCCAGCTCTGTGTTTTATGTATGAGTCTGAAACCTGGTAAGCTTATAGGAGATATCAAGATGTACAAAAAAGTCTCTTGGAGCAATATCCAAAATCCAACAGGAAGTCAGCCATTTTAAAATTAATGTGCAATTTTGGCAACATTTTCCCCTCTTTCCAGGCACCGTTCTTTGACAAACTCCTCCAAGGGATTTCATCATATTGAACCAATCTCCAGTGTGTGGAATCTAAAGACCTTTGTGATGTTAAATTGCGAAGCTTTTTACGTTCAGTGAAACGGGGTGGTCATGGCGGCACGTGGAGTTTGAATCACTCGCCAAAAAGCAGTAATCTGCTGTCACTCAAAAACACAATGTCCAATCTCTCCCAAAGCTCATAGGTGTGATGAGACTCGAGCTCGGAAATGTTTGTTATGCCATTTGTGCATAAGGGTTAGAGCGCCACCTAGTGGAACGACTAACTAATCATGAATGAATGAGTTGAAATGTTAGCTGGTGGTTAAATGCATGAATTCCATCAATGTGATATGAGATCGGACGTGCTGGTTTTAGGTGTTGGGCGTGGCTCGACGCGCCGGGGGTGCGAGGGCCCTCATAACGCTGCTTGCAGCTTTAATTATTATTATTATTATTATTTCGGCAAATGAATTGGCCGTTTGAGAGCCTAAACATGCTCGAAAACTCATGAAATTTTGCACACGCGTCAGGTCTGGTGAAAATTTACGTATTTTAATGTTCTCAGACATGGCCAGGGAAAATTAGCTCAGTAGCGCCACCTAGAAAAATGAAAAACGCGAGCCCCCGGTATGGGTATGACCTACACGTTTGAAAGTCGGTACACCTATATAACGTTCAGAGTCGAACAAAAAAGTCTATTATGGCAATGTCCTAAACCCAACAGGAAGTCCGCCATTTTGGATTGAAGGTGACATTTTGGGTCTGATTTTACCGTTTCCATGCCTTGTACTTTAACGAACTCCTCCTTGGGATTTGGTCCTATAAACTTCAAATTTGGACAGTGTCAACTACACCGTTGTGCCATGTTAAATTGCGGAGCTTTTGAGTTTTCACAATACTATGAGGCCGTGGCGCCATGGCGAATTTCGATGACTCGCCATCAAAATCTTATTGCCTCTCATTCTGTCATACATGTTCCGATCTGGACCAAAGAGCACACATATGATAAGGCTCCACCCCTGAACATATTTCAACTGCCATATTTGACATCAAGGACAGCGCCACCTAGTGGGAACAGGAAATGTCATGTTTTACACTTTGGGGTACAGTATAGTGATGGGTGACATCTGCAGCCTCAAATTTCTCCAGGAAAGCCTTAAGGAGTTGGTCTTGGGTTACAGTGAAAACTGTGACTTTTCGCAAAAGGGTGTGACCCCAGCAGCATGGCGAACTTTGATGTCACGCCATGAAGAAACAAATTAGTATAACTCAATGAAATCCAGTCTGATCAGTACCAGACTTTACAGGCATGATATCAGACCCACCCTGAACAGATTGATGTGCCCATTGTCGGAAATACGGACAGCGCCACCTAGTGGCAACAGGAAATGTCATGGCTTTAATTTTGTTGTACTGATTTTCACAGGTTCATCGTGGCCACCTCAAAAGCGGTGAATATCAACATCAGTCCCTCGTGATGCTTCAGTGCGAAAATTGTGACTTTAAACTGAACGGCGCACCCTGGTGGCAACGCGGTTCACCATGAAAGATGAAGTGGCTTTTGAGGGACTTGGAAAGTTTATAGAGGCTTGAAATTTGGCACACACCTCCAAATGGATGTAGGCTTTGTTGTCATGTGATCATTTTCATTGAATAGCTCGAAATTGCTCCACAGCGCCCCCTACAAAATTTCAAAACAACAGCCCCTGCTCTGTGTTTCATCTATGAGTCTGAAACCTGGTAAGCTTATGGAAAATATCAAGATGTACAAAAAAGTCTCTTGGAGCAATATCCCAAATCCAACAGGAAGTCAGCCATTTTAAAGTTAATGTGTAATTTTGGCGACATTTTCCCCTCTTTTCAGGCTTCATACTTTGACGAACTCCTCCAAGGGATTTCATCATATTGAACCATTCTCCAGTGTGTGGAATCTAAAGACCTTTGTGATGTTAAATTGCGAAGCTTTTTACGTCCAGGGAAACGGGGTGGTTATGGCGGCACTTAGAGTTTCAATCACTCGCCAAAAAGCAGTAATCTGCTGTCACTCAAAAACACAATGTCCAATCTCTCCCAAACGTGTCAGGTGTGATGAGACTCGAGCTTGGAAGTGTTTGTTATGCCATTTGTACATAATGGTTAGAGCGCCACCTAGTGGAACGACTAACTAATCATGAATGAATGAGTTGAAATGTTAGCTGGTGGTTAAATGCATGAATTCCATCAATGTGACATCAGATCGGACGTGCTGGTTTTAGGTGTTGGGCGTGGCTCGACGCGCCGGGGGTGCGAGGGCCCTCATAACGCTGCTTGCAGCTTTAATTATTATTATTATTATTATTATTATTATTATTATTCAGGCGAAACAAGGGCCTTTTTGAGGGCCTAAACATGCTCAAAAACTCATGAAATTTTGCACACATGCCAGGTCTGGTGAAAAATTTTGTATTTTAATGGTTTTACATATGAGCACTGGGAAATGGCTCTAGTGCGCCACCTATGCCTTGTTAAATGCAGCCCTACGACCACATCGTTTGAGCTACATGTATGAAATTTGGCACACATGTGTATCATGCCAAGACGAACAAAAAAGTCTGTGGGGCCCATTGACGCAAACCCAACAGGAAGTCCGCCATTTGGAAGAGAATGTGACATTTTGGCTCTAATTTTGCCATTTCCATGCCTCGAACTTTTGCGAACTCCTCCTTGGGGTTTGATTTCATAACCTTCATATTTGGTCAGTGTCAACTACACCCTTGTGCCATGTTAAATTGCGGAGCTTTTGAGTTTTCACAATACTATGAGGCCGTGGCGCCATGGCGAATTTCGATGACTCGCCATGAAAATCTTATTGCCTCTCATTTTGTCATACATTTTCTGACCTTGACCAAAGTGAACACATATGATAAGGCTCCACCCCTAAACATATTTCAACTGCCATATTTGACATCAAGGACAGCGCCACCTAGTGGGAACAGGAAATGTCATGTTTTACACTTTGGGGTACAGTATAGTGATGGGTGACATCTGCAGCCTCAAATTTCTCCAGAAAAGCCTTAAGGAGTTGGTCTTGGGTTACAGTGAAAACTGTGACTTTTCGCAAAAGGGTGTGACCCCAGCAGCATGGCGAACTTTGATGTCACGCCATGAAGAAACAAATTAGTATAACTCAATGAAATCCAGTCTGATCAGTACCAGACTTTACAGGCATGATGACAGACCCGCCCTGAACAGATTGATGTGCCCATTGTCGGGAATACGGACAGCGCCACCTAGTGGGAACAGGAAATGTCATGGCTTTAATTTTGTTGTACTGATTTTCACAGGTTCATTGTGGCCACCTCAAAAGCGGTGAATATCACCATCAGTCCCTTGTGATGCTTCAGTGCAAAAATTGTGACTTTAAACTGAACGCCGCACCCTGGTGGCAACGCGGTTCACCATGAAAGATGAAGTGGCTTTTGAGGGGCTTGGAAAGTTTAAAAAGTCTTGAAATTTGGCACACACCTCCAATGTGGTTAAGGCTTTGTTGTTATGTGATCATTTTCATTGAATATCCCAAAATGGCTCCACAGCGCCCCCTACAAAATTTCAAAATCACAGCCCCTGCTCTGTGTTTTATGTATGAGTCTGAAACCTGGTAAGCTTATAGGAGATATCAAGATGTACAAAAAAGTCTCTTGGAGCAATATCCCAAATCCAACAGGAAGTCAGCCATTTTAAAATTAATGTGCAATTTTGGCAACATTTTCCCCTCTTTTCAGGCATCGTTCTTTGACGAACTCCTCCAAGGGATTTCATCAGATTGGACCGATCTGCAGTTTGTGGAATCTAAAGACCTTTGTGATGTTAAATTGCGAAGCTTTTTACGTCCAGGGAAACGGGGTGGTTATGGCGGCACGTGGAGTTTCAATCACTCGCCAAAAAGCAGTAATCTGCTGTCACTCAAAAACACAATGTCCAATCTCTCCCAAACGTCTCAGGTGTGATGAGACTCGAGCTTGGAAGTGTTTGTTATGCCATTTGTACATAATGGTTAGAGCGCCACCTAGTGGAACGACTAACTAATCATGAATGAATGAGTTGAAATGTTAGCTGGTGGTTAAATGCATGAATTCCATCAATGTGACATCAGATCGGACGTGCTGGTTTTAGGTGTTGGGCGTGGCTCGACGCGCCGGGGGTGCGAGGGCCCTCATAACGCTGCTTGCAGCTTTAATTAGGGCCCGAGCACTGACAGTGCGAAGGCCCTATTGTAATTGCTCCGTTTATTATTATTATTATTATTATTATTATTATTATTTCGGCAAATGAATCGGCCTTTTGAGGACCTAAACATGCTCGAAAACTCATGAAATTTTGCACACGCGTCAGGTCTGGTGAAAATTTACGTATTTTAATGTTCTCAGACATGGCCAGGGAAAATTAGCTCAGTAGCGCCACCTAGAAAAATGAAAAACGCGAGCCCCCGGTATGGGTATGACCTACATGTTTGAAAGTCAGTACACCTATATAACGTTCAGAGTCGAACAAAAAAGTCTATTATGGCAATGTCCTAAACCCAACAGGAAGTCCGCCATTTTGGATTGAATGTGACATTTTGGCTCTGATTTTACCGTTTCCATGCCTCGAACTTTAACGAACTCCTCCTTGGGGTTTGATTTCATAACCTTCATATTTGGTCAGTGCCAACTACACCCTTATGCCATGTTAAATTGCGGAGCTTTTGAGTTTTCACAATACCATGAGGCCGTGGCGCCACGGCGAATTTCGATGACTCGCCATGAAAATCTTATTGCCTCTCATTCTGTCATAGATTTTCTGACCTTGACCAAAGTGAACACATATGATAAGGCTCCACCCCTGAACATATTTCAACTGCCATATTTTACATCAGGGACAGCGCCACCTAGTGGGAACAGGAAATGTCATGTTTTACACTTTGGGGTACAGTATTGTGATGGGTGACATCTGCAGCCTCAAATTTCTCCAGGAAAGCCTTAAGGAGTTGGTCTTGGGTTACAGTGAAAACTGTGACTTTTCGCGAAAGGGTGTGACCCCAGCAGCATGGCGAACTTTGATGTCACGCCATGAAGAAAGAAATTAGTATAACTCAATGAAATCCAGTCTGATCAGTACCAGACTTTACAGGCATGATGTCAGACCCACCCTGAACAGATTGATGTGCCCATTGTCGGAAATACGGACAGCGCCACCTAGTGGCAACAGGAAATGTCATGGCTTTAATTTTGTTGTACTGATTTTCACAGGTTCATCGTGGCCACCTCAAAAGCGGTGAATATCAACATCAGTCCCTCGTGATGCTTCAGTGCAAAAATTGTGACTTTAAAGTGAACGGCGCACCCTGGTGGTAACGCGGTTCACCATGAAAGATGAAGTGGCTTTTGAGGGGCTTGGAAAGTTTATAGAGGCTTGAAATTTGGCACACACCTCCAAATGGATGTAGGCTTTGTTGTCATGTGATCATTTTCATTGAATAGCGCGAAATTGCTCCACAGCGCCCCCTACAAAATTTCAAAACAACAGCCCCTGCTCTGTGTTTCATCTATGAGTCTGAAACCTGGTAAGCTTATGGAAAATATCAAGATGTACAAAAAAGTCTCTTGGAGCAATATCCCAAATCCAACAGGAAGTCAGCCATTTTAAAATTAATGTGTAATTTTGGCAACATTTTCCCCTCTTTCCAGGCACCGTTCTTTGACGTACTCCTCCAAGGGATTTCATCATATTGAACCAATCTCCTGTGTGTGGAATCTAAAGACCTTTGTGATGTTAAATTGCGAAGCTTTTTACGTTCAGGGAAACGGGGTGGTTATGGCGGCACTTAGAGTTTGAATCACTCGCCTAAAAGCAGTAATCTGCTGTCACTCAAAAACACAATATCCAATCTCTCCCAAAGGTCGCAGGCGTGATGAGACTCGAGCTCGGAAATGTTTGTTATGCCATTTGTACATAATGGTTAGAGCGCCACCTAGTGGAACGACTAACTAATCATGAATGAATGAGTTGAAATGTTAGCTGGTGGTTAAATGCATGAATTCCATCAATGTGACATCAGATCGGAGGTGCTGGTTTTAGGTGTTGGGCGTGGCTCGACGTGTCGGGGGTGCGAGGGCCCTCATAACGCTGCTTGCAGCTTTAATTATTATTATTATTATTATTCAGGCAAAACAAGGGCCTTTTTGAGGGCCTAAACATGCTCAAAAACTCATGAAATTTTGCACACTTGCCAGGTTTGGTGAAAAATTTTGTATTTTAATGGTTTTACATATGAGCACTGGGAAATGGCTCTACAGCGCCACCTATGCCTTGTTAAATGCAGCCCTACGACCACATCGTTTGAGCTACATGTATGAAATTTGGCACACATGTGTATCATGCCAAGACGAACAAAAAAGTCTGTGGGCCCATTGACGCAAACCCAACAGGAAGTCCGCCATTTGGAAGAGAATGTGACATTTTGGCTCTAATTTTGCCATTTCCATGCCTCGAACTTTAACGAACTCCTCCTTGGGATTTGGTCCTATAAGCTTCAAATTTGGACAGTGTCAACTACACCCTTGTGCCATGTTAAATTGCGGAGCTTTTGAGTTTTCACAATACTATGAGGCCGTGGCGCCATGGCGAATTTCGATGACTCGCCATGAAAATCTTATTGCCTCTCATTCTGTCATACATGTTCTGATCTGGACCAAAGAGCACACATATGATAAGGCTCCACCCCTGAACATATTTCAACTGCCATATTTGACATCAAGGACAGCGCCACCTAGTGGGAACAGGAAATGTCATGTTTTACACTTTGGGGTACAGTATTGTGATGGGTGACATCTGCAGCCTCAAATTTCTCCAGGAAAGCCTTAAGGAGTTGGTCTTGGGTTACAGTGAAAACTGTGACTTTTCGCAAAAGGGTGTGACACCAGCGGCATGGCGAACTTTGATGTCACGCCATGAAGAAACAAATTAGTATAACTCAATGAAATCCAGTCTGATCAGTACCAGACTTTACAGGCATGATGTCAGACCCGCCCTGAACAGATTGATGTGCCCATTGTCGGGAATACGGACAGCGCCACCTAGTGGCAACAGGAAATGTCATGGCTTTAATTTTGTTGTACTGATTTTCACAGGTTCATCGTGGCCACCTCAAAAGCGGAGAATATCACCATCAGTCCCTCATGATGCTTCAGTGCAAAAATTGTGACTTTAAACTGAACGGCGCACCCTGGTGGCAACGCGGTCCACCATGAAAGATGAAATGGCTTTTGAGGGGCTTGGAAAGTTTATAGAGGCTTGAAATTTGGCACACACCTCCAATGTGATGAAGGCTTTGTTGTTATGTGATCATTTTCATTGAATAGCGCGAAATGGCTCCACAGCGCCCCCTACAATATTTCAAAATATCAGCCCCTGCTCTGTGTTTTATGTATGATTCTGAAACCTGGTAAGCTTATAGGAGATATCAAGATGTACAAAAAAGTCTCTTGGAGCAATATCCCAAATCCAACAGGAAGTCAGCCATTTTAAAATTAATGTGCAATTTTGGCAACATTTTCCCCTCTTTTCAGGCACCGTGCTTTGACGTACTCCTGCAAGGGATTTCATCAGATTGATGTGATCTCCTGTGTGTGGAATCTAAAGACCTTTGTGATGTTAAATTGCGAAGCTTTTTACATTCAGGGAAACGGGGTGGTCATGGCGGCACGTAGAGTTTCAATCACTCGCCAAAAAGCAGTAATCTGCTGTCACTCAAAGACACAATGTCCAATCTCTCCCAAAGCTCATAGGCGTGATGAGACTCGAGCTCGGAAATGTTTGTTATGCCATTTGTACATGATGGTTAGAGTGCCACCTAGTGGAACGACTAACTAATCATGAATGAATGAGTTGAAATGTTAGCTGGTGGTTAAATGCATGAATTCCATCAATGTGACATCAGATCGGAGGTGCTGGTTTTAGGTGTTGGGCGTGGCTCGACGTGCCGGGGGTGCGAGGGCCCTCATAACGCTGCTTGCAGCTTTAATTAGGGCCCGAGCACTGATAGTGCGAAGGCCCTATTGTAATTGCTCTGTTTATTATTATTATTATTATTATTATTATTATTATTATTATTATTATTATTATTATTCCGGCAAATGAATTGGCCTTTTGAGGGCCTAAACATGCTCGAAAACTCATGAAATTTTGCACACGCGTCAGGTCTGGTGAAAATTTACGTATTTTAATGTTCTCAGACATGGCCAGGGAAAATTAGCTCAGTAGCGCCACCTAGAAAAATGAAAAATGCGAGCCCCCGGTATGGGTAAGACCTACATATTTGAAAGTCGGTACACCTATATAACGTTGACAGTCGAACAAAAAAGTCTATTATGGCAATGTCCTAAACCCAACAGGAAGTCCGCCATTTTGGATTGAAGGTGACATTTTGGGTCTGATTTTACCGTTTCCATGCCTTGTACTTTAACGAACTCCTCCTTGGGATTTGGTCCTATAAACTTCAAATTTGGACAGTGTCAACTACACCCTTGTGCCATGTTAAATTGCGGAGCTTTTGAGTTTTCACAATAGTATGAGGCCGTGGCGCCATGGCGAATTTTGATGACTCGCCATGAAAATCTTATTGGCTCTCATTCTGTCATACATGTTCCGATCTGGACCAAAGAGCACACATATGATAAGGCTCCACCCCTGAACATATTTCAACTGCCATATTTGACCTCAAGGACAGCGCCACCTAGTGGGAAAAGGAAATGTTATGTTTTACACTTTGGGGTACAGTATAGTAATGGGTGACATCTGCAGCCTCAAATTTCTCCAGGAAAGCCTTAAGGAGTTGGTCTTGGGTTACAGTGAAAACTGTGACTTTTCGCAAAAGGGTGTGACCCCAGCGGCGTGGCGAACTTTGATGTCACGCCATGAAGAAACAAATTAGTATAACTCAATGAAATCCAGTCTGATCAGTACCAGACTTTACAGGCATGATGTCAGACCCGCCCTGAACAGATTGATGTGCCCATTGTCGGGAATACGGACAGCGCCACCTAGTGGCAACAGGACATGTCATGTCTTACACTTTGTTGTACTGATTTTCACAGGTTCATCGTGGCCACCTCAAAAGCGGTGAATATCACCATCAGTCCCTCGTGATGCTTCAGTGCAAAAATTGTGACTTTAAACTGAACGGCGCACCCTGGTGGCAACGCGGTCCACCATGAAAGATGAAGTGGCTTTTGAGGGGCTTGGAAAGTCTATAGAGGCTTGAAATTTGGCACACACCTCCAATGTGATGAAGGCTTTGTTGTCATGTGATCATTTTCATTGAATAGCGCGAAATGGCTCCACAGCGCCCCCTACAATATTTCAAAACATCAGCCCTTGCTCTGTGTTTTATCTATGAGTCTGAAACCTGGTAAGCTTATGGAAGATATTAAGATGTACAAAAAAGTCTCTTGGAGCAATATCCCAAATCCAACAGGAAGTCAGCCATTTTAAAATTAATGTGTAATTTTGGCGACATTTTCCCCTCTTTTCAGGCACCGTACTTTGACGAACTCCTCCAAGGGATTTCATCAGATTGGACCGATCTGAAGTTTGTGGAATCTAAAGACCTTTGTGATGTTAAATTGCGAAGCTTTTTACGTTCAGGGAAAAGGGGTGGTTATGGCGGCACTTAGAGTTTGAATCACTCGCCAAAAAGCAGTAATCTGCTGTCACTCAAAAACACAATATCCAATCTCTCCCAAAGGTCGCAGGCGTGATGAGACTCGAGCTCGGAAATGTTTGTTATGGCATTTGTACATAATGGTTAGAGCGCCACCTAGTGGAACGACTAACTAATCATGAATGAATGAGTTGAAATGTTAGCTGGTGGTTAAATGCATGAATTCCATCAATGTGACATCAGATCGGAGGTGCTGGTTTTAGGTGTTGGGCGTGGCTCGACGTGCCGGGGGTGCGAGGGCCCTCATAACGCTGCTTGCAGCTTTAATTATTATTATTATTATTATTATTATTAGGGCCCGAGCACTGAGAGTGCGAAGGCCCTATTGTATCTGCTCCGTTTCTTATTAGGGCCCGAGCACTGAGAGTGCGAAGGCCCTATTGTATCTGCTCCGTTTCTTATTATTAGGGCCCGAGCACCGAGAGTGCGAAGGCCCTATTGTATCTGCTCCGTTTCTTATTATTATTATTATTATTATTATTATTCACCCCAAACAAGGGCCTTTTTGAGGGCCTAAACATGCTCAAAAACTCATGAAATTTTGCACACATGCCAGGTCTGGTGAAAAATTTTGTATTTTAATGGTTTTACATATGAGCACTGGGAAATGGCTCTACAGCGCCACCTATGCCTTGTTAAATGCAGCCCTACGACCACATCGTTTGAGCTACATGTATGAAATTTGGCACACATGTGTATCATGCCAAGACGAACAAAAAAGTCTGTGGGCCCATTGACGCAAACCCAACAGGAAGTCCGCCATTTGGAAGAGAAGGTGACATTTTGGCTCTAATTTTGCCATTTCCATGCCTCGAACTTTTGCGAACTCCTCCTTGGGGTTTCATTTCATAACCTTCAAATTTGGACAGTGTCAACTACACCCTTGTGCCATGTTAAATTGCGGAGCTTTTGAGTTTTCACAATACTATGAGGCCGTGGCGCCATGGCGAATTTCGATGACTCGCCATGAAAATCTTATTGCCTCTCATTTTGTCATACATTTTCTGACCTTGACCAAAGTGAACACATATGATAAGGCTCCACCCCTGAACATATTTCAAGTGCCATATTTGACATCAAGGACAGCGCCACCTAGTGGGAACAGGAAATGTCATGTTTTACACTTTGGGGTACAGTATAGTGATGGGTGACATCTGCAGCCTCAAATTTCTCCAGGAAAGCCTTAAGGAGTTGGTCTTGGGTTACAGTGAAAACTGTGAGTTTTCGCGAAAGGGTGTGACCTCAGCAGCATGGCGAACTTTGATGTCACGCCATGAAGAAACAAATTAGTATAACTCAATGAAATCCAGTCTGATCAGTACCAGACTTTACAGGCATGATGTCAGACCCGCCCTGAACAGATTGATGTGCCCATTGTCGGAAATACGGACAGCGCCACCTAGTGGCAACAGGAAATGTCATGGCTTTAATTTTGTTGTACTGATTTTCACAGGTTCATCGTGGCCACCTCAAAAGCGGTGAATATCCCCATCAGTCCCTCGTGATGCTTCAGTGCAAAAATTGTGACTTTAAACTGAACGGCGCACCCTGGTGGCAACGCTGTTCAACATGAAAGATGAAGTGGCTTTTGAGGGTCTTGGCAAGTTTATAGAGGCTTGAAATTTGGCACACACCTCCAAATGGATGAAGGCTTTGTTGGCATGTGATCATTTTCATTGAATAGTGCGAAATGGCTCCACAGCGCCCCCTACGAACATTCAAAACCACAGCCCCTGCTCTGTGTTTTATGTATGAGTCTGAAACCTGGTAAGCTTATAGGAGATATCAAGAAGTACAAAAAAGTCTCTTAGAGCAATATCCCAAATCCAACAGGAAGTCAGCCATTTTAAAATTAATGTGTAATTTTGGCAACATTTTCCCATCTTTTCAGGCACCGTACTTTGACGAACTCCTCCAAGGGATTTCATCAGATTGGACCGATCTGCAGCTTGTGGAATCTAAAGACCTTTGTGATGTTAAATTGCGAAGCTTTTTACGTTCAGCGAAACGGGGTGGTTATGGCGGCACTTAGAGTTTGAATAACTCGCCAAAAAGCAGTAATCTGCTGTCACTCAAAAACACAATGTCCAATCTCTCCCAAACGTCTCAGGTGTGATGAGACTGGAGCTCGGAAATGTTTGGTATGCCATTTGTCGGTAATAGTTAGAGCGCCACCTAGTGGAACGACTAACTAATCATGAATGAATGAGTTGAAATGTTAGCTGGTGGTTAAATGCATGAATTCCATCAATGTGACATCAGATCGGACGTGCTGGTTTTGGGTGTTGGGCGTGGCTCGACGCGCCGGGGGTGCGAGGGCCCTCATAACGCTGCTTGCAGCTTTAATTATTATTATTAGGGCCCGAGCACTGAGAGTGCGAAGGCCCTATTGTATCTGCTCCGTTTCTTATTATTATTATTATTATTATTAGGGCCCGAGCACCGAGAGTGCGAAGGCCCTATTGTATCTGCTCCGTTTCTTATTATTATTATTATTATTATTATTATTATTATTATTATTATTATTATTATTATTATTATTATTCAGGCGAAACAAGGGCCTTTTTGAGGGCCTAAACATGCTCAAAAACTCATGAAATTTTGCACACATGCCAGGTCTGGTGAAAAATTTTGTATTTTAATGGTTTTACATATGAGCACTGGGAAATGGCTCTACAGCGCCACCTATGCCTTGTAAAATGCAGCCCTACGACCACATCGTTTGTGCTACATGTATGAAATTTGGCACACATGTGTATCATGCCAAGACGAACAAAAAAGTCTGTGGGCCCATTGACGCAAACCCAACAGGAAGTCCGCCATTTGGAAGAGAAGGTGACATTTTGGCTCTAATTTTGCCGTTTCCATGCCTCGAACTTTTGCGAACTCCTCCTTGGGATTTGGTCGTATAAGCTTCATCTTTGGTCAGTGTCAACTACACACCTGGGCCATGTTAAATTGCGGAGCTTTTGAGTTTTCACAATACTATGAGGCCGTGGCGCCACGGCGAATTTCGATGACTCGCCATGAAAATCTTATTGCCTCTCATTTTGTCATACATTTTCTGACCTTGACCAAAGTGAACACATATGATAAGGCTGCACCCCTGAACATATTTCAACTGCCATATTTGACACCAGGGACAGCGCCACCTAGTGGGAACAGGAAATGTCATGTTTTACACTTTGGGGTACAGTATAGTGATGGGTGACATCTGCAGCCTCAAATTTCTTCAGGAAAGCCTTAAGGAGTTGGTCTTGGGTTACAGTGAAAACTGTGAGTTTTCGCCAAAGGGTGTGACCCCAGCAGCATGGCGAACTTTGATGTCACGCCATGAAGAAACAAATTAGTATAACTCAATGAAATCCAGTCTGATCAGTACCAGACTTTACAGGCATGATGTCAGACGCGCCCTGAACAGATTGATGTGCCCATTGTCGGAAATACGGACAGCGCCACCTAGTGGCAACAGGAAATGTCATGGCTTTAATTTTGTTGTACTGATTTTCACAGGTTCATCGTGGCCACCTCAAAAGCGGTGAATATCACCATCAGTCCCTCGTGATGCTTCAGTGCAAAAATTGTGACTTTAAACTGAACGGCGCACCCTGGTGGCAACGCTGTTCACGATGAAAGATGAAGTGGCTTTTGAGGGTCTTGGCAAGTTTATAGAGGCTTGAAATTTGGCACACACCTCCAATGTGACGAAGGCTTTGTTGGCATGTGATCATTTTCATTGAATATCCCAAAATGGCTCCACAGCGCCCCCTACAAAATTTCAAAACCACAGCCCCAGCTCTGTGTTTTATGTATGAATCTGAAACCTGGTAAGCTTATAGGAGATATCAAGATGTACAAAAAAGTCTCTTGGAGCAATATCCCAAATCCAACAGGAAGTCAGCCATTTCAAAATTAATGTGCAATTTTGGCAACATTTTCCCCTCTTTTCAGGCACCCTTCTTTGACGAACTCCTCCAAGGGATTTCATCAGATTGGACCGATCTGCAGTTTGTGGAATCTAAAGACCTTTGTGATGTTAAATTGCGAAGCTTTTTACGTCCAGGGAAACGGGGTGGTTATGGCGGCACTTAGAGTTTGAATCACTCGCCAAAAAGCAGTAATCTGCTGTCACTCAAAAACACAATGTCCAATCTCTCCCAAACGTCTCAGGTGTGATGAGACTCGAGCTTGGAAATGTTTGTTATGCCATTTGTACATAATGGTTAGAGCGCCACCTAGTGGAACGACTAACTAATCATGAATGAATGAGTTGAAATGTTAGCTGGTGGTTAAATGCATGAATTCCATCAATGTGACATCAGATCGGACGTGCTGGTTTTAGGTGTTGGGCGTGGCTCGACGCGCCGGGGGTGCGAGGGCCCTCATAACGCTGCTTGCAGCTTTAATTATTATTATTATTATTATTATTATTATTCAGGCGAAACAAGGGCCTTTTTGAGGGCCTAAACATGCTCAAAAACTCATGAAATTTTGCACACATGCCAGGTCTGGTGAAAAATTTTGTATTTTAATGGTTTTACATATGAGCACTGGGAAATGGCTCTAGAGCGCCACCTATGCCTTGTAAAATGCAGCCCTACGACCACATCGTTTGGGCTACATGTATGAAATTTGGCACACATGTGTATCATGCCAAGACAAACAAAAAAGTCAGTGGGCCCATTGACGCAAACCCAACAGGAAGTCCGCCATTTGGACGTGAAGGTGACATTTTGGCTCTAATTTTGCCATTTCCATGCCTCGAACTTTTTCGAACTCCTCCTTGGGATTTGGTCGTATAAGCTTCATCTTTGGTCAGTGTCAACTACACACCTGGGCCATGTTAAATTGCGGAGCTTTTGAGTTTTCACAATACCATGAGGCCGTGGCGCCACGGCGAATTTCGATGACTCGCCATGAAAATCTTATTGCCTCTCATTTTGTCATACATTTTCTGACCTTGACCAAAGTGAACACATATGATAAGGCTCCACCCCTGAACATATTTCAACTGCCATATTTGACACCAGGGACAGCGCCACCTAGTGGGAACAGGAAATGTCATGTTTTACACTTTGGGGTACAGTATAGTGATGGGTGACATCTGCAGCCTCAAATTTCTCCAGGAAAGCCTTAAGGAGTTGGTCTTGGGTTACAGTGAAAACTGTGAGTTTTCGCAAAAGGGTGTGACCCCAGCGGCATGGCGAACTTTGATGTCACGCCATGAAGAAACAAATTAGTATAACTCAATGAAATCCAGTCTGATCAGTACCAGACTTTACAGGCATGATGTCAGACCCGCCCTGAACAGATTGATGTGCCCATTGTCGGAAATACGGACAGCGCCACCTAGTTGCAACAGGAAATGTCATGGCTTTAATTTTGTTGTACTGATTTTCACAGGTTCATCGTGGCCACCTCAAAAGCGGTGAATATCACCATCAGTCCCTCGTGATGCTTCAGTGCAAAAATTGTGACTTTAAACTGAACGGCGCACCCTGGTGGCAACGCTGTTCACCATGAAAGATGAAGTGGCTTTTGAGGGTCTTGGCAAGTTTATAGAGGCTTGAAATTTGGCACACACCTCCAAATGGATGAACGCTTTGTTGTTATGTGATCATTTTCATTGAATAGCGCGAAGTGGCTCCACAGCGCCCCCTACAAAATTTCAAAACCACAGCCCCAGCTCTGTGTTTTATGTATGAATCTGAAACCTGGTAGGCTTATAGGAGATATCAAGATGTACAAAAAAGTCTCTTGGAGCAATATCCCAAATCCAACAGGAAGTCAGCCATTTTAAAATTAATGTGCAATTTTTGTGACATTTTCCCCTCTTTTCAGGCACCGTGCTTTGACGTACTCCTCCAAGGGATTTCATCATATTGAACCAATCTCCTGTGTGTGGAATCTAAAGACCTTTGTGATGTTAAATTGCGAAGCTTTTTACATTTAGGGAAACGGGGTGGTTATGGCGGCACTTAGAGTTTGAATCACTCTCCAAAAAGCAGTAATCTGCTGTCACTCAAAAACACAATGTCCAATCTCTCCCAAACGTCTCAGGTGTGATGAGACTCGAGCTCGGAAATGTTTGGTATGCCATTTGTCGGTAATAGTTAGAGCGCCACCTATTGGGACGACTATAATCATGGTTCAATGAGATGAAATGTTAGCTGGTGGTTAAATGCATGAATTCAATCAATGTGACATCAGATCGGATGTGCTGGTTTCACGTGTTGGGCGTGGCTCGACGCGCCGGGGGTGCGAGGGCCCTCATAACGCTGCTTGCAGCTTTAATTAGGGCCCGAGCACTGACAGTGCGAAGGCCCTATTGTAATTGTTCTGTTTATTAGGGCCCGAGCACTGACAGTGCGAAGGCCCTATTGTAATTGCTCTGTTTATTATTATTATTATTATTATTATTATTATTTCGGCAAATGAATTGGCCGTTTGAGGGCCTAAACATGCTCGAAAACTCATGAAATTTTGCACACGCGTCAGGTCTGGTGAAAATTTACGTATTTTAATGTTCTCAGACATGGCCAGGGAAAATTAGCTCAGTAGCGCCACCTAGAAAAATGAAAAACGCGAGCCCCCGGTATGGGTATGACCTACATGTTTGAAAGTCGGTACACCTATATAACGTTCAGAGTCGAACAAAAAAGTCTATTATGGCAATGTCCTAAACCCAACAGGAAGTTCGCCATTTTGGATTGAAGGTGACATTTTGGGTCTGATTTTACCGTTTCCATGCCTTGTACTTTAACGAACTCGTCCTTGGGATTTGGTCCTATAAACTTCAAATTTGGACAGTGCAAACTACACCCTTGTGCCATGTTAAATTGCGGAGCTTTTGAGTTTTCACAATACTATGAGGCCGTGGCGCCATGGCGAATTTCGATGACTCGCCATGAAAATCTTATTGCCTCTCATTCTGTCATACATGTTCCGATCTGGACCAAAGAGCACACATATGATAAGGCTCCACCCCTGAACATATTTCAACTGCCATATTTGACATCAAGGACAGCGCCACCTAGTGGGAACAGGAAATGTCATGTTTTACACTTTGGGGTACAGTATAGTGATGGGTGACATCTGCAGCCTCAAATTTCTCCAGGAAAGCCTTAAGGAGTTGGTCTTGGGTTACAGTGAAAACTGTGAGTTTTCGCCAAAGGGTGTGACCCCAGCAGCATGGCGAACTTTGATGTCACGCCATGAAGAAACAAATTAGTATAACTCAATGAAATCCAGTCTGATCAGTACCAGACTTTACAGTCATGATGTCAGACCCGCACTGAACAGATTGATGTGCCCATTGTCGGAAATACGGACAGCGCCACCTAGTGGCAGCAGGAAATGTCATGGCTTTAATTTTGTTGTACTGATTTTCACAGGTTCATCGTGGCCACCTCAAAAGCGGTGAATATCACCATCAGTCCCTCGTGATGCTTCAGTGCAAAAATTGTGACTTTAAACTGAACGGCGCACCCTGGTGACAACGCGGTCCACCATGAAAGATGAAGTGGCTTTTGAGGGTCTTGGCAAGTTTATAGAGGCTTGAAATTTAGCACACACCTCCAAATGGATGAAGGCTTTGTTGTCATGTGAGCATTTTCATTGAATATCCCAAAATGGCTCCACAGCGCCCCCTACAAAATTTCAAAACCACAGCCCCTGCTCTGTGTTTTATGTATGTGTCTGAAACCTGGTAAGCTTATAGGAAATATCAAGATGTACAAAAAAGTCTCTTGGAGCAATATCCCAAATCCAACAGGAAGTCAGCCATTTTAAAATTAATGTGCAATTTTGGCAACATTTTGCCCTCTTTCCAGGCACCATTCTTTGACGAACTCCTCCAAGGGATTTCATCAGATTGAACCAATCTCCAGTGTGTGGAATCTAAAGACCTTTGTGATGTTAAATTGCGAAGGTTTTTACGTTCAGGGAAACGGGGTTGTCATGGCGGCACGTGGAGTTTCAATCACTCGCCAAAAAGCAGTAATCTGCTGTCACTCAAAATCAAAATGTCCAAACTCTCCCAAAGGTCGCAGGCGTGATGAGACTCGAGCTCGGAAATGTTTGTTATGCCATTTGTGCATAAGGGTTAGAGCGCCACCTAGTGGAACGACTAACAAATCATGAATGAATGAGTTGAAATGTTAGCTGGTGGTTAAATGCATGAATTCCATCAATGTGACATGAGATCGGACGTGCTGGTTGTAGGTGTTGGGCGTGGCTCGACGCGCCGGGGGTGCGAGGGCCCTCATAACGCTGCTTGCAGCTTTAATTATTATTATTATTATTATTCCGGCAAATGAATCGGCCTTTTGAGGGCCTAAACATGCTCGAAAACTCTGGAAATTTTGCGCACGCGTCAGGTCTGGTGAAAATTTACGTATTTTAATGGTTTTACATATGAGCACTGGGAAATGGCTCTAGAGCGCCACCTATGCCTTGTTAAATGCAGCCCTACGACCACATCGTTTCAGCTACATGTATGAAATTTGGCACACATGTGTATCATGCCAAGACGAACAAAAAAGTCTGGGGGCCCATTGACGCAAACCCAACAGGAAGTCCGCCATTTTGGATTGAAGGTGACATTTTGGCTCTGATTTTACCGTTTCCATGCCTTGTACTTTAACGAACTCCTCCTTGGGATTTGGTCGTATAAGCTTCAAATTTGGACAGTGTCAACTACACCCTTGTGCCATGTTAAATTGCGGAGCTTTTGAGTTTTCACAATACTATGAGGCCGTGGCGCCATGGCGAATTTCGATGACTCGCCATGAAAATCTTATTGCCTCTCATTCTGTCATACATGTTCCAATCTGGACCAAAGAGCACACATATGATAAGGCTCCACCCCTGAACATATTTCAACTGCCATATTTGACCTCAAGGACAGCGCCACCTAGTGGGAACAGGAAATGTCATGTTTTACACTTTGGGGTACAGTATAGTGAAGGGTGACATCTGCAGCCTCAAATTTCTCCAGGAAAGCCTTAAGGAGTTGGTCTTGGGTTACAGTGAAAACTGTGAGTTTTCGCGAAAGGGTGTGACCCCAGCAGCATGGCGAACTTTGATGTCACGCCATGAAGAAACAAATTAGTATAACTCAATGAAATCCAGTCTGATCAGTACCAGACTTTACAGGCATGATGTCAGACCCGCCCTGAACAGATTGATGTGCCCATTGTCGGAAATACGGACAGCGCCACCTAGTGGCAACAGGAAATGTCATGGCTTTAATTTTGTTGTACTGATTTTCACAGGTTCATCTTGGCCACCTCAAAAGCGGTGAATATCACCATCAGTCCCTCGTGATGCTTCAGTGCAAAAATTGTGAGTTTAAACTGAACGGCGCACCCTGGTGGCAACGCTGTTCAACATGAAAGATGAAGTGGCTTTTGAGGGTCTTGGCAAGTTTATAGAGGCTTGAAATTTGGCACACACCTCCAAATGGATGAAGGCTTTGTTGGCATGTGATCATTTTCATTGAATAGCGCGAAATTGCTCCACAGCGCCCCCTACAAAATTTCAAAACCACAGCCCCTGCTCTGTGTTCTATGTATGATTCTGAAACCTGGTAAGCTTATAGGAGATATCAAGATGTACAAAAAAGTCTCTTGGTGCAATATCCCAAATCCAACAGGAAGTCAGCCATTTTAATATTAATGTGTAATTTTGGCAACATTTTCCCCTCTTTCCAGGCACCGTTCTTTGACGAACTCCTCCAAGGGATTTCATCATATTGAACCAATCTCCAGTGTGTGGAATCTAAAGACCTTTGTGATGTTAAATTGCGAAGCTTTTTACGTTCAGTAAAACGGGGTGGTTATGGTGGCACTTAGAGTTTGAATCACTCGCCAAAAAGCAGTAATCTGCTGTCACTCAAAAACACAATGTCCAATCTCTCCCAAACGTCTCAGGTGTGATGAGACTCGAGCTAGGAAATGTTTGTTATGCCATTTGTCAGTAATGGTTAGAGCTCCACCTAGTGGGACAACTATAATCATGATTGAATGAGATGAATTGTTAGCTGGTGGTTAAATGCATGAATTCCATCAATGTGACATGAGATCGGACGTGCTGGTTTTAGGTGTTGGGCGTGGCTCGACGCGCCGGGGGTGCGAGGGCCCTCATAACGCTGCTTGCAGCTTTAATTATTATTATTATTATTATTATTATTTCGGCAAATGAATTGGCCGTTTGAGGGCCTAAACATGCTCGAAAACTCATGAAATTTTGCACACGCGTCAGGTCTGATGAAAATTTACGTATTTTAATGTTTTCAGACATGGCCAGGGAAAATTAGCTCAGTAGCGCCACCTACAAGAATGAAAAACGCGAGCCCCCGGTATGGGTATGACCTACATGTTTGAAAATCGGTACACCTATATAATGTTCAGAGTCGAACAAAAAAGTCTATTATGGCAATGTCCTAAACCCAACAGGAAGTCCGCCATTTTGGATTGAAGGTGACATTTTGGCTCTGATTTTACCATTTCCATGCCTCGAACTTTGACGAACTCCTCCTTGGGGTTTGATTTCATAACCTTCATATTTGGTCAGTGCCAACTACACCCTTATGCCATGTTAAATTGCGGAGCTTTTGAGTTTTCACAATACCATGAGGCCGTGGCGCCATGGCGAATTTCGATGACTCGCCATGAAAATCTTATTGCCTCTCATTCTGTCATAGATTTTCTGACCTTGACCAAAGTGAACACATATGATAAGGCTCCATCCGTGAACATATTTCAACTGCCATATTTTACATCAGGGACAGCGCCACCTAGTGGGAACAGGAAATGTCATGTTTTACACTTTGGGGTACAGTATAGTGATGGGTGACATCTGCAGCCTCAAATTTCTCCAGGAAAGCCTTAAGGAGTTGGTCTTGGGTTACAGTGAAAACTGTGACTTTTCGCGAAAGGGTGTGACCCCAGCGGCATGGCGAACTTTGATGTCACGCCATGAAGAAACAAATTAGTATAACTCAATGAAATCCAGTCTGATCAGTACCAGACTTTACAGGCATGATGTCAGACCCGCCCTGAACAGATTGATGTGCCCATTGTCGGAAATACGGACAGCGCCACCTAGTGGCAACAGGAAATGTCATGGCTTTAATTTTGTTGTACTGATTTTCACAGGTTCATCGTGGCCACCTCAAAAGCGGTGAATATCACCATCAGTCCCTCGTGATGCTTCAGTGCAAAAATTGTGACTTTAAACTGAACGGCGCACCCTGGTGGCAATGCTGTTCACCATGAAAGATGAAGTGGCTTTTGAGGGTCTTGGCAAGTTTATAGAGGCTTGAAATTTGGCACACACCTCCAATGTGACGAAGGCTTTGTTGTCATGTGATCATTTTCATTGAATATCCCAAAATGGCTCCACAGCGCCCCCTACAAAATTTCAAAACATCAGCCCCAGCTCTGTGTTTTATGTATGAATCTGAAACCTGGTAGGCTTATAGGAGATATCAAGATGTACAAAAAAGTCTCTTGGAGCAATATCCCAAATCCAACAGGAAGTCAGCCATTTTAAAATTAATGTGCAATTTTGGCAACATTTTCCCCTCTTTTCAGGCACCGTGCTTTGACGTACTCCTCCAAGGGATTTCATCATATTGAACCAATCTCCTGTGTGTGGAATCTAAAGACCTTTGTGATGTTAAATTGCGAAGCTTTTTACGTTCAGGGAAACGGGGTGGTTATGGTGGCACTTAGAGTTTGAATCACTCGCCAAAAAGCAGTAATCTGCTGTCACTCAAAAACACAATGTCCAATCTCTCCCAAAGCTCATAGGCGTGATGAGACTCGAGCTCGGAAATGTTTGTTATGCCATTTGTACATAATGGTTAGAGCGCCACCTAGTGGAACGACTAACTAATCATGAATGAATGAGTTGAAATGTTAGCTGGTGGTTAAATGCATGAATTCCATCAATGTGACATCAAATCGGAGGTGCTGGTTTTAGGTGTTGGGCTTGGCTCGACGCGCCGGGGGTGCGAGGGCCCTCGTAACGCTGCTTGCAGCTTTAATTAGGGCCCGAGCACTGATAGTGCGAAGGCCCTATTGTAATTGCTCTGTTTATTATTATTATTATTATTATTATTATTATTATTATTATTATTATTATTATTATTAGGGCCCGAGCACTGACAGTGCGAAGGCCCTATTGTAATTGCTCTGTTTATTATTATTATTATTATTATTATTTCGGCAAATGAATCGGCCTTTTGAGGACCTAAACATGCTCGAAAACTCATGAAATTTTGCACACGCGTCAGGTCTGGTGAAAATTTACGTATTTTAATGTTCTCAGACATGGCCAGGGAAAATTAGCTCAGTAGCGCCACCTAGAAAAATGAAAAACGCGAGCCCCCGGTATGGGTATCACCTACATGTTTGAAAGTCGGTACACCTATATAACGTTCAGAGTCGAACAAAAAAGTCTATTATGGCAATGTCCTAAACCCAACAGGAAGTCCGCCATTTTGGATTGAATGTGACATTTTGGCTCTGATTTTACCGTTTCCATGCCTCGAACTTTAACGAACTCCTCCTTGGGGTTTGATTTCATAACCTTCATATTTGGTCAGTGCCAACTACACCCTTATGCCATGTTAAATTGCGGAGCTTTTGAGTTTTCACAATACCATGAGGCCGTGGCGCCACGGCGAATTTCGATGACTCGCCATGAAAATCTTATTGCCTCTCATTTTGTCATAGATTTTCTGACCTTGACCAAAGTGAACACATATGATAAGGCTCCACCCCTGAACATATTACAACTGCCATATTTTACATCAGGGACAGCGCCACCTAGTGGGAACAGGAAATGTCATGTTTTACACTTTGGGGTACAGGATAGTGATGGGTGACATCTGCAGCCTCAAATTTCTCCAGGAAAGCCTTAAGGAGTTGGTCTTGGGGTACAGTGAAAACTGTGGCTTTTCACAAAAGGGTGTGACCTCAGCAGCATGGCGAACTTTGATATCTCGCCATGAAGAAACAAATTAGTATAACTCCATGAAATCCAGTCTGATTAGTACCAGACTTTACAGGCATGATGTCACACCCGCCCTGAACAGATTGATGTGCCCATTGTCAGGAATATGAAGAGCGCCACCTAGTGGGAACAGGAAATGTCATGTCTTACACTTTGTTGTACTGATTTTCACAGGTTCATAGTGGCCACCTCAAAAGCGGTGAATATCACCATCAGTCCTTGATGATGCTTTAGTGCAAAAATTGTGACTTTAAACTGAACGGCGCACCCTGGTGGCAACGCTGTTCACCATGAAAAATGAAGTGTCTTTTGAGGGGCTTGGAAAGTTTATAGAGGCTTGAAATTTGGCACACACCTCCAATGTGATGAAGGCTTTGTTGTCATGTGATCATTTTCATTGAATAGCGCAAAATGGCTCCACAGCGCCCCCTACAAAATTTCAAAACATCAGCCCCAGCTCTGTGTTTTATGTATGAGTCTGAAACCTGGGAAGCTTATAGGAGATATCAAGATGTACAAAAAAGTCTCTTGGAGCAATATCCCAAATCCAACAGGAAGTCAGCCATTTTAAAATTAATGTGTAATTTTTGTGACATTTTCCCCTCTTTCCAGGCACCGTTCTTTGACGAACTCCTCCAAGGGATTTCATCATATTGAACCAATCTCCAGTGTGTGGAATCTAAAGACCTTTGTGATGTTAAATTGCGAAGGTTTTTACGTTCAGGGAAACGGGGTGGTCATGGCGGCATGTGGAGTTTCAGTCACTCGCCAAAAAGCAGTAATCTGCTGTCACTCAAAATCAAAATGTCCAATATGTCCCAAAGGTCGCAGGCGTGATGAGACTCGAGCTCGGAAATGTTTGTTATGCCATTTGTCAGTAATGGTTAGAGCGCCACCTAGTGGGACGACTATAATCATGATTGAATGAGATGAAATGTTAGCTGGTGGTTGAATGCATGAATGTCATTAATGTGACATCAGATCGGAGGTGCTGGTTGTAGGTGTTGGGCGTAGCTCGACGCGATGGGGTGCGAGGGCCCTCATAACGCTGCTTGCAGCTTTAATTAGGGCCCGAGCACTGACAGTGCGAAGGCCCTATTGTAATTGCTCTGTTTATTATTATTATTATTATTATTATTATTATTTCGGCAAATGAATCGGCCTTTTGAGGGCCTAAACATGCTCGAAAACTCATGAAATTTTGCACACGCGTCAGGTCTGGTGAAAATTTACGTATTTTAATGTTCTCAGACATGGCCAGGGAAAATTAGCTCAGTAGCGCCACCTAGAAAAATGAAAAACGCGAGCCCCCGGTATGGGTATGACCTACATGTTTGAAAGTCGGTACACCTATATAACGTTCAGAGTCGAACAAAAAAGTCTATTATGGCAATGTCCTAAACCCAACAGGAAGTCCGCCATTTTGGATTGAAGGTGACATTTTGGCTCTGATTTTACCGTTTCCATGCCTTGTACTTTAACGAACTCCTCCTTGGGATTTGGTCGTATAAGCTTCAAATTTGGACAGTGTCAACTACACCCTTGTGCCATGTTAAATTGCGGAGCTTTTGAGTTTTCACAATACTATGAGGCCGTGGCGCCATGGCGAATTTCGATGACTCGCCATGAAAATCTTATTGCCTCTCATTCTGTCATACATGTTCCGATCTGGACCAAAGAGCACACATATGATAAGGCTCCACCCCTGAACATATTTCAACTGCCATATTTGACATCAAGGACAGCGCCACCTAGTGGGAACAGGAAATGTCATGTTTTACACTTTGGGGTACAGTATAGTGATGGGTGACATCTGCAGCCTCAAATTTCTCCAGGAAAGCCTTAAGGAGTTGGTCTTGGGTTACAGTGAAAACTGTGACTTTTCGCCAAAGGGTGTGACCCCAGTGGCGTGGCGAACTTTGATGTCACGCCATGAAGAAACAAATTAGTATAACTCAATGAAATCCAGTCTGATCAGTACCAGACTTTACAGGCATGATGTCAGACCCGCCCTGAACAGATTGATGTGCCCATTGTCGGAAATACGGACAGCGCCACCTAGTGGCAACAGGAAATGTCATGGCTTTAATTTTGTTGTACTGATTTTCACAGGTTCATCGTGGCCACCTCAAAAGCGGTGAATATCACCATCAGTCCCTCATGATGCTTCAGTGCAGAAATTGTGACTTTAAACTGAACGGCGCACCCTGGTGGCAACGCGGTCCACCATGAAAGATGAAGTGGCTTTTGAGGGGCTTGGAAAGTTTATAGAGGCTTGAAATTTGGCCCACGCCTCCAATGTGATGAAGACTTTGTTGTCATGTCATCACTTTCATTGAATAGCGCAAAATGGCTCCACAGCGCCCCCTACAATATTTCAAAATATCAGCCCCTGCTCTGTGGTTTATGTATGAATCTGAAACCTGGTAGGCTTATAGGAGATATCAAGATGTACAAAAAAGTCTCTTGGAGCAATATCCCAAATCCAACAGGAAGTCAGCCATTTTAAAATTAATGTGCAATTTTGGCAACATTTTCCCCTCTTTTCAGGCTTCATACTTTGACGAACTCCTCCAAGGGATTTCATCATATTGAACCATTCTCCAGTGTGTGGAATCTAAAGACCTTTGTGATGTTAAATTGCGAAGCTTTTTACGTCCAGGGAAACGGGGTGGTTATGGCGGCACTTAGAGTTTGAATCACTCGCCAAAAAGCAGTAATCTGCTGTCACTCAAAAACACAAAGTCCAATCTCTCCCAAACGTCTCAGGTGTGATTAGACTCGAGCTCGGAAGTGTTTGTTATGCCATTTGTACATAATGGTTAGAGCGCCACCTAGTGGAACGACTAACTAATCATGAATGAATGAGTTGAAATGTTAGCTGGTGGTTAAATGCATGAATTCCATCAATGTGACATCAGATCGGACGTGCTGGTTTTAGGTGTTGGGCGTGGCTCGACGCGCCGGGGGTGCGAGGGCCCTCATAACGCTGCTTGCAGCTTTAATTATTATTATTATTATTATTCCGGCAAATGAATCGGCCTTTTGAGGGCCTAAACATGCTCGAAAACTCATGAAATTTTGCGCACGCGTCAGGTCTGGTGAAAATTTACGTATTTTAATGTTCTCAGACATGGCCAGGGAAAATTAGCTCAGTAGCGCCACCTAGAAAAATGAAAAACGCGAGCCCCCGGTATGGGTATGGCCTACAAGTTTGAAAGTCGGTACTCCTATATAACGTTCAGAGTCGAACAAAAAAGTCTATTATGGCAATGTCCTAAACCCAACAGGAAGTCCGCCATTTTGGATTGAAGGTGACATTTTGGCTATGATTTTACTGTTTCCATGCCTTGTACTTTAACGAACTCCTCCTTGGGATTTGGTCCTAAAAACTTCAAATTTGGACAGTGTCAACTACACCCTTGTGCCATGTTAAATTGCGGAGCTTTTGAGTTTTCACAATACTATGAGGCCGTGGCGCCATGGCGAATTTCGATGACTCGCCATGAAAATCTTATTGCCTCTCATTTTGTCATACATTTTCTGACCTTGACCAAAGTGAACACATATGATAAGGCTCCACCCCTGAACATATTTCAACTGCCATATTTGACACCAGGGACAGCGCCACCTAGTGGGAACAGGAAATGTCATGTTTTACACTTTGGGGTACAGTATAGTGATGGGTGACACCTGCAGCCTCAAATTTCTCCAGGAAAGCCTTAAGGAGTTGGTCTTGGGTTACAGTGAAAACTGTGACTTTTCGCAAAAGGGTGTGACCCCAGCAGCATGGCGAACTTTGATGTCACGCCATGAAGAAACAAATTAGTATAACTCAATGAAATCCAGTCTGATCAGTACCAGACTTTACAGGCATGATGTCAGACCCGCCCTGAACAGATTGATGTGCCCATTGTCGGAAATACGGACAGCGCCACCTAGTGGCCACAGGAAATGTCATGGCTTTAATTTTGTTGTACTGATTTTCACAGGTTCATCGTGGCCACCTCAAAAGCGGTGAATATCACCATCAGTCCCTCGTGATGCTTCGGTGCAAAAATTGTGACTTTACACTGAACGGCGCACCCTGGTGGCAAGGCGGTTCAACATGAAAGATGAAGTGGCTTTTGAGGGGCTTGGAAAGTATATAGAGGCTTTAAATTTAGCACACCCCTCCAAATGGATGAAGGCTTTGTTGTCATGTGATCATTTTTATTGAATAGCGCGAAATGGCTCCACAGCGCCCCCTACAAAATTTCAAAACCACAGCCCCAGCTCTGTGTTTTATGTATGAGTCTGAAACCTGGTAAGCTTATAGGAGATATCAAGATGTACAAAAAAGTCTCTTGGAGCAATATCCCAAATCCAACAGGAAGTCAGCCATTTTAAAATTAATGTGCAATTTTGGCAACATTTTCCCCTCTTTCCAGGCACCGTTCTTTGGCGAACTCCTCCAAGGGATTTCATCAGATTGATGCGATCTCCTGTGTGTGGAATCTAAAGACCTTTGTGATGTTAAATTGCGAAGCTTTTTACATTCAGGGAAACGGGGTGGTCATGGCGGCACGTGGAGTTTCAATCACTCGCCAAAAAGCAGTAATCTGCTGTCACTCAAAAACACAATGTCCAATCTCTCCCAAAGCTCATAGGCGTGATGAGACTCGAGCTCGGAAATGTTTGTTATGCCATTTGTACATAATGGTTAGAGCCCCACCTAGTGGAATGACTAACTAATCATGAATGAATGAGTTGAAATGTTAGCTGGTGGTTAAATGCATGAATTCCATCAATGTGACATCAGATCGGACGTGCTGGTTTTAGGTGTTGGGCGTGGCTCGACGCGCCGGGGGTGCGAGGGCCCTCATAACGCTGCTTGCAGCTTTAATTAGGGCCCGAGCACTGACAGTGCGAAGGCCCTATTGTAATTGCTCTGTTTATTATTATTATTATTATTATTATTATTATTTCGGCAAATGAATTGGCCGTTTGAGGGCCTAAACATGCTCGAAAACTCATGAAATTTTGCACACGCGTCAAGTCTGGTGAAAATTTACGTATTTTAATGTTCTCAGACATGGCCAGGGAAAATTAGCTCAGTAGCGCCACCTAGAAAAATGAAAAACGCGAGCCCCCGGTATGGGTATGACCTACACGTTTGAAAGTCGGTACACCTATATAACGTTCAGAGTCGAACAAAAAAGTCTATTATGGCAATGTCCTAAACCCAACAGGAAGTCCGCCATTTTGAATTGAAGGTGACATTTTGGGTCTGATTTTACCGTTTCCATGCCTTGTACTTTAACGAACTCCTCCTTGGGATTTGGTCCTATAAACTTCAAATTTGGACAGTGTCAACTACACCCTTGTGCCATGTTAAATTGCGGAGCTTTTGAGTTTTCACAATACTATGAGGCCGTGGCGCCATGGCGAATTTCGATGACTCGCCATGAAAATCTTATAGCCTCTCATTTTGTCATACATTTTCTGACCTTGACCAAAGTGAACACATATGATAAGGCTCCACACCTGAACATATTTCAACTGCCATATTTGACATCAAGGACAGCGCCACCTAGTGGGAACAGGAAATGTCATGTTTTACACTTTGGGGTACAGTATAGTGATGGGTGACATCTGCAGCCTCAAATTTCTCCAGGAAAGCCTTAAGGAGTTGGTCTTGGGTTACAGTGAAAACTGTGACTTTTCGCAAAAGGGTGTGACCCCAGCGGCATGGCGAACTTTGATGTCTCGCCATGAAGAAACAAATTAGTATAACTCCATGAAATCCAGTCTGATTAGTACCAGACTTTACAGGCATGATGTCAGACCCGCCCTGAACAGATTGATGTGCCCATTGTCGGAAATACGGACAGCGCCACCTAGTGGCCACAGGAAATGTCATGGCTTTAATTTTGTTGTACTGATTTTCACAGGTTCATCGTGGCCACCTCAAAAGCGGTGAATATCAACATCAGTCCATCGTGATGCTTCAGTGCAAAAATTGTGACTTTAAACTGAACGGCGCACCCTGGTGGCAACGCGGTTCACCATGAAAGATGAAGTGGCTTTTGAGGGACTTGGAAAGTTTATAGAGGCTTGAAATTTGGCACACACCTCCAAATGGATGTAGGCTTTGTTGTCATGTGATCATTTTCATTGAATAGCTCGAAATTGCTCCACAGCGCCCCCTACAAAATTTCAAAACAACAGCCCCTGCTCTGTGTTTCATCTATGAGTCTGAAACCTGGTAAGCTTATGGAAAATATCAAGATGTACAAAAAAGTCTCTTGGAGCAATATCCCAAATCCAACAGGAAGTCAGCCATTTTAAAATTAATGTGTAATTTTGGCGACATTTTCCCCTCTTTTCAGGCTTCATACTTTGACGAACTCCTCCAAGGGATTTCATCATATTGAACCATTCTCCAGTGTGTGGAATCTAAAGACCTTTGTGATGTTAAATTGCGAAGCTTTTTACGTTCAAGGAAACGGGGTGGTCATGGCGGCACGTGGAGTTTCAATCACTGGCCACAAAGCAGTAATCTGCTGTCACTCAAAGACACAATGTCCAATCTCTCCCAAAGGTCGCAGGCGTGATGAGACTCGAGCTCGGAAATGTTTGTTATGCCCTTTGTCTATAATGGTTAGAGCGCCACCTAGTGGGACGACTATACTCATGGTTGAACCAAATGAAATGTTAACTGGTGGTTAAATGCATGAATTCCATCAATGTGACATCAGATCGGAGGTGCTGGTTTCAGGTGTTGGGCATGGCTCGACACGCCGGGGGTGCGAGGGCCCTCATAACGCTGCTTGCAGCTTTAATTATTATTATTATTATTATTCACCCCAAACAAGGGCCTTTTTGAGGGCCTAAACATGCTCAAAAACTCATGAAATTTTGCACACATGCCAGGTCTGGTGAAAAATTTTGTATTTTAATGGTTTTACATATGAGCACTGGGAAATGGCTCTACAGCGCCACCTATGCCTTGTTAAATGCAGCCCTACGACCACATCGTTTGACCTACATGTATGAAATTTGGCACACATGTGTATCATGCCAAGACGAACAAAAAAGTCTGTGGGCCCATTGACGCAAACCCAACAGGAAGTCCGCCATTTGGAAGAGAAGGTGACATTTTGGCTCTAATTTTGCCATTTCCATGCCTCGAACTTTTGCGAACTCCTCCTTGGGGTTTCATTTCATAACCTTCAAATTTGGACAGTGTCAACTACACCCTTGTGCCATGTTAAATTGCGGAGCTTTTGAGTTTTCACAATACTATGAGGCCGTGGCGCCATGGCGAATTTCGATGACTCGCCATGAAAATCTTATTGCCTCTCATTTTGTCATACATTTTCTGACCTTGACCAAAGTGAACACATATGATAAGGCTCCACCCCTGAACATATTTCAACTGCCATATTTGACACCAGGGACAGCGCCACCTAGTGGGAACAGGAAATGTCATGTTTTACACTTTGGGGTACAGTATAGTGATGGGTGACATCTGCAGCCTCAAATTTCTCCAGGAAAGCCTTAAGGAGTTGGTCTTGGGTTACAGTGAAAACTGTGACTTTTCGCGAAAGGGTGTGACCCCAGCAGCATGGCGAACTTTGATGTCACGCCATGAAGAAACAAATTAGTATAACTCAATGAAATCCAGTCTGATCAGTACCAGACTTTACAGGCATGATGTCAGACCCGCCCTGAACAGATTGATGTGCCCATTGTCGGAAATACGGACAGCGCCACCTAGTGGGAACAGGAAATGTCATGGCTTTCATTTTGTTGTACTGATTTTCACAGGTTCATCGTGGCCACCTGAAAAGCGGTGAATATCACCATCAGTCCCTCGTGATGCTTCAGTGGAAAAATTGTGAGTTTAAACTGAACGGCGCACCCTGGTGGCAACGCTGTTCACCATGAAAGATGAAGTGGCTTTTGAGGGTCTTGGCAAGTTTATAGAGGCTTGAAATTTGGCACACACCTCCAATGTGACGATGGCTTTGTTGTCATGTGATCATTTTCATTGAATATCCCAAAATGGCTCCACAGCGCCCCCTACAAAATTTCAAAACCACAGCCCCAGCTCTGTGTTTTATGTATGAATCTGAAACCTGGTAGGCTTATAGGAGATATCAAGATGTACAAAAAAGTCTCTTGGAGCAATATCCCAAATCCAACAGGAAGTCAGCCATTTTAAAATTAATGTGCAATTTTGGCAACATTTTCCCCTCTTTTCAGGCTTCGTTCTTTGACGAACTCCTCCAAGGGATTTCATCAGATTGGACCGATCTGCAGTTTGTGGAATCTAAAGACCTTTGTGATGTTAAATTGCGAAGCTTTTTACGTCCAGGGAAACGGGGTGGTTATCGCGGCACTTAGAGTTTGAATCACTCGCCAAAAAGCAGTAATCTGCTGTCACTCAAAAACACAATGTCCAATCTCTCCCAAACGTCTCAGGTGTGATTAGACTCGAGCTCGGAAGTGTTTGTTATGCCATTTGTACATAATGGTTAGAGCGCCACCTAGTGGCATGACTATAATCCTGGTTGAATAAGATGAAATGTTAGCTGGTGATTAAAAGCATGAAATCCATCAATGTGACATCACATCGGACGTGCCGGTTTGAGGTGTTGGCAGTGGCTCGACGTGCCGGGGGTGCGAGGGCCCTCATAACGCTGCTTGCAGCTTTAATTATTATTATTATTATTATTCACCCCAAACAAGGGCCTTTTTGAGGGCCTAAACATGCTCAAAAACTCATGAAATTTTGCACACATGCCAGGTCTGGTGAAAAATTTTGTATTTTAATGGTTTTACTTATGAGCACTGGGAAATGGCTCTAGAGCGCCACCTATGCCTTGTTAAATGCAGCCCTACGACCACATGGTTTGAGCTACATGTATGAAATTTGGCACACATGTGTATCATGCCAAGACGAACAAAAAAGTCTGTGGGCCCATTGACGCAAACCCAACAGGAAGTCCGCCATTTGGAAGAGAAGGTGACATTTTGGCTCTAATTTTGCCATTTCCATGCCTCGAACTTTTGCGAACTCCTCCTTGGGGTTTCATTTCATAACCTTCAAATTTGGACAGTGTCAACTACACCCTTGTGCCATGTTAAATTGCGGAGCTTTTGAGTTTTCACAATACTATGAGGCCGTGGCGCCACGGCGAATTTCGATGACTCGCCATGAAAATCTTATTGCCTCTCATTTTGTCATACATTTTCTGACCTTGACCAAAGTGAACACATATGATAAGGCTCCACCCCTGAACATATTTCAACTGCCATATTTGACACCAGGGACAGCGCCACCTAGTGGGAACAGGAAATGTCATGTTTTACACTTTGGGGTACAGTATAGTGATGGGTGACATCTGCAGCCTCAAATTTCTCCAGGAAAGCCTTAAGGAGTTGGTCTTGGGTTACAGTGAAAACTGTGAGTTTTCGCGAAAGGGTGTGACCCCAGCAGCATGGCGAACTTTGATGTCACGCCATGAAGAAACAAATTAGTATAACTCAATGAAATCCAGTCTGATCAGTATCAGACTTTACAGGCATGATGTCAGACCCGCCCTGAACAGATTGATGTGCCCATTGTCGGAAATACGGACAGCGCCACCTAGTGGCAACAGGAAATGTCATGGCTTTAACTTTGTTGTACTGATTTTCACAGGTTCATCGTGGCCACCTCAAAAGCGGTGAATATCCCCATCAGTCCCTCGTGATGCTTCAGTGCAAAAATTGTGACTTTAAACTGAACGGCGCACCCTGGTGGCAACGCGGTTCATCATGAAAGATGAAGTGGCTTTTGAGGGGCTTGGAAAGTTTATAGAGGCTTGAAATTTGGCACACACCTCCAAATGGATGAAGGCATTGTTGTTATGTAACCATTTTCCTTGAATAGCGCAAAATGGCTCCACAGCGCCCCCTACAATATTTCAAAACATCAGCCAATGCTCTGTGTTTCATCTATGAGTCTGACACTTGGTAAGCTTGTGTAAGATATCAAGATGTACAAAAAAGTCTCTTGGAGCAATATCCCAAATCCAACAGGAAGTCAGCCATTTTAAAATTAATGTGTAATTTTGATGACATTTTCCCCCCTTTTCAGGCCTCATACTTTGACGAACTCCTCCAAGGGATTTCATCATATTGAACCATTCTCCAGTGTGTGGAATCTAAAGACCTTTGTGATGTTAAATTGCGAAGCTTTTTACATTAAGGGAAATGGGGTGGTCATGGCGGCACGTGGAGTTTCAATCACTCGCCAAAAAGCAGTAATCTGCTGTCACTCAAAATCAAAATGTTCAATCTCTCCCAAAGGTCACAGGCGTGATGAGACTCGAGCTAGGAAATGTTTGTTATGCCATTTGTCTGTAATAGTTAGAGCGCCACCTAGTGGGACAACTATAATCATGATTGAATGAGATGAATTGTTAGCTGGTGGTTAAATGCATGAATTCCATCAATGTGACATCAGATCGGAGGTGCTGGTTTTAGGTGTTGGGCGTGGCTCGACGTGCTGGGGGTGCGAGGGCCCTCATAACGCTGCTTGCAGCTTTAATGTACATTGTTTTTCCTTTTTTTAACCTCTGGGAGTTCACCACTCACCTTTGTACCATTTGGACTTGATCAACTTGAACTTCAATAAATAACTGGAAACACTGGGGTGGTCCAAAACCTTTGACCAGTAGTGTATCTAACATGCATATAATCCTTTCAGTGGTTCTTTTTTCTTTTTGCTATTTCTGTTGATCCACAGATTTGTTTTGTGCAGCTCTAGAAATTTTTAGTTCATTTCTTTAACTTTTGACTTTTGTAATCCACCCAAGCTATTAGTCTGCTGTGCATCTGTGTCTGTTTTCATCCAGTTCAGCACAATCAGGAAGCAGATTTAAAGGTCATTGCACGAGCTCATTGGATAATTACTGTTTTTAATTGCTCTCAATCAAGGGAATTAGCAAGAGTGCTCTGGACTCTGAGTGTTTCCACCACCATTGTTCAAGATCCTTCAGTTTCAGGATTAGTGACATCACAGAAGTCAATTATGTTTTAAAGAGGCTTGAGGATGCCCCTTTGTTCAGCCTGAGCATTAGACTTGAAATGAACAAGAGTTTTTAAGGCTTCAGTAAAGCTTAGCGTTTGGTGACTCCTGTAGAGCTTAAGATTCATTAAACTGCAACTTCCTTTATTCACACTCAAGTGCTGTTTGGAGCCATAAGCCACAAAAAAGAAAAAATGGAATTGAAAGAGAAATTTGTGATAAAGAGAAAAAAGAAAGTACACCCTCTGTCAGTTGTAAAGATATAATAAAGAACTGTCCAGCCCATACCAGGTGTTAGAATGAAGGTAATACAACCTGAAAAACAACTCATGTCGCATTTCGCTATATTTGTTTATTCATCAAAGACTAAGCCAAAATGTAGAAGCACTGTGTGAATAAATCATAACCCCTATTTCAGGATAAAACGCATAAAACAACAAAACTCAGTTTAAACAGAGCATTTGGAGATGAAAAACAAAAACACAACAGCGCGATGTCATTGTGAGGCACCCACTCTTCATTAAACAGTGGTCCATTCTCTGGGAACGGAGGAGACCAAATGTTTGACTTTAGTGAATGAATGTTACTATTCACTTAAACCAGGAGCACTTTTTTATGCTTTTCCTACACAAGTGCTTTCTATCTAACATTCACACACATTCATACTGATGCATAATAGACATCGTCTATTTTTATGCTGCTGAAAGAGAACAACAGGAAACAGCGGGGCGAGAGGCAGTTAATTGTAGAAAATCACCAAAAAAGGAATCGTATCTAGCTGTCACTGACTAGCTGTCACTGATGCATGATAATATACTCTGCTTATGCATACAGGGTGTGTACAGCCCTTTAAAATAGTGTATTTCCACTTTGAGCTCTACCGCAGCGGTCCCCAACCTTTTTTGCGCCACGGACCAGTTTATGCCCGACAATATTTTCCAGGACCGGCCTTTAAGGTGTCGCGGATAAATACAACAAAATAAAACCGGTACCGGTACCGAAAAAAAGATTTGTTCATAACACACGTGAAAAGACCCAGGAAAGAAGAAGTGGAGAGCAACTTAGGGTTAGTATCTTGGCCAAAGATATTTGGCATGCACACTGCACCAGCCAGGGATCCATAACTAGATAATCTGGTCTACCTCCTGAGTTACAGCCAGCCCGATATTTCTAGAGTTCTGAGTCCTTTTGTGACCTCCTGGATGAGTTGTCAGTGTGCTTTTGGAGGATTTTTTATAGTCTGGCCACTCCTGAAAACATTTTGTGCATTATAGTTTTACAGCTGATCAAAAACAACAATACTTTTCCCCAAAACAGAAATCAAAGTTCCAAACATGAACTCAGTAATGAGGAGCTCCACCGTTATTGTTGATCACTTCAAAAATCCGTTGTGGCATGCTCAATGCAAGCCTTTCCATGAGGTGAGTGGGAACATTTCTCCAAGTGGTGAAGACAGCTACACGAAGGGCATCTTCTGTCTGGAACTGTTGTCCATTTTTGTAAACGTCCCTCACCATCCATCCCCAAAGGCTCTCAGTTGGATTTAGATCAGGGGAACACGCAGGATGGTCCAAAAGAGCGATGTTATTCCCCTGGAAGTCTTCAGCATACCAAGACATTTTGAACTATTTATTGTTCCCAACTTTGTGGGAACAGTTTTGGGATGGCTCCTTCCTGTTCCAAAGTGACTCAACAATTCCCATAAACACACCCATACATCCTAAATATTGTGGAAAAGCCTTACTTGAAGACTTTAAGCTGTAATAGCTGCAAAGGGTGGGCCAGCATCATAATAAACCCTATGGATTAAGAATGGGATGTCATATGTGTGTGGAGGCAGAAGAGCAAACAGTGCATCTCTGTGCCAAACTGAAAACTTTGTCTGTTGTTGCTGACATTTATTTTGACTAAAGGATGAATTTCTCAGATCCGTTTGCGTGCTATCAGAATTCCCTTTTTTCCGAAGAGTTACACAGAAAGTCTTGAGGGAATTTGATTATAGAAATATTCATTTGGATGAGTCAAGGACTAACAGTTGAAGGTGAAGATCAGTGCACCCTCACACAAAACACTTCTTTTTCTAATTCTGACAACGTTTTAGATAAATCTTGAACAAGATCAATTAACTGTGCTGATTGTACTGATTTTCTGCTGCAAGTCTGTGTTTACTGTTCACTTTACTGGTCAAGTGTCATGGGCTTAATTTCAGCTGCGTTTAAATAGTTCACCTCCAACGTCACCGTATATTTTGGCATGGCAGTAGGCCAGGGGTGGGCAACTCCAGGCCTCGAAGGCCGGTGTCCTGCAGGTTTTAGATCTCACCTTGGGTCAACACACCTGAATCACACGACCAGGCCTCTGTAGAACTTCAGGACATGTTGAGGAGCTAATTTAGCCATTTAAATCAGCTGTGTTGGTTCAAGGACACATCTAAAACCTGCAGGGGCACCGGCCCCCGAGGCCTGGAGTTGCCCACCCCTGCAGTAGGTAGTTTGTTGTGTCTACATCTGCACAGATGTCATTCTGTTTCCAGCTAAATCTCTTTGAATAGTTGGGATTAAATATTCCTCCTAAACCTGACAGTGCTGCACTCTTACCACTGTTTGCTTCTCTCCTGTGATTATTGAACAGTGAAAGCAGAACGACCTCCCAGTGAAGGCTGCAGCTGCCACACTGTCCTTGCTGAACATGTGCATAAACCATTTTTTAAAGGCAGTTAGTCTGCGTGTTTTTTAAAAAAATGTTTTTACGTAACATCTTGTTTTGTGTGTTATTATTAATGCTTCAGCTATTATTACTATGTTCAGTTCCAGCCTGTTTGAAAAGAAAATGGAAAAAGAAGTTTCTTATATATTTCCTGTGGTAAATTCAGAAGATCTAGTTTATTTATTTGTTTGTATTTTGTCTTTTTTATATTGCTTAAAAATAAATTGTGTCCACAGTAGAAATTTCAACCTCTAGCTCTATGAGATGTGATCATAGATGCATTTGCTCCTGTGGGCTGTGTGTTGATAGTGTCCAATTCGTTAAAACAAATATACTGACTTACACAGGATTGTCTTGACTCCTGTGCGGCTGGTATTTTCACATACCACCCTAGAAGTCCTGTCAGGACCACTTGCATATATGCTCTGCAGTTGCACCATGGACATGCACAAACATCAGCTTTACTGTGAAACTGATGACGCTGTCAGAGCAGTTTGGTCATAGTGGATTCCACAGTGCATTAACTCAGCAGAACCGCTGCTGAGCATCACACGTCATCATGCAGCTGCCCACAGTGCAGTGAAAACCCACGATCTTTGTTTACCACTACCTCTAAACTGGGCTCCCACCTGACGGTGTCGTTTTCCTCACAGTTTGAAGGTGGTCATTCTGACAGACAGTAGCACAGCAGGCAGATTCTCAACCACTTGAGCACCATTGAGTCTGTCATGGACCCTGATATTGTTGTATAACCATCACATTTTCATAAAATAGGAAAAGATGAAGAACTTCTGGGTAATCCTTAGTGACATGAAATAAAAGCAATAAATTATTGTAGAGTCTGTAACTTAAAATCACCTTGTGGCTGTTGTGATTTGGCGCTATCCAAATAAAACTGAATCTACGGGGAGGTTGAGGGGGAGCACTGGCAGCTGCAGTATGTTTGAAGTTTTGGCCTGCATTATGGCTCATCAGGGTCATTATTCTTAAAATAAATGGATATTCTACCTGACAGGATTAAGCAGAGTCAAGCTACAGAGAAAAAATTAATTATACTTTTATATAATTATATAATTTTCTCTCATGTTTGTGCCATCTGAGGAGGTGAAATCCAGGTGAGTATATAGGATAATATCACTGTTTTTCTTTTCTCCTGTCTTTGCCCAGTGCTTGGTGTTTGAAGATGCTCCCAATGGTGTAAAGGCAGCACTGGCAGCAGGAATGCAGGTGGTCGCGATTCCCGATGACAACCTGGACCGCAGCCTTATCCAGGAGGCTACGCTGCGACTAAGGAGTATGGAGGAGTTTGAGCCGGAGCTCTTTGGCCTGCCAGCATATGACTGAAATGGCTCATACCCCAGCACGTAATTCAGGAAGCTAGTAACCATTGTTAATTGATTGGTTGTTAAACAATAACTTCATAAATGAGTAAACTATTAGTAAATGGATGGGCACCGTAAATCTGCAAATGTAAATCTGTATTACACCTACACATCTTACTTACTAAAAAGTTGAACCTGATGGTTCTAATCTTTGTTCCAAAGGGAACCGTTCAGCTTAGGGTGGTGGTGATGTAAACTACGTCATGTGACTCGTCTTATTATCGTACTCCTGTTATCGAAAGGCTCATTTGAACCGTACAAAAATCTAATAAAGAAAACATCAGCAGTTTGAGTTGAGCCATGTTCAGGTTCTTCACTGTCACCTGTAAAATACCCAGAGTAGCAGGCACATTGGCCCTTATTCAATGATGCACAATACAAACACACACACACAAGTAATTGTCTTACATTCGTTAGGTGACTTTTTAATCTGATAATTTAATTTAATAATGAATGGTTAATATTAGCGTCGGTGCTGTTATCCCGAAGTATATATCCTCATATTATGAACTGTAGCTTCTCGGAGGAGTCACTGGAAAAGCTTCAGATGCAGGTCTGTCATTCTAACACAGTATCACCTTTTGTGGTCGTCTGGATGTGGACACATCGCGAAGTTGAAGTTGTTCTTGTCATACACTTCGTCTAAGATGCCTTTTTGAAATGTCAGAGACAATCCTCCTCTGCTCAGTGTGATCCAGTGAAGAGGCTGTGAGTCGTCCTCACTCCTGAACTGACTCCATCTGCTTGCAGAGCAGGCTTTAATGGGGGAACCCTGGAGCAGGCTGGAGGAGGCTGGTGCCGCAGCTCCTCAGTCTACTCCCATCGACTCCCCTTTCATAGCCTCACATCCTCAACAACAAGGTCGTCTCAGCTGTTTTTTTCTTCTGTGCTTGTTGCTTACAGAGTCGTCACTGTCTCTGGGCCTGAAATGTGATTGTTTCATTTTCTGTGTGTCTTCATTTCTTGTTTCCAGCAAGGCAAAGGTGTTTTTTTACATTTTGTTTCCAAAAGAATTATGCCTGAAAAATAATACCTGACTTCATTTTCTCCACCTTCCTTAAATGAATAAATAAATCCTATGACAAACCCAGAAGATAATACGTTTGCATTCGTTCCTAATCCCTAATAATTTTCTTCTTGACTTTGATTTCAGATTTAATTAGTTAATTGGTTATTTTCAGACTTGCATACATTTCTCAGCACAGCTTTTCAGAGCATAGAGTTCATGAACACATAGCAGCTGTGCGTCATTGCTAATTTATTTAGGCATTTAAAACATTTCATATAGCATCAGTTAACGTGTGAAATGCTGACGATAATCATGAGGACCAAGTGTGCACAATCACTGCAGGATTTAGAGCGGTGCTGCTGAAGGGAGGAGATTAAGTACAAGACAAAGCTCCTTACTGTTTACGGCTTCATATGAACGACCCACATTTTACCAAAGAGACCAAGATGAAAGAAACTACAGAGTATTTGTGCTCTATAAAAGTAGAGATGAGAGATGCTGCCACCTGCCAAAGCTAAACAGCTTTGAGAGGTGATAATAAAAAAGGCCCGTGGTGTTTCATCCACTGTAATGGGCAGCGGGGTTTGTGGGTCTGTAGGTCCAGCAGTGTTCAGTTTACCCGTCACGCCACATATCATCTCTCGCACACTTACCTACATAATGTAGCACTAGTACTGCATTTGTCTCTCTTTGTTTAAATGTCTCAATCATCACATTTAATTTTAAAGAAGAGCATTCTACAAAAAGACTGACATAGAGGATGCACTTAAACCCACTTTAGAGAACTCTGGATTTTAGGTATTGCAGAAAGAGTCCGTGGAAGTTGGATTTATGGATATCAGTGAGGGGATCTGGTGGCTCTATGATGTTGTGGGGTGTTTTGCGTGGTTTTATCCCGTAAGAAGAAAAGGTGAATGCAAATCAATGGAAAAGCTGATCACATTCATCCTAACGAAACTACTCACAGGTGCATTGATGAGAATGTAAGAATCACCAGACCACAGTATAATTAAATGGCTGTGGTGTTCTTTCCTGCCATGGCCAGTGCGCACTGACTGGCACCAATCCTCCAACAGCGCCTTTCTGAGGAGCATGCCTTTGTATTCTAATACATGTTTGAAGATCCTGGTTTTCTGCTCTGGACTAATACTTTTTCAGATCCAGCATTTGTCACACAGCCATCTTTAGGTCTTTTGGCTACAGAGTGCTGTTATAAAGTCTGTATGAGCGCTCGAGGCAGTGCACAAACAAACAAGCGAAAACAGGCAAACAGCAAAGTGAGTTTCTACTATTTCCCATCTCTGCCAGTCACCCTCGCCTTTTATCGTTGCCACAAACCTTTTCGACTTCATTTCTGCCTGTGAGCGAAGAGGGCAGGAGAGAGCCTGGAAGAAGCGCAGAGATAGCTCGCTGACACGTTTCCCAGGCCCGTGTTGTCGTCTGTGCTCACCACTGATAGGCTGGCGTGGCTGTGGGACACATTCATCTTCAGTGTCAGGTTTTATATCCGGACTTTATCAGCACTTAGACAAGCAGCTTCTCCACAGGCAAAGTCAAATCACTGGACAGCAGAGAGACATTGTACAGATAACCTCATTTAAACATTTTTCTTCTTAGTGTGTGCCACGCAGTGACGCTCTCTGTGACTGAATATGGAAAGTACTGGATAGGCAGGCTCATCAGATTATGCCGGCAAGCCGTCCTATATTTTAGGACTTAGTTACTGAATGTCATATCTTTGAAGAAGCAGGGATGCATTTTTCTGGAAGATTTGGAAAGAACTCATATTTCTGTAATGGGATTTGAAGAGAGAAGAAGTTGCCACCTTGGTGGAAGAAGTGCTGGCTGTAACCTTTGGGAGCCTTGGACATCAACTCAAGGAGCAGTAGTGTAAATATTTAAATTCATTTGTCCCAGAAGTAATCAGAATCCAAAAGGTTTCATCCTAGCACACTGCACTACTTCTGTACATTGCCAAGTCCTTTTGTTAACAGTCCTCGAGGAAGCCTACTTTTAAAGATGTGAACAGAACAAATAGCTCTACTCTGTGCGAGAAAGCAGAACTTTTAGTTTTTAACCCTCAACACCCCACGCCAAAGCGTCTCTCAAGCCTGCCTATCATCAACAAACTGGCTGTGGCTAAACTGCCAAGAAGGCTAGCGCACATAAGAATGCCAACATCCAGTAATAGTGGCTCTGCTGGATGTCATTTTGTATTCTGTTGTCAAAATGTGCAACCGTACTCAAACCAAAAGGGATTTTATGGAAATGAAGATACTGAAGGTCTCTGACCGTGAGAGGGACTCTGCCTGGTTATAAGATGGGACTCAGTGTTTCCTCAGTGATGCAAATATAGCTCATGTTTTATTCAGCTTCAACTCGTGAAACAATGCAACTGATGACAGGAGCAGGTGATTTTGGGAAGAAGATTTATGAATGCAAAAATGTTTTTAATGCACAATTAATAATAGGCAATTATGGTAGTAAGGACTTCTTGGGTACTACTTTTCCTTGTACAGAAAACCTTCACATGGGCTTTCATATCGTCCTACATCTTTAAAAAGTCTTCCCATGTCTCATTTCCACCACATATGTAGTTTTAATAGTGGCTTTAAAGAGCAAACAGCAGATTTAGGACAAAGCTTTATAAAAAGACGTGACAAATAGTGTTAAACAATCTTTTGACTGACAATTAGAATTTTTAAAAAGCACTCGATACAACACAAACACGAGTACTAAGATCACTTGTGTCATTCAATGTTCCACTTTGACTGAAGTCATGGCCGCCATCTTCTGTGGCTGAATGCTGTGGAATCTGGGGATGATTTCATGTAAACCCAGCACAGTGATATATATGATTAAATGTCCTTGTGGGTTGGTGTTCGTTGGTAAAAGATCAGGTCTCTGAAAAGCACAATTTCAGAACATAGGTGTCATATTAGAAATCATCAGTCAGGTTTAGCTGCCAACCTTTTTAACCATATGAATCCCAGTTTGTCTTGTCTTTGTTGTATTGGCACTGAGCATGCACACTTCCAAAAAGACGAGGGGACATCAATGCTCTACTTTTAGAGCCTGAACTTTCTTGGATTTTCACTCTGGACATTTTGGCCCCAACAGGTCTTAATGAAGAACTGGACATTCTTCTTTTTCTATAATTCCAAGTATTACAGTGTAACATAACTTTGATATTTTCTCTATATTTCTTATGGATTCATGTGTTTTAGTTCAGGGTCATGTTGTCGTTACTACAGCTAATAATGAAAGCGCCTCTTTAAGAGTTCGTCATGGAAATACCTGATGGCATTGTAAGATCTTTTAAATGTTTTTGGTATTGTACATTGTGTATACACATTTTTATGTCTTCATTGGATGCATTGTGGTTTCTGTTCTTTTTATTTAATTTTTATCATGATGATAAAATGCTTATTACAAATTTTTAAAGGCCATAAAAAATGTAACAGTAAAATGCAACATTGTGGCAAACGAGAGATTAATGCTACAGGAAATCATTACATGGTGGTTTAATGCATGAAGCGGTAAAACAAACATTTTAAATCCAGTTGATTATTTTATCACTGAGAGTGCTCTCAGTGCTGCTGTTTGTTTTAAGCTATGAAACTTTAAACTGGATCCATTTAAACGTTAAAGCTTCCTGTCCCACAGCCTGAGAAACTGTTGCAGTTTGTGGCAAATCAAAGTGAAATCAGTTTGACTGATTGAGCAGGTAGTCTTAGTATGTTCCTGTTTTTCCAGCTGTGTAAAAATGACACTCAGATCAGAATCATGTAAAAACAACATTTTCTAAATCACCAAATTGCTTCATTTTTGTTCTTGTGATGATGCAGTGCACAGTTTGTGCTTCATTCAGTTGGTTGCTCCACAGAGATTGTCATGGTACGCAGAAAATGTACCAAGAATACGTGTTCATTTAAACTGATTTCACTTTGATCTGCAACAAACTGCAGTGATTTCCATCAATTAGACAGGACAGTTAGCTTTAATGCTTAAACAGATCCGGCCTAACCTTTCAGAGGTTTATAATGGAGCCCTCACCTTAAAAGCAGACGGCATGAGGGTGGGAATGGATGTTTGTATCTGTGCCTGTATGTCTGTGTCTATATGTCAGGTTGGGTATCAGACGCCACCTCTCTGGGGACATCTCAGGCCCTCCAAGGTATGGAGGCTTATCTCCCCCCACCACTCCCCCTGCCAGTGGCAGACGCCCTCAGACATCGTTGGTGATTCTTTGTGTCCGTGGATGGGCGTCCAGGTACACACCGGCTCACTCCTTGGTGGCTGCTCGGGCCACTTCGGAGGTGGGGTGCCCCCGGCCTCTCGGCCTGGGGCTCGGTCACTCAGGCACGGCTGGCTGCCGGCGGAGCTCACGGGCGCGTCACTGCAACTCCCCCTGGCGTCTGCTCCAAGGCTGCTGAGTGAGCCCTCATCTGGGACTCTCCTCAGCTCTTTCTGGGACAGTGGCGCGGCTGCCCCTCTGTTGGTCTTCCTTGGTCTCTTGTGTTCTGGGGGCCTCTGGATGTCTGGAGTTTTGATCTCCTCCATACCTGCTTCATGCCCTGGAGGACGGGGCTGTGGCCCCCCCACACCCTCTAGCAGATTATTACATGAAGGAACCTTTTAAAAACAAACGCATTCATGCTCACAGGTGTACACACGGGTGATCACACCCACAAACTACACCCTTTTTGGCTCCTACCTCAAAGCACACTGTGTTCTGTTGATCTTATGTGCTGCACAATAATGTTTAATATTTAGTATTTACTGTCATATTCCCATATATCATTGTGATGTTGTTTATTCTATTGCTCTCTTTTTTTTGCTTGTTTTCTCTTTGTTCTTTCTCAACAGGTGATCCAGGTGATCGATCGATGTATTTTTTGTCTGTTTGTTTTGTTGGTTTTTGCCCTTTATCCCGTCCCTCTTCCTCGCTGTTTTTTCCCCTCTTTCTTTCTCCCTTTTCTTTCCCCAGTCAAGTCTGTCCTGTGTTCAGCAAATGAAAATAAAATAAACAATAAAAGCAAAGGTGAATCAAATGGACCAATATGGCGAGGCTGGGATGGTCCATTTGGTAAAGTAAAGCCGTTGGGCATCTTTCTTTGCCTTTAGACAACAATTCTGATGAAAAAGAGCCAAACGGGACAGGCGGAAAAGAAAAAAGAAAAAAAAAGCAGGCAGCAACACAGAGATTTTAGTGATAAAATAATTTACTGGAATTAAAAATTTTACTTCATCAGTCTGTGATACATCACCAGATTAACAGTCATCTCCTGTCCTATGTCCTTAATCACATGTGGTAATGACTCTGGAGGAAGTGGCTGTCAGGGCTAGTGCCTTGGCAGGCCGCATGAAGGACCCAAATGCAGGACTATGAGACTTAGAGGGATGAACTTAGGAAGGCAATTTTATTACGCTGTGGCACAAACTCAAAGGCACAGGGAGACACACAGTGACATGTGCTGTACAACACGACCATGGACAGAGGAAAAGACAGGGCTTAAACACACAAGGGAGTAATAAGGGGATGGAAAACAGGAGGGAAACACAGCTGGGACAAAACGAGACAGGGAGGAAGCAAAAGCACTGAGCACGTGACAGGAGACTGTCAAAGTAAAACGGGAACCACGAAGAGTTCAACTTGTTGCTGAGACATGGAGCAACATGTTACTGTCACATGTCTGAGACATGACTGACTGGGGAGAAAGAGGGAACGTGGAGCACAGAGAGTAACAAACTGCGCCATGGAGAATGGGGAATGACCACGGAGACAGAACTAAACACACACGGTGACCTATTAAGGGAGGGAAAGATGGAAACAGGCTAAATAAACAAGAACTCACAACCAGAAATACAAAGGATTAAACAGGAAGAACAAGGACGCTAAACAAAACTAAAACGAGAACATAAGAAAACTAGAAACACTGAGTCATCGACCCTGCACCATGACGGTGGCACTCATAGGGATCATATTCTGGGGAAGAAATCTACTTTACTGGATGCTGCAAAGACCATAACCATCCTCACGATTGCCCATGTTTATCCTGATCGCCCATGTTGGGGACAACGCACAACGTCGTTAGGGGAAGTGGACACTGGAGGGGAACAAGATGCTGATGCTCACAGTCGAGACAAGAGGACGAGACAAGCCCTGTGTGATGGAACGTTATCATACATGCAGCTCAGTCAAACGGCAGAATAAGCTAATGTTTGTCTTCCAACTAAATCCAGGCTTTGTTATCTTCAAAGCTTCCTTTTTTGATGCTACTGATGAGTTGCAATCTCATCAGTAGCATGTAGCGCTGTAGCATGTCAGAGTGATCACGGTCTTCTAGTCTTGTTTTTGCCACACTGTCCAGGAACCTAATTGTGTTTCTGTGAGTAAATTTGCTCTGTGATACATTAATAATACTGTGTGCTTTTAATTTGGTTCTGCACTGCTCTGCTCATTATTTATGATAGAGACTGATTCCTGACTTCATTTTTAATCGCACCTATTCCACCTTCCACTCGTTTCCACTTGTATGGCACAGTTACTGTTAAAGTGGCATGGAAAAATGATTCTGCTTCAGAATCACATTTTGCTGTATTAATATTGTTTTTTTTAAAGATTATTTCCTGTAGGAGGCTCACGGGTCAATAATGATGCATGAAGGGAAGAGAGAGCCATGAATGGTTTACATGGGTGTGTCTGTGAAGGAGAACAGTGACAAACTACCCAGAACATCAGCATCTCATTTCAACGACCCTCAGAGTCTCTTTTTGGGTTTCTCTCTCCTCATTTTAGGAGTGAATTATATGCATTAAAGGTTTTTTTGTAAAGCTCGTAGAATGTAGCCAAAAGAAGATGCTCCACTTCTTCCATTCCAGTAGAGCGCCATGAGCCCAGCAGCCCTCTGTCTCACAGAGATCGAACACAATGTAATATACATGTACCCAGCTGTGAGTAGTTTAAGGGGAAGCAAATGATGATGCAGTAAAAGTTTCTCTTGGCTCATAAAAAGAGCATCAAGCTTTGAGGCGAGCACATCAGGAGAGCTGGTCATAACTGAATCCCTGAAATAAGTATGTCTCCGCTCTGCACAACTACATTTCGATAGTACTGTACACACACAAAAATGCACAAAATCTCTATGGACCACAGTGTTTTCATCTCCAAAAACATCTGTAAACATTTCCTCTTTATTTGAACCAAGAGTCACCTGACACCAGTGTTGGTCAAGGTCACATCAGGCTTGTGAGTGTTGGTGGTAAAGCCCCATATGTGCACCTATCCTCTTGTAAGATGTCGAGAGCTGCTGTCAGGGGCTTCGTCACAGTGCAGTACTCTTTCAAGAATTGGTACTTCCATCAATTAAGGCACTTGATTCCCAGTTTTACACACAGGGGATTAAGTTCATTCAAGGTAAATGTGTTGGTTCTGGAAATGGCCTCGTACAGGGAATTCCACCTTGTGGATGTGGGTACACTTAGCTCCCTCCACCTGTTCAGAGGCTAATGTCCATCGATTAGCTTTAGTCCAAAGAACAGAGCATTTTGCAATGCTACTCCTACATACAGCCTTGGTGTCAACATCGCTTGTTGAAATCAGTTAATTGTGTGCGATGCACATCTGTAGTGTGGAGGGAGGCTAACCTGTCCATCAACAGATGTGGCTGAAAGAGCTTCTTTGACATCAGTAAAAGTCAGTTCCACATTCAGACTCCAAATCACAGGGCTGACATACTCTGAATGCTTTGGCAAAGTTGGATGCATTATTCGATACAGTGGCAACGACTCTGCTGTGCAGCCCATATGATGAATGGATTTCTTCAATCCTTGCTCCACTTACGTCACAGGTGTGGCTGCCTCCAAGTCTCTTGCATGCTAGGGCGGCTTTGTTGCGCTGTAAATTGGAATTAATCCAGTGAACTGTTACACCCATAAAACTTTTATTATTCACCGTCCAGATGTTAGCAGTGGTGGAAACAAAGTCCACCTCTTTGAGAGTTCATTATGTCGTATTCTCTCTCAAGATATCCTGCAAATGACTTTCTCTGGCAGCTTGTTATGGCCCATCTAGGGTTGGCCAGACCACAAAATAAGGGTGATCCATCCTCGTCAGACCCCGAGCAGCCACATCACACAATTGGTAAAGTTTGATAATGATTTATTTACAATAGGTTGATTCGTAAGATTATTTGACACAAAAGGAGCTGGTTAAAGTTTTGGGGTGGACCTAACGCCAAAGCAACAAACAAAAGGAGCCTGTCTCGAGGATTTACCAAACTTACCTAATCAAAAGAATCAAACCAAATGACAGCAACTTGCCTCCCTAAGTATGAAAAACAGGAGAAAACTATTATCAAACAAAAAGGCAGTCCACCCTTACTCCTGTAGCAGGTGAACAGCATTGGGCATGTTACAGAAGGTCTGCTGGTTGGGATAACCTGAGGATGAATGGCTGGCCGTCCATGGCGCTGTCATCATATAAGCTGTCTCCAGCTGGTTAGCCAGTCCGTATGGTCCATCCTCTGGATCCACCAGTCAGGGAGGCACCTGCACACTGAGATTTGCATATGACACAACATTACGGCCGCAGTCGTAGCACCGCTTTTAGTCGGTATTTTGTCTGCGATGCGTCGCAATGACTCTGAGCCTACAGTGGAAATCGGACACTGCGCTCCGTGTTATCTGTTGCTGATCTACACATGTGTTTGTTGCTACCACGGACGTGCCACGCTCATATTATCATGATGAGACACTCTCACAAACAAAATCACCTTTTAGCAACGCAGCCTGCTTACTTGAAAGTAACAGTAATCTAATTACTTTCTTTCCAATAGTAATCCTTTACTCGTTACTGGAAAAAGGAAATTGAATTACAGTAACGCGATATTTTTACTGTTTACTATTACTGCCTAACTCTGCCTGGCACACAAGCAAAGTGTCTTGGATGTGTGTGTGTTAAATTACTTGCAATTAAACAAGTGGAAGAACATGCATGAATAGAGACCTCGATATTTCCAGGTTGGACGACACATTGCCTCAGAACAAGGACATGAGAAGCCAAACAGGAAAGATAAGATGAGGGAGAAAGAGGCGCCTCGTCGAAGCCAAACTGACGGATAATTTACATGTGATTTTGCTGATAGTTAATCATATTTAATATTGATCAGAATATAAAAGTATGAGTTTAACCAGTGTAATGAATAAGTTATTTGAATGCAGGCCTGTCACTGAGAGTCTCTGTGTCATGATCCTGGGTTTTGTAGCCAGCATTTTCTGGACTCAGTTGTCTGTTAGATTTTTTCGGTCTGGCATTGTTGTAGTTTTCAGTTCGGCTATTATCTTTGCCTAGGTTATGTTCTCACTCTGCTCTGGTTAGTTATTCACTGGTTCCTGCCCCCCTGTGTTCCCCATGCCTACTCTGTGTTTCTGTGATATCTCCCATGTTTAATCCGTTTTGTCTTTCTGTTTACTTTGGCCTGTCAAGTTCTGTTTCCTGTTTTATTTTGATAGTCTTATGTCCTATGTGTGTTGTGTTTAGTTTTGCTTCCTTCTTGCTTGTGCCTTGTTTTCCCCTGCTGTGTCTATTTCCTTGATAACCTCATGTCTATTTAAGTCCTCAGTTTCCCTCAGTTCTTTCTCACGTTGTTGTCATTCCCTCCTTGTGTGTATGTGCGCACACACATGTCAGTTTGCTGACTTATGTAATTGGTAAGTTCTAGTGTTTTTGTTTTGGCTTGTGTCTTGTGGCTTGGTATTTTGTTCCTGAGCTCCAGCAATAAAGCAGTTTGAGTTCAGTTAAGCCAGTCTGCCAAATCCTGGATTTCGGGTCCTCTCTGCCTGCCACACACCCCTACACGACACTATAGAGTGGCCTGTTTATGCTAAATGATGTGTGTCTGTGTGAGCAGGAGGTTGTGAGGGGAGAGTGAGTGAAACACTAAGTAGACAGTAATTTCCAGAGAATGTCTGACTTTAGTATGTATGACTTTATATTGAGTATATTGTGACAATCCCAGAGTCATGAAGGAAAGTAAGAAAACATATTCCTATGGTACAGAGTTAAAAAGACATCATGTTGAAATCATAAAGAGTCATGATATGAACATGGCATAAACTGAATAAGACAGTGTATTCATATGTGACTGAATAGTCACATGTAATGGAGGTAATCACAGATCATATTAGAGTACAACATGGAACAGAACAAAATGTAGCGATTTTAATTAAGTAATCTCAAATTCGGTAGCACTTTCTGTTAGCAGTAAAGCATATTTTCACTGAAAAACCCCCACTTTCAATATCAGTTGAAATGTAAGCTTTATTTGAATTACTCTCAGGGCTAAAGTTACTGTGGGCAGGTCTTTGTGGGCCTGTTTTAGTATGGCTAATTGCTCTGGCTAGGACTGTTTGAGTTGAAAGGCTAAAGATGTTCACCTTGATACGGATCTGAAGCTACACAGACTCAAATCGAAAGATATTTGTAGCGCATTTTAGGATTTAGAAATGTGTTGGATAGAATGTAGAGTACTGTAGAGACACTGACACTGCCCTGGATGTAGTAAAGGCCTAAACGTGTCATAAAGTTAGGAGTAGACTTTTAGGAGACCCTTCCCCACCTTGGGCTGTGAAAATAGAACAAAGAGAAGCTATAGCTCAGGGGGAATTCCAAAAGGGTTAAGTTGGTGGGGGTCTCAGTGCTTGTACCCTGATAACCACGTTTTGTAAAGAAGTTCGGTGTTTGGAGTCTTCTCTCACCCCCATTCTCTGCGACCTGCTGGAGCGGGGGGCTAGGAGGAGGAGTTGGCCGTCCGACTGCGGTCTGGGGTGTGGGGCCTCCCTGCTGCTGCGGAGTCGGGGCGGTCTGCCTCCCCCCACCGCAGGGAAAAGGGTAACACCACCTGGGTCTGGGTGCAGTTCCCCCCCTCCAGGGGCAAGGGTACCTAGACCCGGGGCTTAGAGTACGCTTGGGGAGTGTGATCGTGTGTACAGCGTCTCTTTATGTCTGTTTCCAGGGATAAGTGGGTGGGGGTCTCAGTGCTTGTACCCTGATAACCACGTTTTGTAAAGAAGTTCGGTGTAGCTTGGGTGAGGGGAGCCCTTTTTTATGACCGGCAGGAGGGGGGTCGCTTCTATAAAACTGTTTGTAACAGACAAGGAAGTTGAGATTTGCAGAGGCATTGCCGGGTCATGTACATCTCCCTTCTAGAAGATGCATGAGTGAAGATGAATAAAGGATTGGTGAGGTAACTACTGAGTTCCGGTGTCGTCTCTGGAGGCCTGAGGAATAAAAAGAACTGGGGTGAAACTGCTTTACGTGACAGTGTTTCTACAGCACCAGATGTAGAAACACTGTCCTAGCAACACAGTGAAGAAGAGACAGAGGAAGGTGAAATCAACGTGGGAAGAGAAAATTAGCCCACAGAGACAATTAGAAAGATTTGTTTAGAATCAGATAGTGAAGATAACATCCGGGACGTATCATTATCCAGGAATGGCAGTTCATCTGGACTGGAAACTACTTCATAGCATTTATCAATGTCAAATTTCAACAGGTATGGAATAAGCAACTCTTAGGGTTTTTTTAAGCAGTGTATTCTCTTGAGACATTATTAAAGAAATTGCATATTTTGTATGATTTTTACCCTTAGCATTGGTAGAATTAAAGGAATTAACTAATCAGAAAGCAAGTGTAATGTAATACCTGAAATAACAGAAGAAATTAGTCCAAGAGTTCATCATCCAGGAAGTCACAAAAGAACCCAGCAGATCTAAGGAACGGCAGTTACCTCAGTTAAAGTCAGTTTAGAAGATTCAAACATCCATCCATCCATTCGCTTCTGCTTATCCTTTTTCAGGGTCGCGGGGGGCACTGGAGCCTATCCCAGCTGTCATAGGGCGAGAGGCGGGGTACACCCTGGACAGGTCGCCAGTCTGTCGCAGGGCCAACACACAGGGACAGACAACCGTTCACACTCACATTCACTCACATTCACACCTAGTGGCAATTTGGATTATCCAATTAACCTATCCCCACAAGCTGCATGTCTTTGGACGGTGGGAGGAAGCCGGAGCACCCGGAGGGAACCCACGCAAACACGGGGAGAACATGCAAACTCCACACAGAAAGACCCCGGCCTGATGGTGGAATTGAACTCAGGACCTTCTTGCTGTGCGGCAACAGTGCTAACCACCGTGCCACCGTGCTGCCAAGAACAACAATTTAGGCCTGAGATGTCCCCAGAGAGGTGGCGTCTGATACCCAACCTGACATATAGACACAGACATACAGGCACACACAGACACAAACATCCATTCCCACCCTCATGCTCTCATATGCACTCACTCCACACTCAACCAACATGGAGACAGACATAAAGAGACGCTGTGCACACGATCACACTCCCCAAGCGTACTCTACGAACCAGGTCTAGGTACCCTTGCCCCTGGAGGGGGGAACTGCACCCAGACACAGGTGGTGTTACCCTTTTCCCTGCGGTGGGGAGAGGCAGACCGCCCCGACTCCGCAGCAGCAGTGAGGCCCCACACCCCAGACCGCAGTCGGACGGCCAACTCCTCCTCCTAGCCCCCCGCTCCAAGCAGAGAACGGGTGTGTGTGAAGACTCCAAACCTCTCTCGACCCGCTCATATGTAGTGTTGATGCATGTGTGTTCTAAGGTGCAACATGCAAGGTGTAACATGACTGTAAATTCAGACACGTGAGGTTGTGCTGAAAAGGATGATAGAAAAGCCAAATCAAGGTCTGTGGCCTGGAAATTATACCAATTTAAGCTCATGGCTAACAGTCTAAAAATGCACTTCCAACCCGGTTCTTACCTATGACATCATCAATTCTTTATCATAGGAGCAGAAGGAGGACATCCAGGCCGTTTATTTTTCAAAAACTGTAGCTAACTTTTTCTTAACATCCCTCAAATTCCTGGGTCGCATTGTGTCAGCTGCAGGTATTCAGGTGGATCTGGATAAAACTAAGAAAGTGGCTGAATTCCCAGTTGCATCATCAAGACATTCCAAATTTTCCTATGCGTGGCCAGATGGTAGCGCCAGTTTGTCCCCAATTTCTCATAAATGGCTGAATGACTGAATACATTAAAACGCCGAGCAGCAAATGGAAATGGACACAGGAGTGTTGCACTGCACTGTCTGGTCGCCCCACCCATCCGAGAACATGTAAACGTTGACCTGCCCTTTGTGGTTTACACTGATGTTAGTGACATGGGCCTGAAGAAGACAGAGGAACAAGGAGGATGTCCTGGTGAATCCTGAATAGTGGAGAAGGTAACTATTATGCTGTGTTATTGGCCCTGCAATGATGGACATACTTGGAATGGGAATTTTTCACTGTGTTCACAGATAATTCAACACTATTATGGGTCCTTGATGTCCAGACACCTAGTGCATGTCTACAGGGATTCACTTTAAGGAATAAAGGAGGGAAAAGTACAACACAGTTCCAGATGCCTTGTCCAGATGACCACATGACCACATTGCTGCCCATTTACCACCAACCTGTAGCGCTCAATTCTATCAAAGGAGCTGCTCAGATGAAATAATCCGGAGGGCACAGCAGGATGACTGTTTTGTTGTTTTCTTTAAAATAAAAACAATAATAATCACCAATAAAATAAAATAAAAGTCAAAAACAAAAGCATGGTAGCCAAATTTAGTCATGTTTCTTCTGCCCATGATGCACAGGTACATATTTACGTCTCATGTGTTTTATTCTTCACACTCAGTGACATTGTGCTTTGTTCTCACTGTTTCTCAGAGATATATTTATTTATGTGACATGAAAACAACAATTTTATAAGTCATGAAAAAGGAAGGGTGTACATCCATTTAAGATCGGTCTGGAAGTCAACAATATGATCCATAAAGTGCATTCATTGAGATTTACAAAAGAGGACCATGTACGGCTTCATAAATTTGACAAAATAATACATTTTTCTGCCTTTGTGCGAGTTTTACTTTGGGATCTACACACGATGAGGTCAAAGTCTATGTGCATAGGCCTTTCTCTCATGGTAATTTGTGAAATGTTGAAGACATTGCACCCATGAGAAATTTGATGCTTCTCGCGGTGTGGCTTGCAGTTCTCATCTGATGAGAACGAGAGTGTTGACCCTCCTGTTGTCTCTCAGCCACCAGCAGAAACAGTCCCCTCCAGTAATATGGTCCCTTTCCCAACTCCAAAAACTGAGTGCTGCAAATATGATCAGAATGGTTCCACACCCCACCAGATACGCAGTCAGCCATGTTTAGGACATCAAGTCATCATTTTAGCTCTTCATGACACCATCGATTGAAAATATTGTACTTTGAATGACAATAAGGGTCATGTGGGACAAGTGGATACAGGGTTTACCCCTGCTGTACGATCTAGGCCTCCATGTGACTGTTGACCAATGCTTGTTTGTGTTTCATGGCTGGTGTCTATTTTGTCAATATATGCCGAGCAAACCTGCCAAATATGGCATCAAAACACGGGCAGCATGTGATGCACAGTCCAGCTTTACCTGGAATAAGCAAGTTTACACAAGCACATCCCCTGGTGAGGGACCTGGGAAAGAAATCAGGGCAACAGAGTGGTGCTTGATTGTGGTAGGTATAAAAAATCGATTTCCCCGATTCAAATCGATTTTAGTTTGAGTAATGTGATATTGATTCATTAAATACTGAATCAATTTATAATTCTATAATTATAGAATTGGGTATCCAGGGGATGGTGTGCTCTTGGTCCTACAGATAGCCTGAACATGTGCAACAAATACTTTAGAGGGAATTGGCGGCCATGCTAGAAATTGGGGTAATAGAACCCCCACGTTGCTGGGTATAGCTCTATAGTTCAGATGAGTCTATCCGGTTCTGTGTGGATTGCTGCAAGGTGAATGAGGTTTCAGTTTGATACCTACCCCATGCTCTGGGTTGCTAGGCATTGCTTGTACTGGATTTGACCAAGGGCTACTAGCTACACCACCTTCTTTCCAGAGTCTAAGGAAAACACTGCCTTCTCCGCTAGATACAGGTTGTACCAATTTGTCAAGCTTCTATTTGGCTTGTTAGGAGCCTGGAAACATTTCAGCATCTCACGGGTCAGGTGGTGCAGCCACCCACCGTATATGCCGATGTCTATTTGGATGACGTCATCTACAGTAACACCTGGATGGAGCATGTGCAGTGGGCGGCTGAGGTGCTGGAGTCTCTGAGGCAGAAAGGGCTCATAGCGAACTCAAAGTGTGCGGTTGGACGGAAGGAGGTACAGTACAGGCGGACAAAACTGCAGCCATTGCATCCTGCCAACGTCTCAGGAAGTTAAATAATGGTGCAGAGGCTCCAGCCTGTAACTCTACCCTCCAGATTTTTAGAACAGTGCCCCACATCCTATTTCTATGTCAGTAATACCAGTATTTTAACACAACATTACAGATCTAAATGTGGAGCCTCAAAGGAGAGAATGTTTGCCCAATACCAGACACAGACTATACCTGCCATGCAGGCATTACAGTTTCTTTGTCCAGTGCAGAGTGCTTTGTAGTGTCAGAGCAAAGCAAAGAATTTCATACATACAGATCTCAGTCAGAAACAAGCCTATTACCTCAGTACCTCCAGCTGCCTGAATATGATCAACTAATACTGTTATTATTGTGCCGAGTGGCTAGAAAAGGCTCTTTGGACATTCTGTATGAAAGGTTTAGATGGCCAGGCAGTCAGCAGCAGATGGGTACTTTGGGGAGTGTCCAGGTCAATGGAAGCATTTGGCTTCATCTGCAGAGAGGTCAACAGCTCTCAAACCATGGCAACAAGTGTATTACACAACTCAGTTGTTTCTACTAAACTCCTTGTGTTATGGTGTTAAAGTGGTAGTTGAAATTCATCTTATATGCTTTTATGAACTTGGCAGGAGGGGAGAAACAAAGAAAAGGTGACAGCTTTAGAATTAAATGCCTGAGTTTGTAGAGTAAGTCAATATGCAGTAGAGTGGCCTCTAGCTGTCCACACAGGGTGCATGACAGAAGTATCAGTGGTGGGCAACAGATCTGCTGGACGGAGGAAATGAGACAAGTAAACTTTATTTCTTTGAGTATCAGATTTGTCTTTAAATACTAAATGATTCTTCAAGCACTCTCGCATAACAAACAATAACTGGTGATGCTTATAGACTAGAAAGGAGGGACTCACAATGTCAAACTCAAAGGTTGAATTTTGACCATAAAACTGATAAAAGACACAGCTGACACTGCTGACGCAAAAACACCCCCGCTGCTGAGAACTTTTTATTGAACTGATAAACTTTTCCTTCGCTCATAAACATTTTAAATGCACAACAATTAAATGGTTACTTGATATCTCAGCTTTTTACTGATGAACAGTGTTGGTCAAGTTACTTGAAAATAGTAATTAGTTACTAATTACTGATTATTTCTCCAAGGCAGAAATCCCGTTACTTTATTGATTACTTATTTTCAAAAGTAATTAGTTACTATTTTAATTAGTTACTTTAAAAAACCACGATACACAACCTGAATACGTAATAAAGCAACAGACCTTTCAGCCCAGTTCTATATTTTCTGCATAATAGATCATATAAAATGTAATCAAATGGAAAAGTCTATTTTTAAAAACTTGTTTTATTAGTTTTAATCTTTTAACTTTATGCATCAAGCAAAAATTAAACTATACGCAACGTTCTCTGACTGTGTTTAACATTTAAACCTATTGTCTGCACATTCCAGCAGATAAAATATAATAATGTTTTGTATTTACACTCACTCTTTGAAATAGATGCAAGTAAAACACAGCAGAAAATAAATAACATCAAAGATTCAGCAGCACTGAGTCCTGTCACTCTTAAAGCTACTGTCACCTGTTTAGCAGGAGTGGGCCGGGTGGAGGTTTGCCCACAGCGGTCATGTCAGTGGGGGTTTCTCTGTGAATGTCACATTCCCGTGGCAGCGTGCTCGCTGCTCGCTCAGATTTGAAGTTTAATTTTTCTCTGTAGAAAGACGTTTACTCCCCACGCAGAGTGAACAGTGGATGCTAATGTTTTTGTCACTTTGTACAGAATCAAACTCAAAGTAATGTGATTACTTCCAAGCTTTAAACTCTGCGTGGTCGCACTCTCTCCTGGATGAGTAGATATTTCAGATCTGCACACGTCTGTTGCTGCCCAACAGATTACAGATTACAACTGCCCGTCTCTGCTGGTGAACACTTAAAGTTTATAAAGCTTTAACATTGGCCAGTGGTGTAGGTTTTTCACCATAACCTGTGACAATTCTTCAGGTTATATTCTACAAATATAACCTCAAAGTCCAATAAGCATTTACAGCATTTTGAGATTTATTAATATAAATTCAATTATTCACCTTTTTAGTGTCCAAGACATCTCTGTTGACTGTCAACCCCATAACTCAGCAATAGTTTTGCCTCTAATGTTATTGTCTGTGCCTAGAGTGGGTTAATAGATGGAGACAAGTTTGTTTAAATGTGAGTTGAGGTCACGAGATGTGATGAGGCCAGTGTAATGTAGATTTATCTGGAAACATCCTGGAGTATCATCCTTGATGATATCAGTGCACATTATCAATGCTATCATAAGCTAGTAGGTGTTGAGAAAACCAGTGTGAGGCCCACAGAAAACAGCCTGCTAGCAGCAGGAGGTTCTGGCCTAGAAACGCTGTTCATGTATACAGACTCTGATTATCCCCAGCGAGGACGGGGAGATTCAGTGATGGCACAGACTTTGAATTATTTTTAAAAAAAATGTTCCTTTGTGACAAATAAAACGAAGACAGAAATAGAAGCAAATCTCCAGGGTCTCTGCTACCATAACACATTTAAAGAAGTTCAAGACTTCATGCTGGACAAAAAGTTTCATATAGCCATTTTCTAGTTGGTCCTAAAATAATGATTCTTTACACCAACTCTGTGGCACTCTCTGCAGAAAATGTATAATATGCAAGAAAATATTTACTTAAAACAGATTTATTGATAAGCTTTTACAAAAATATAAAGAAAAGCAGGTGAGGAACAAAAATCTGAAACATGAACTCTTCCATGAAAACAAGGAACACACCTGACAGGGATAACAAAGACAATGGACAAGAGAATACTGGGACAATACACACATGATACCAAAGCAAGAGGCAACGCGTGAGGGATCAGTGGAAAACAGTTTCAATTCAATTTTATTTATAGTGCCAAATAACAACAACAGTCACCTCAATGCCTTTAATATTGCGAGCTAAACCCTCTACAATAGCCGAGAGAAGCCCCAACAATCATATCAGCCCTCATCAGCAAGGACATGGTGACAGTGGGAAGAAAAAACTCCCTTTTAACAGGTTAATGCCTCCGGCAAGGAGGGGCAGTCATCGGCCATGATTAGGGGTGAAGGTGAGGGAGAGAGGACAAAGCCATGCTGTGGAAGAGAGCCAGAGATTAACAATAAATAATAATAAATGTAGAGCTGTGTATAACACATGGTGAGTGAAAAGGGGCGAGTGCACACTCAGTGCATCTTTCCCAGCCTACGTCTATTGCAGCATAACTAAGGGAGGATTCAGGGCCACCTGGTCCAGCCCTAACTATATGCTTTAGCAAAAAGGAAAGTTTGAAGCCTAATCTTGAAAGTAGAGATGGTGTCTGTCTCCTGAATCCAAACTGGAAGCTGGTTCCACAGAAGAGGGGCCTGAAAACTGAAGGCTCTCCCTCCCATTCTACTTTTAAATACTCTAGGAACAACAAGTAGGCCTGCAGAGCGAGAGTGAAGTGCTCTAATAGGGTGATATGGTACTACAAGGTCATTAAGATAAGATGGGGCCTGATTATTTAAGACCTCGTATGTGTGGAGCAGGATTTTGAATTCAGTTCAATACAATACTTATGTAGCACCAAATCAGTATCACAGTTACCTAACGGTGCTTTCTATTGTATGGTGAGAAACTTGGCTTCTGCGTGTTAGATAAACGGTGTTGCCTGTTGCACCTCGGATGGTGTCATTAGGGTAGCTGCAGGGTCATCAGCCGTGAGCCACCCTTCATTGATTTTTCACTCCATTAATCCTGGAACATCTTGGTGTGGTGGAGCGATGGCAGAGATGTCTCCTTATCAACCCCTGCAGCTGATCCCACGACACTTGTCTTTCCTTCTCAGACAGATCATGCAATAATACATATTTCATAGTTTGTACATTTGTCAGTTAGGACTCTAGTTCTCTCACTTTCCTGAACACTGTCCAGCATTACATTAATGTTTTTAATGACAGTATTTCAAGGCCAGTAGCACACTGTCAGTGGTAACATTAAAATGACTCTTTATTATGAGCATTCAGTTGGCAATGCTAATTGCACACAGGCATATACTATACAAATGCACTCATCAACCACTTTATTAGGTACACATTGCTGGTGCCTTGAGACCTGCGTTAATTATTTGTTGGATAAATTCGCCGAGGTGCTGAGATTCTGGTCCTTATTGATCAATGTTTTACATTTACTCAGGGCCTTCTTGGTGTGATGTTCTTCTGCTTCCCTGGCCGCTGTCTGTGGGGATGGTGTTCGCTCTGTGTTGTAGCGTCCTGATGACACCCACTTTATGCTCCAGTGGATGATAAGAGTCAAACCTTAAATACTGATCCGATTACTTATGGCCATTGATCAATGGTTGTTGATCAGTGGTTGTTGATCAATGGTCATGAGAATTTGCATAATTAAGATTAAGGAACTGACCTCCCACCCGATCAGCAAGCACTCCAGCGGGTGGTGAAAGAAGCTGGCAGAATTATTGGAACAAGTCTGCCAGAGATCAGTAATATCTTCCCCACTCGCTGTCTGAGGAGGGTGCACAGTATCCTGCGGGACCAACATCACCCTGCGCGCCACCTTTTCCATCTGCTGCCCTCAGGGAGAAGGTACAGGTCTATACAGGCCAGAACATCCAGACTGGCCAACAGCCTGTATCCACAGGCTGTGAGGCTCCTGAACTCTCTGCCCCCCTCTCACGGACAATAACCATATCCAACTTCTTAATAGCAATGAACTGGTCTGCATTGGTGCATCATATCTTTATTCTCTTCCCCCTCCTGCCCCCCCCCCCCCCCTCTTTCTTAAATAGATAACTATCATATCTGATATCATATCTCACAGTACAATAATATTGAATGGGTTGCATTGTTGTATTTTGTCATGTTTCTCAGGTCTTTGTCTGAATTTCTACGAACATTATTGCTAAGGATTGTCTTATTGCATTGGAGTCACACTGGGTTAAATATGTACACTTGGGTTTTAAGGGGTATTTATTATTTTCTTCTTTTTTTGGGTTGTATGGAAGCCCCAAACGCAATTTCATTGTTCTTGACAATGACAATAAATAATAAGAAAGCAAGAAAGCAAGCCCATTGTTCCTTCAGTGGGCTGGTTTCAGTCATTATGCAAATGTCCTGTTTATAAGGTTGAAACCTGCAAACACTGCAAATTTGTCTGCTGCTCATACAAATTTCCCCTTGAAAAATTCCAAGATTGCTTTACTGGTCTAAAATCTAATGAGTGAGGAGGCCACTGAAGTACCGAAGTTTTTTTACCTACTATTTTAGAACAGCATCAACACCACATTTGAGTGGGTGGAGTGAGGCGCGGGGTCTTCAACACACACCTGTTCTCGGTTTGCCATCTGGGGTGGGGGGCTGGGAGGAGAAGCTGGCTGTCTGGTCAAGATCTGGGCTGGTGGGCCTCCCTGCTGCTGCAGGACTGGGGGCGGTCTGCTTGTCTCCACCCCTGAGTAAAGGGAACCATCCATGGGTGCTCAGATGTGTACTGGCTCACTCCTGGTGGCTGTTTACCCCTGGCTCTGTCAAGCCCCTTCTGTGGTGTGGAGGGGCCTCAGATCTTAGGTCTCTGAGCCCGGGCTTGATCTGCTCTGGCATAGGCGGGATTGTTGCTCCAGCCCCCTGTGGCTTCTGCATCGTGGCTGCTGGGTGACCCCCCATCTGGGGCCCCCCTTAGCTCTTTTCCAGGTGGGTGGCATGATTGCCCCTCCTGTGGTCCTCCTTTGGCTCTCGTGCTCTAGGGGACCTCTAGATGTCTGGGGCCTGGCTCTCCTCCATCCCTGTTTCCTGTCCTGGGGGATGGGGCTATGGCTCACCAGACCCACTATTAGACCCTTACATGGAGAAACCTTGTGAATACAAGCGCGCACGCACACGCACACACACACACACACTCAGGTGTTCACACAGGTGTACAAACAGGTACTCACAGACACACACTGTCTGGGCTGACTGCTGCCTCCAAACATATCATGCATTATTAATCGCGTGTGCTGCTCGGCAGCTTTCAATATTTATTATTAATATTACTTACATCTATGTGTGTTGCTATGTGGTTTCCCTTCTGTGTTGTTTTCTTTCTGCTTGTTTTCTTCCAACAGGTGGTAGAGTCTTTTCTCTTTCTATCCCTCTTCTCCTCTATTTCCCTTTCCTTCTGTTAACTCTCTTCCTAACTCCTCTTTCCTTCTTCTTTCTCTTTCCCATTTCCCATCTCTTCTCCCATTCCCAGGTTCTGTCCATCCTGGTTGTAATAACTAATAAACTATGACCAGAATATATGTATATGTAATTGTTACTTATAACATGTATGTAACTTTGTAATTTTAACATGTTGTCGCCTCTTGGCCAGGACTCCCTTGAAAAAGAGGTTTTTAATCTCAATGGGACTTTTCCTGGTAAAATAAAGGTTAATAATAAAAAGAATAGTATATATTGGTGTTTTTCTTGGCCTTGAGACAATAATAATGATAACTCTGCTTGTGACAGTGCCAAACAGGACAGGGGTAAAAAAATCTACTGTTTTAGAGTCCGTGGAACAGACCAGCTTAGTTGTCTCTTTCTAGCTGACAAAAGGAGAACCCGGTGTGGTCTTCTGCTGTCCATCTGTATGGTGTTTGATGTGTTGTGTGTTTGAGAACTTGATTTTTTCTCTTTTATAAATACATATGAAGAATTGCATCTTCTAAGTCTCTCAGCATCTTCTTATTTTCATGACAGTAGAGCTGCCAAAATATTTTTTATACTAATACTGCTGATATTAAACCTGCCTACTACAAACTGCAGACCTGCTGGTGGAATCTCATAGCATGAACACCATAACATTTAGCTGTTGGTGATACATGTTTACGTCACCTGTAAATTAGCTTCTTATAGTTATGTTCTCCTGAGTTCCTCATTATAAATGAATAATAAATAAAACCCTGTTTATAAATCAGAAACAGCATGTCAAATATTCTATTACATTTTCACAAGCATAAACTTGATAATAACAAATATGACTTATCACACAGATAGATGTAACAAGCTCATAAACATTATTCTTTTATTTTATGAACATGTTCACATACATTTGGATCTTTGTCTTGATGATAGTTATTGAATTTAATTCGCTTTTGTAAATTTAATTTCAACTTGATGTAAAGCAGAAATAGACTCAACCTAAGGCTGTAATGTTATCACTGAAGCATTTATTCAGCATTTCCTGGCATGCATGGTTAAATATAGTGGAGCAGCAGTGGAATAGTAGTGGAACGACAGCCAATTACAAATCCCTGTGCATGCCCCGAGGAGGTAAAGTACGTGGTAGCCTTACTAAAAGGAATTATTACAGCATCAAATTAAAGCCTTTCCAAGAGACCATGACAGAAACCAAATCCTCTGGGAGTTGGCACAGACTGGGAAGCTTATGCCCACCCACTCCCCTGTGTGCCAAACAGGGCTTGATATAGGACAGGGCATTTACACAGACTGGATTTTAATTAGACATCTGAAGGATTAGGGTTAGTTAAAAAAAAGTATATTATATACACATTATATATGTGTATATATATATATATATATATATATATATATATATATATATATATATATATAACATATAACACTATATACCAACACTGCCAGCAAGTTGTCTATAAATGTGACAGACTTGAAATATATAATAATATATAGCTGAAATATGAACATTATATCATCATCGCACTATATGACATTGCATTCTTATCAAATAATGATACTACTACTACTAATAATAATAATAATGATAATAACTGTTAAACATAACCTGGTGTACATTCTTTAGGGAATGTTTAAGGATTTTGTTTACTTGATTAGACAGCCTAATTGTATTTTGTTTGTTTTTTTCCTTTCCCCTTCTTTTCTTTTCTTTGTTTTTTTAAGGTCAGTGTTGCCCTGTTACTACAGAATACTCTTTTCTTCCTCTGGGTACTGGAAATACACAAATAAAGTGTTCTGTGTTCCTACCTTTTATGTGTCTTTTTTTTTCCAAATATCAGCCTGTAAGAGTTTAAATAAAAACACTTCTCTGTTCGATAGTTAAAAATGTATAACAGGTATTTTATTTAATAAAAGAATCACAATTCATGTTTATTAACAGATAAATTAGTACATCATACCATGATAAGTAACATATAGTGTGACATTTTTTTACTGTGATGAAGTATGTGTGAAGTATGGTTTGTCATGAAAGAAAAGTATATTTTAAACACTTTATTTGACTACTTTTATGATTTAAATGGCACAAAGGAATATGAAGATAAAACCAGTCTTATCAACCTTTACCTAAATAATAGCCTTGGAACTTTTTCAATATTGTGATATTTCACAATTTTTAGTGTCTGGCACAGAAAAAACTTTTTTTCTAATGAACATAACCAAATTTACTAATAACCAAAGCATCTGACATGCATAATCAGAAGATCACTCTATATATTCAAGTTTCGTTCAATATATTCAAGTTCTATTCTAGCCCCTGCGGGCGGTCTATCCTTCAAGCTCGGGTCCTCTACCAGAGGCCTGGGAGCTTGAGGGTCCTGCGCAGTATCTTAGCTGTTCCCAGGACTGCGCTCTTCTGGACAGAGATCTCCGATGTTGTTCCCGGGATCTGCTGGAGCCACTCGCCTAGCTTGGGAGTCACCGCACCTACACTCAAAAAAATGAAACGTTGACTTTAATTAAAATTATTTTGTCAACAGGTTCCACGAAATTGAATTATGTTAGTTTAAAGCAAAAATCTTTAGTTCATCTAATTTAAAAAAACTACTTAAGATTAACAAGACATATTTAAGACTAACTAAATCAAGTTATGTTGTATGAACATAGATGATATATTTTCAGGTTAGATAGTTTAGATTAGTTACTTCAACACATTTCTTATTTGTGGCAGTAAAATGTTAAATTTAAGTTAGATTAATTCAAATATTATATTTTCAGCCACCTTGTGCTTTATTAATTAGTTTTACATAAATCTATTTTGTCAACAGGTTCCACACAAATGAATTAAGTACATCCAACTTATTTTTTAAAATTTATTTTATTGCCAACACATTCAGTGAGCATTTGTGTAAACCCAGTCCAAAATAAAACACAACAGCTCATTAGGGTTAGTAATTAACAGTATGTAGACAGATGCAACATCAAGACTTTAAATTAAATGTCTGTATCTACCAGAAATAGAAGAGAAAAAAAAAACGCATTGAAGATCACATAACACATTGATAAGATGACACTTGAGTTATGCACATGTGATGCTAGTAAGGTCTGTGAGTGTTTTTTTCTTTTAGTGTCTAAAATGGATAGCAAAGTTGCTATTTGCAATGATTGCTTAGGGTCAGTCCAGTAACACAATGCCAATGAAGTGCTTTCCTTTAACAATGCAAAGTGAAGTGTCCACCTCAACAGCCACAATTTAAAAAAAAAAAAAAATGTAACAACAACAACAACAACAACAACAATAATAATAATAATAATAATAATAATAATAAATAGTCCACTGATATTAGCAATCAAAGAAAATTACATCACCATCCCAAATAAAACTTTAACAAAACATGCCAACATTATGGTCTAACAATAAAACAGCTTGTCAGCGTTCAGTTTTTTTGCAACAGCACAGCAGTAACCATTTAACACTCGCCACTGTCAACATTTATTTTACCAGTGTTTGGGCAAAAAACTTCAGATGGAAACATTTTAACATGGAAACAATTGTTCGTCTTTAAAAGTCCACAAAATATTCATTCATCCTGCATTCCCAACTTGGATGATCTGATATCCTCGTGTTGGTGTTGTTCCCAGACCATCATGAAAATGTTGTTCCAGGTTCAACATTGCAAGTGACCAATCACATTGTTGTGACGTTATTCTATTCCAAGCCATTCGTGCGTTTATGAAATTCCAATGTTGCAAGGACAATATCAATTCTGCTTACTGTTTATTAAAGGGTTACGGTTAGGGTTAGGGTCAGTTGATCGGCGGACAGAGGCGGTTTCACGCAGCTTAAGTACAGTTTTTTGTTTTACGCCGGTTTTTCCCGAAGTCGCAAAAGTATGACGTCACAACATTCTGATTGGTCACTTGCAATGTTGATCCTGGAACAACATTTAGTATGATGATCTGGGAACAACACCAACACGAGGATATCAGATCAACCTCCTAACTTACCCTTAATTTTAGTATGTATTGCAATTACCTTTACAATGCACACAATGTAACACAAACTGAATATGAACATATTTCCACCTCATAACAATATGCCTTGAACGCTAATATACACACCACCCTTCAACATTTCTGGTGCAGTATCATCTCTCAATTAAATCCTTTAAATCTCAATACTTTTGATTGTCTCTTAGCTTTCAGTCTTGAGGTTAACTGAGATTCAGTGCATATATCCCACCCATTAAGAGTGCACATGCAGAGGCCAGGTCTTCCAGGTCATGCAGGACACACTAGATGGTTATACCCACTGTAGGGTAATTTCCAATAAACCAAGTTCAAAAAAGAAGAGTCTATGGCTGACGCGTGTTCCTGGTTTCCAAAAGAAATGCTTCCAGTTGCATTTTGATTTGAAGACTGTTTATTTATTACAAACGGAAGATGTAACAATGAACTCCTTCCTAAAAAGCATGAAAGTTCCAAAAAATAGCAGTTATCCAGAACTAGCTGTGCACACGGTCAGAAAACCGTGAGACTCCTAACCTCTCTGTCCATGCTCCTCCCCTTCCCTCTCACACAGGGTTTCATGCTACTATTGCACTTACATAATTAAAGTGAGAGGTACCCCCTTTTAGGTTCCAATCCCAAAACAGTGACTTAAAATTACTTTATGTAAACACATATATTTTCACATTTATTAATCCTGAAAAGATGACCTATGTAATGAATCTATGAATTATAAAACAAACATGAACTCAATCGTAAATAAAAATATAAAGCAGACGTCTGGCGCTTACACCCACATCGGCTGGAGGAGTGCTGGCATCAGCTCTTTCGATGGTAAAGATAGCAAGGGTAATTTGTTCCAGCTCCCTCTGAACAGCTGTAGCTTAGACACAAAAACATAGAAAAATGGCATCCAGTTTTAAAAAAAGAAAGAAAAAGGGCCAAAGCTACCCTTTAATGACGTAAACACAATATTAGGAACATGCACCCCAGTGCGCCACTATTTTAGACTACAGATTCAACGATAAATATAAATAGTTTGGGTATACAAGAAGATTTCCCAAAACATTTAAACAGGTTCCATGCAAATTACAACAACAACAACATTACAACATGCAACAACATTAGTTATTCAAAATTTGGTTTAATACAGATAAAAAACTAAACTAAAATTACCAACCAATTATTCTTTGAAGAGGATGCTTGGGTCTTCATTCAGGTAAAAAGGTAGTGCCCTGAGGACACACTCCCTCCCCTTTTCAATGGTTTCCTTCTGTAGAGAGTGGCAGAGATACAGGAAGAGAAAACAGATATACTTTAGGATGACAGAAACTCACATTATACGCAAAATGAATGACATATCCACTGCACAGATAGACATGTACACAAGACCAACTAATCATCACATGGACATGAATAGTTAACCTGTTGGGCAGGGTTTCCACCACATTATATATGTCCATAATGGAGGTAAAGACAAACTAATACATCATCTTTTTTGCATTCAAAACATAACATAAAAACATTCACTTCTGGTTTAACCTAAATCAAGGGATCAGATTTTACATATGTTTAGGTAATTTAAATTTTCCAACGTTTTGAGTACCAAACTTTGTCTTGCTTAATATAAATGTAAGTGCACTGTGCAGCTACCATACACTAGCTGTTTAAATTTGAAAATGATCTTATTAGCCATAATATTTTGCTACCAACAGAATAACGCACCTGTGTGGCTGGGGCCAAAGTTTGTCTAATTTTCTTCCCTGCAACGCCTCCTTTTTTCTTGAAGACTTTTATGAGCTGGTCAGTGTATTGGTCAAGTTGTGTAAAAAGCCTTGGAACATGTGCAGCAGTAGTAATCCTCACATATTCTGCTTCCACCTGAAAATATGTCAACAAACACAACATACTGTACTGTAAATATACATACTATATGTACACATATACAAACTAAAACTAATGTAGTAAGACCTCATTAAAGCTATAATTTTAACACAAACATTTACACAAAATGCTAATGGAGCCATTACAGCTTTTATTGTTATTTATCAAGTTCCAAAAAATATTGATCACAGCTGATCTGAAAAGAATTTCATGCCTCAGGCCCTTGAACTGCAACCTTTACCATGGTTCAGATGTGGAGAAGAAATAACAGGGGCATGGGATGGGTCACAAAAGAAAACTTAACTTATAAAACAGTTTTGTTTTTAAAAGTATAACAGTTCACATACCACATACAAGCTCAGCAGTACCACATACACCACATCAGTATAGGAGGGAGCAGGTAAAGGCAGGATCTGAGATTTATAAAGAAAAAAAATAATTAATTCCTTAATTTCAAGAAGCAAATTATTGTTTGAATTACAACTAAATAAAATACTACTCAGAAGAAAAGCAAGAGATTGACACTGCCATGTGCTAACTTTCTATAGAAGCAATTATCACCAGGTCTGTCGACCTCCATTGTCTGTCCACTCATATGTCTTGAATAATTTTATTAAAAAAATTAAGTGTGTACTTTCACAAACTGTAATTTATAACTACATTGATATGTATAACTCCGCTAGGAAACATGCTGTATTTACAGACCATTTTTACATAATACAGATTACTGATAGAGCAGAACAATGGTGTCACAGTGGCTTTCGCCCTTGACTTTTTGGATTTTAAATGTCACTTTATGCTATCCTTGCTATCCTATTCGATATTTCCGACTCTCGGATTACAGAAAAGGAATCCCAAGAAAGCAAATGGAAAAATAACCCCTTGAAAGAATAACCCCATGAACCCCTGTAGCTAATCCCTTAATAAAACAAAAAACAATAAAAATGTTTCTTACACAGTCCACAAAATAAGCATGTCCAGGACCCAGTAAAACTAATGTAAAACAAGCACACGCAAACGATATAACATGTCTTGTAGTGATGGCCCGCTTGAAGCTGACGCTCCGGAGCGTGTGTCGAAAAAAACAACACACTGGTTCAGAAGCACTGTGTCGAGGCTTGCTTCGTTTGGCAAAAGTCACGTGACCAGTGACGTCCGAAGCTTCATTACGCACGTAACTGCTTCGGTACCTGATTCAAACAGATATAAGGAAGTGAATCATCCACGGGATTCGTGGAGTGTGTTGATGGTGACAGAGAGCGAAGAGGTGATCATTCCACTGACAGATATGGAGCCAGCGAGGAAGAGAGGACGTTCTGGCGTGTGGGAATATTTTGAGTTGATTTTGCTCAATTCATTTTATCTGCCGAAGTGAAAAACTTGAAATGTCCAAAATCATGTTTTCATAATGTAAATATCATTACAGCATATGACTTCAGGAACACTTCCATGTGAATTAAAGCTAATGAAGACTACAAAAATGTATTTGACACTATACGTACATTACATTGCTACAGTTTAGAAAATCATTTTGTTTATTGTTTTTAGGTGATAGTCTGCAGGACCCAGGAATACCTGCATATCTACCAGCTTGCAGTGTAGTTCCTGCACTCCACAGCCTCTTCTGTTCCATGCAAGTGGATTTTCTCCAGGGCAGGAGAAACTATTTCTAAGAAAAGAAACAGACTCAGCCAGCGCACAGTAACACTAATCCTCTTTTTAAATGTAAATAACAAAAGGGCTACCTGACATAGATCATGTTTTTACTTTGCAAGTTCTTGATTAGGGGTGGGTTTTGATTATCGCCTTTCTGATTACAATCCATGCTAAATTGAATAAAGTGATATTGATTCATTAAAATCCTGTGTCGATTTGTAAATTAACGTTATTATGCCTGAAACGCCAGCATCTCAGGTTAAACCTCACAACATGTCGTCAAACACCATGCAGCTAAAACAGTAACTGGGAGCAGGTTTACGGATTCTGCATACAAACGAAAACACAGAGCGCGGACCCGACGCGTCAGAGTCAGATTTTGGTGTGTCGGCGGGTCCGCGCTGTGTTTGCCTCTTTTTTTCCCCGCTGGCTTCTGCAGCTGCAGGTTTCATAACTCTCTGTTTACATCTCTAATTAAGTCTCACATGTGTCAGCTTTCTTTTAATAGATACGAAATTATGGATATATACTGTTAAATGATCAGACTTGTAATATTTCTGACTGAGGCAAAACTTTCCAGATTCCAATCAAATTGAATCGGATCCTGTATCGAATCAAAAATGATTCTACAAATCAGTGACGATGCAGCCGTACTCAGCTCCCTAAGCATTTTCCCTTTCCAGTTCACAATCAATCCCACCCCTAGGTCAAAAATATGTATAGGACAATTGGCCTCATCTAATATTTTGTATGAACCTGTCCAGCTGTCCAGTGATTAAACGACAAGTAGATGGAGGCAGGACTTCACAGCAGGGGCATACTCCATAATGTGCTGTGCATTATCATATGTATATTATATATATTGCTCACTTATTGTATTTACCAACATCAAGGAGTTATGAGCAAAGAAAGGCCACACCATAGTGCATGTTTAAATAGGGAAAGTTTATTGATCAAAATGTATTACGCAAATACGCATTACATTTTTTTCAGCCCCCCAATCGAGAAAACAAAACCAATTACATGTTCAAAGCAACGGAACAGTGGCCCAATATCAGAGAGAACTCCACTCTTGAGTGAGCAGTGATAATTGAGCAGTCCGTTTTATTTTGCAGATTCAAGCTGCTCTTCAAAATTTTCACCACCAGATGTCACCGGAGAGGACTGTGTTGAAAAGCTTCGAGTAATGAACCGTTTTTCAATACAAGCTTCAGTGCTTCGGAAAGCTTCATTTGGCCATCACTAATGTCTTGTAAGACAAACGCAAAATATAACCATGCTGGACATATAGATACTACACAACATAGTCAAAGAAAAAAGTGGTCTTACCTCTCAAAGAAACAGCAGCTTGGCGCCAAAACAGCCTTTTTCAGTTAAATTTGAAGTCTTGCGCATGAGCAGGCACAAGCCGTGAAACCTTCTTGTTCTGCGCGGTTTCATTACAACTGTTTTTGCATTACTGCCACCTTGTGGATATACAAGGTATATCGATCCTAATTGACTTAACTTAAATGTTATGCGATCAAGTAACACATTAGTATTATGTACGTTGAATAATAGACACAATTACGTAGACTTGATTAGAAAAACATATATTTTAAGTAAAATGAAAATAAATAATTAATATACACTGAACAATCCACCTCATTCATTTTTTTGAGTGTAGGTCTCCGATTACCACGGGGACCACCGTTACCTTCACCCTCCACATCCTCTCGAGCTCTTCTCTGAGCCCTTGGTATTTCTCCAGCTTCTCGTGTTCCTTCTTCCTGATGTTGCTGTCATTTGAACCACTACGTCGATCACTACGGCCGTCTTCTTCTGTTTGTCTACCACCACTATGTCCGGTTGGTTAGCCACCACCATTTTGTCCGTCTGTATCTGGAAGTCCCACAGGATCTTAGCTCGGTCATTCTCCACCACCCTTGGGGGCATCTCCCATTTTGACCTCGGGACTTCCAGGTTATACTCGGCACAGATGTTCCTGTACACTATGCCGGCCACTTGGTTATGGCGTTCCATGTATGCCTTGCCTGCTAGCATCTTGCACCCTGCTGTTATGTGCTGGATTGTCTCTGGGGCATCTTTACACAGCCTGCACCTGGGGTCTTGCCTGGTGTGATAGACCCCAGCCTCTATGGATCTTGTACTCAGAGCTTGTTCTTGTGCTGCCATGATTAGTGCCTCTGTGCTGTCTTTCAGTCCAGCTTTGTCCAGCCACTGGTAGGATTTCTGGATATCAGCCACCTCCTCTATCTGCCGGTGGTACATACCGTGCAGGGGCCTGTCCTTCCATGATGGTTCCTCGTCTCCCTCCTCTTTCTTGGGTTTCTGCTGCCTGAGGTATTCACTGAGCACTCGGTCAGTTGGGGCCATCTTCCCAATGTATTCTTGGATGTTCCTTGTCTCATCCTGGACTGTGGTGCTGACACTCACCAGTCCCCGGCCCCCTTCCTTCCGCTTAGCGTACAGCCTCAGGGTGCTGGACTTGGAGTGAAACCCTCCATGCATGGTAAGGAGCTTTCTTGTCTTTATGTCAGTGGCTTCTATCTCCTTCTTTGGCCAGCCTATTACCCCAGCAGGGTACCTGATCACGGGCAGAGCGTAGGTGTTGATGGCCCGGATCTTGTTCTTACCGTTCAGCTGACTCCTCAGGACTTGCCTGACCCTCTGCAGGTACTTGGTGGTTGCAGCTTTCCTAGCGGCCTCTTCATGGTTCCCATTCGCCTGCAGGATCCCCAGGTACTTGTAACTGTCCTCTATGTCTGCAATGTTGCCTTCTGGTAGTTCAATCCCCTCTGTTCTGACTACCTTCCCTCTCTTTGTTACCATCCGACTACACTTCTCCAGTCCGAACGACATTCCAATGTCATTGCTGTATAGCCTGGTAGTGTGGATCAGTGAATCGATGTCTCGTTCACTCTTGGCATACAGCTTGATCCATGTACAGGAGGTGGCTGACAACTGCTCCGTTCCGTAGTCGGTATCCGTAGCCAGTCTTGTTAATGATCTCACTGAGGGGGTTCAGGCCTATGCAGAACAGCAGTGGGGACAGAGCATCTCCTTGGTAGATCCCACACTTGATGGTGACTTGTGCTATGGGCTTGAGGTTGGCCTCTAGTGTTGTACGCCACATCCCCATTGAGTTCCTGATGAAGGCTCTTAGGGTCCTTTTGATCTTGTACAATTCTAAGCATTCCAGTATCCAGCTGTGGGGCATTGAGTCATAGGCCTTCTTGTAATCAACCCAGGCCGTGCACAGGTTGGTCAGTCTGGTCCTGCAGTCTCAGCTTACTGCTTGGTCTGCCAGTAGCTGGTGTTTTGTGCCTCTGGTATTCTTGCCCATCCCTTTCTGTGCCCCGCTCATGTATTGACCCATGTGCCTGTTCATCTTAGCCGCTATGATGCCTGACAGGAGCTTCCACGTGGTGCTGACGCAGGTTATTGGTCAGTAGTTGGAGGGGACAGGTGTTTTTAAAAGTTATGTTTGACTTTATGCTTTTCTGTATAGTTTCTGGGATGCTTAGAACTCAAATTGCACTGCTGGAAATAGTTTATTTTGATGCACATGCTGTCTTTTTTTGCAAGTTTGCATTATAATATTTATTTTCGTTTTCCCTGCAGTATATAAAACTTAGTGTATCTCAAAAATAAAACTATGAAGACACTCAAAATAAATTTCCTGTGGCTGGAAACTATTTTATGAAACTTTTTTGTATTTACAGTTTTGAGGGATAAGCCTCTTACATTTCTAATATATGTACAAAAACCAAAAACGATTTTCAATTTTATATGTATTTCATTGCACTTTTTTGCAATTTATGTAGTTACTATGGACTTAATGCATACATATTATTAAAATTTGGCCTACAACCCAGGCGCTGCCGGCGCCAGGGAAGGCGAAGCGGTCGACTGGTGAGACTGAAGGTTGCCTTCTTACGTCCCCGGAATGATCAATACTTTTAGGCAGCCAGATTTGACTACGTGAAACACTGGACCTCCCCAACCATAATCTACCTCTGTTTGGTTCCTGTCGCTGGGATTACTACAATAAACCCATGCCTGCGACCTCCGCGACATCGTCGGAGAGGAGTAAACTTCCAGAACCTACGGACGCTTCAACGGGCGCCTATTTCCACTACTAAGCCTTGGACTTCACTAAGGATTAGCCTTGCTAATGTCCGCTCGTTAGCTAATAAAACCTTTATTTTAAAGGACTTTTTTACTTACCGCAATTTGGATCTCATGCTCCTAACGGAAACTTGGCTGAGACCAGGTGAGCTCAATTGTTTTACTGAACTCCTACCTTCTGACTGTGATTATTTAAATCTGCCGAGGATTGGCAAACGCGGGGGCGGAGTTGTGGCTGTCCTCAGGAAGAGACTAACATATAAACAACTTTCAACAGACTTTTGAGGGGCGATCGTGGCTCAAGAGTTGGGAGTTGACCTTGCAATCGGAAGGTTGTCGGTTCGAACCCCGGCTTGGACAGTCTCGGTCGTTGTCCCCAAGCCCCGGCTTGGACAGTCTCGGTCGCTGTGACCTTGGGCGAGACACTTCTCCCGTTGCCTACTGGTGGTGGTCAGAGGGCCCGGTGGCGCCAGTGTCCGGCAGTCTCGCATCTGTCAGTGCGCCCCAGGGTGGCTGTGGCTACAATGTAGCTGCCATCACCAGTGTGTGAATGTGTGTGTGAATGGGTGGATGACTGGATATGTAAAGCACTTTGGGGTCCTTAGGGACTAGTAAAGCGCTATATAAATACAGGCCATTTACCATTTATTTATTTACTCACAAATAGTTTCCTGTTTGGCACCGAAAGTTTTCTTTCTCTCACTTTCTTTTTCAGTGCTTTGCTTTTCCAGCTGGAGAGCATCACTCATTCTCTGGATACCTGCCTTTTCTCTAATGTAGACCTTCATCATCATCATCATTTCTTCCTTTTCTTTCATAAAGGGCTCACTGTCACAAACCGTGGAATTATTTTCAGTAGCAAAGACCTTCCTCTTAGGCGTTGTTCCCTGACTTCTTTTGCAAAAAGAAACCTTTTACTTTTTTCATGTTTTCTTTCTGCAGCATCCCTTATCCATGGGAAGCATTCCTCTAATCCATGAAGGCTTTCCAAATTGTTTCTTTCGCCTCCCTTTCTGTTTTAAAAGCTTTTATTTATTTATTTATTTTTACTTCAGTCATAGCTTCTTTTTTCAACATTAAAAGCACCCCTTCTCTTCTGTTTAGCCTGGTGTTGTTTCTTGAAGGGTTTTTTTTTCTTTTGTTTGTCTCTTGTTTAGTCAATGCCCTGCATCTCCAAATGGAAAGCATTCCTCATCTATCATGTTCAAATGCTCTCTTTGGAAAACTTCTCTCTGGTTATTCTCTTCTTTTCCATCTTATGCTTTCTCTTTCATCTTCTTTATTTTGGCTTCTGCACACAGCAGAGGTTTCCTCCACATTTCCTTAATAGGAAGCTTTTTGGCTTCCATTTGAATCTGGCCTTCTATATCATGATAGAAATTTCCTGCTGTTTGACACAAAGTAAGGTCCTCATCTGTGTCACTCTGGATATGAAGAAAAGTAGTTTAACATCACTTAGAATTTCTGGCGTTAAAGCTTATTTCTTTTCCTGTATATTTTTCACAGGAACCATAATCATTTGCCTTCTTGACACCTTCTTAATATCATTATCCAACACCTTAAATTATTTATCAAGACATTTTGAAATGTGGATCATATTTTGTGATCCATACATTTAGCAGAGGGGCTGCTATTGTGTGTGTGGATAATAGCAAACACTGAAATACATTTTTTGCACATAGCAATGCATTTTGTTGACTCAAATTTAGCTTTTCTTTGGTCAAAATAAATTTCTCCTTAAAATGCAACACTTGCACCTGCAATTTTTTTTGTGTGCTTAATTATTATTATTATTTACATGTGTTCAGAATAGTGGCACAAAAATAAATAACAATATAAAGCTACAGGCTACAGCCCCACACACCAACACAAATCCCAATTCCAATGAGGACACATGTCATCCTTCTCTTAGTATTTAGGTATAGCACAAAACAACACAAATCAAAGACCAGTTACAAAGAGAGTTTAAAGTGATCGCCACGGTGATTCTACTGTAGAAACATGAACAGGCTGCAGCCTGACTGCTCATCAGTTTGTTACCTGTTGAAGTTCAGCAGCTTCACTGCAGTTTACAGCTCCCTTTATCACAGTGCTGGGGTCAGCATTTACTCAGCTTTAACATCACTCTGGGTTCTTGGCTAGCTTAGCGTTAGCATGCTGTCTGTGCTGGTGCTTGTGAAGAGTCGAAGTTGTGTTAACAGTGTGATGCAGTTATTTCTGTCCTGGAGCAGTCTCCACTTTACCATCGCGCTCTCATCCTTTTGTGCAAAAAATAATAAAACTAGCCAACTACATCACTATTTTCCTCCTCTAACACATGAACTGAAATCAGCTGATTGTAGCAAGAGTGCAAGAACCAGTAAGCGGGATCGATAGGCAGGCAAACTAATGATTCCAAGCAACTGGACAGCTGGCAAGTGGTTCTCTACAAGAACCAGTTCTTGGTTTTCACACCTGAGGAGCTAAGTGCAACTGATCGCTTTGTGGTAAAGAGGTGTTCAGTCCTCTGAGTTCTGCCAAGAGAACCTCCTTGCTGCTTTGCTGTCCTGCCAGGGAGTCCTTCATCATTGCCATCAGCTCACCATCTGTTCCACATGTTGTGGTTGAGCTGTTGGCGCTCTGCTTATGAGGATGATATGGATGGAGATTGTCTCCCATGCTGGATCTTCTCCTCATGAAGCTCTTGCTTTTGGGACTGCAGCCGTGTGTGCTGGATTGGGAAGTGCCATCTTGCTTCTGACACCACAAGTTCAACCGCAGATTAAACTCAAGAAAGTAATTTTCATGCATCACTTAAGAATCACTCCACTGTAATTGGACTGAGCTAACCTTTGCTGGTTATACTCCAAAAAGTAAAGTTAGTAAGAAATTTCGACATACACTAAACTGTTAGGGTTACAGATACCATATCAGCCACTAGACTGTCCAATTCTGCGATGGAGGTTTATGGCCATACTAAGAAAGGGGTGAACTCTTTCTTGGTCTGGCCAGTGTCCGTTCCCCAGTTTTATGGTGAAAGCATTTCACAGGATTGGCCTACAGTCACCATTAGGTCAGTCTTTTGAAATGTTACAGTAGTTTGTAAAGTGAAGGTAGTTTGTCCTTGAGTTTGCAGGGCCATGTAAGGGTTTATATGGTCCTGCTGTGAACTCCAATCTGGGCCATGTTTAACAAAGAGTTAATGGGGTTCTGGGAGTGATAGAAATAATACAAACAAGTCAACAATTTAGTTATCAGAATGCTCTTATCTGTATATCTTTCTAATTTTCATGTAAGCAGCGCTCACAACTAAAACTCTTAATCAAACTATATTTTTGCAGTAAAGAAAAAGCTGCCACGATAATTGGCCTTTTGGAATCAGTTGGCCCTTCAGTACAGAGATATTGATTTCATAATCACTGATATACTTCTCTCCCTGACCTCTGCTGTAAATAGGGAAGGCCAAGCCACCATGTTTCCAAGAGGATAATTAGAATGGATCTAATATCTTTTTATATGCACCCACGGCTCACTAGTAGCACACTGCAACCTCCTCTCCCCACACTAGACCTTTATTTACCTGCGTAGGCCTGCTGCATTTTGATAAGAGCTGCTGTCTGGAAGAATTAATGTAATGCCTACCCAAGGAGAGGGGTTTCAATTAAGTTCAAATGGGATGAATTCATGCAAAAATGCGCTGGCACCTCATTCCATACATGAGAAGAATCTGCAATCCTCCACACTTTCCTGCTTTTTTTGCTTCAGTGATTAGCTGTGTACATATCCATATTTGCTTCCTTTTTTAGCTTGGTGGATTGTCAAAGTTTACAGGCTGCTCCTGATTTGAACACATTACTCACTTATTATTTCTGTGAAATCCTTTAAAGTTAGTTAAATGGGGGGCATATGCAGACAACCCAGTGCACTGGTAATACTTGTGTTTTTTCTAGGGAAGTCAGACAGGCTGACAGAGACCAGACTTCTGATGGATGTTGCCAGCCTTTGCTCATGAATCCAACATCCCCATCAGCTAATTAGTGTAGAAAGGCCACGCTTCAACAAAGATGCTTTCTGGAAGAACTAACAGTGTAAAAAGGCTACTAGTAGCAATCAGGTGACAAATCAAGGAGAACCTCTATTACTTATTACATGAAGTAAATTATTTCTTTATATCTGGCCTTTTTTCTCGTTTTGTCAGGTCATCTTATCCACTCAGTTTTGTTTTCCTCTCTCCTTTTCTCTCTTTCTTGCTTTTCTTCCCTTTTCTGCATCCTTCACTTAGTTCCTTGCTGTCCCTATCATCATGTTTTCACTTTGTTTGGTGTCTTTTCTCACTCTTTTTCACTAATCTAACTTCTCTCCTCTCCTATTACATCTGCCCCCTTCTTTTCTCGTCATTATGCATCATTATATAACTGTCTGTTAATCCTGGGCAACTTTAACATCCACGCCTGCTGTGCCTGTAAAACCATGGTCACGGAGTTTTGTCCTGTTCTGGATTGCTTTGGTTTCTTTCAACAGATAAATGAAGCTTCTCATGTTCCTGGGCAGATTCTTTGGCCAGTCTATTATATGGATTTACTATTGACAATATTAATATTAATCAATCAATCAAAATTTATATATATTGCACATTTTAAAGACCAAAGTACACCAAAGTGCTTTCCAGTAAAATCATGATGCAGATAAACATCACTATATAAAATATAAATTACAGATATAAATAAAATATAAAATAATTACATAATCTAAATCTAATTAATGATGCTTCTTTGGTCATAAGTAAATTGTGTCCAATCCACTGCGTAATGCCCTTTTCCCCTTACAGTTAACTCGTCAACTGTAAAGCAGTTTTCTGAAACTTTTTAGAGAAATGCTGTGGCAACCTCCATTGCAGCTGTTGATGCACAACTGTGATGGAGGTTGCCACAGCATCCATCTGTCCATTCTCTTGCACTTTTTCTTATCAGGGTCCCAGGGGGGCTGGAGCCTATTCCAGCTACCATAGTGCGAGAGGTGGCATACTGTACACCCCAGGCAGGTTACCAGACTGTTGCAGGGCTAACACAGAGAGACAGACAACCATTCACATTTATTGGCAATTGAGAAATAAACCTTATCCTACTTACTGCATGTCTTTGTGGGAGGAAGTGGGTGCACCTGGAGAGAACCACTGCAAACTCAGAAAGACCCGGGGTAGATATTGGAGTCAAATTCCTTGTTGCTGAGAGGCAAGAGTGCTAATAAACAAATTGAAGATTGCAAGGAGGAGATTAAAATTTCAGAGATGTGCAACTGAGGACCATTATGTCAGTTCACAGTTTCCACTGTGGGTATACGAACCAAACGGATAAACAAACCTTAAACACGAAAAGTATGTAATCTAAATAATTGACCATTTAAGCAGCTTCAGAGTAATGGTAGTGTTTTCTGTAAATGTAAAAATCCTTATATTGTCACAGCTTTTCTCTTTACTCCACTTGTATAATTCTAGAATTTCAAAGTGTTCCTCGCTACACCACAAACTCAGACAGCAAAGATTTCTTTTTGGCTTAAATATATTGCTTCACCAGACAGTATGATGAGGCTAGGGGGTCAGGGGAAGGGTACAGTGAATGTCCGTAGCCATTTGTAAAACACAGTGGAGGCTCTGTCATGATTGCAGCTGCAGCTGGTGGTGTTGAGGAAAATTATGAACATAGAAAAGTACCATCAGATTTTCATTCACCATGTAATACCTGCTGTCTGGAAAGCATCTGATTGGCAAAAGCTTCATTCTTCAGCATGACAATAATCCCAAACATTGTGCAAATGCAGTGAAAGCATACTTGTATACCTCCCCCAAGCCCACACCTCAACAACTGAAGTAGTGAGAATATAAGGGAAGGTCCAAAACAGAAGATCCAAAACAGAACATTGGAATGTCCTCCAAGAAGCCCAAGAATAATTCATGAAGACTACTTAAATAATTAATATAAAAGGTTACCTCAGAGAGTTCAAGCTGTGACGAAGAATAAAGGTGCAGCAGATAAAATAAGTATTGAACACATCACCAAATTTCCACCAAATACATTTCTGAAGGTGCCGTTAACATGAAATTCTTACCAGATGTTAGAAACAAGCAATCCCTCCCAACCCATCCAATCCTTTGTTGGTGATGAGAGCTTTAAGACACCTCCTTTATGGAGAAACTAGTCACATGCATTGCTCAGATTGATTTTGGCCCATTTTTCCACACAGTCTTCAAATCCTGAAGGTTCCATGGGCGCCTTCTATGAACTCGGCGCTCTGGGTCAGGTGACCATTCTAGCAGCTTTATTATCTTTCTCTGAAACTACTTAAGTGTTTTCTCGACTGTGTGTTTAGGATCATGTCCACCTTCATTTCATCTTTATCATCCTGGTAGATGGCAGAAGACTTTTAAATGGTAAATGGCCTGTATTTGTATAGCGCTTTTCTAGTCCCTAAGGACCCCAAAGCGCTTTATACTTCATCCACACACACATTCACACACTGGTGATGGCAGCTACATTGTAGTCACAGCCACCCTGGGGCGCACTGACAGAGGCGAGGCTGCCGGACACTGGCGCCACCGGGCCCTCTGACCACCACCAGTAGGCAACGGGTGAAGTGTCTTGCCCAAGGACACAACGACCGAGACTGTCCAAGCCAGGGCTCGAACCGGCAACCTTCCGATTACAAGGTGAACTCCTTGAGCCACGATTGCCCTTTCTTTATCAAGAATGTCTTAGTGCTTTATCTTCAATTATATGAAGCATGTCAGAACCATACGGTGTAAAACAGCCCCACACCACAATGTTCCCACGGCCAAACTTCACTGTTGGTATGGTGTTTTCAGGGTGATGCCTTTTGACCTCCAAGCATGGTGCGTGTTATGGCATCCAAAGAGTTCAGTTTACGTCTCATCTGACCACACCAAATTCTCCCAATATTTCACCAACTTGTCTAAATCTTGTTCGGCCAAGCTGCAAGCAAGCCTCAACATGCTTTTTCTTCAGCAATGAAGTCGTGCGTGGTGAGCGTGGATACAGAACATTGATGGACAGCATTACTTATTGTTTTCTTTGAAACGACTGTACCTGCTGATTCCAGGTCTTTCTGCAGCTCTCCACAAGTTGGCTCTGGGACAACTCTTCTGATAACTTTTTTCACTTCACTGTCTGAAATCTTGTGGGGAACAACTGTATATAGTGAAATGATGTTCTGTCCACTTTCAGATTATGGCTCAATAGTACTCACTGGAACCTTCAGTAGTTTAGAAATTCTTCTGTAACCAGTGCCATCAGGATGTTTTGCAACAGCAAGGCCGTTAAGATCGTGAGAGATCCTGGTTTTACCATGAGATGTTCCCTTGGTAACGAGACCTTTTTACAGGCCATCAGTTTGACTGAACCAGCTGATATTAATTTGCACTAAGTGGCAGGATTGTGTTTTAATTACTGATAGATTTCAGCTGGTGTCTGTCATGGCCCGGTGTCCGAGGAGCTGATGGGATGCCCACGCCCACGGGTGTGGCTGTTAACTCCACACCTGCATCCCATCTCAGGCGATTATCAGGTGGACTATTTGATCCAGCCCAGCCAGCTGCTCCACGCCAGTCCGTTAGTTGTCCCACAGAGGTAACGTACACCCACGGGAAGGCGGTTGTGAAAACCCTCATTTACCTGAACAAACGCTAATCTTTTCTTTTGCGCTCAGGTAACAGCTCGGCGTGTTTTTGAGCCACCTGCCCGTCTGGAGTTTGGATCGCCTCCGGTACCAATCACCTCTACTTTCCTGGAGCTCCCCCGCGGACCCTCACCCCTCCCTCCGGCTCCCACGGCCCCGCTTTGACTGTAAGACTCATACTCTCCCCCACGTATGCTGCTATTTCCCCGCTCCCCAGTAACTCTCTTCCTCTTTCTGTTGCAGCCTCCCACAGTCCCGATTACTGCGTTCCTGCGTAACTCATCCCCCAGTCCCTTGGTTTTTCTAGTTTCTAGCGTGTTTTCCTTTGACCCTTCCAGGACACCTTTAGTTGAAATAAAGTTTATTTTTCGTACTCCTGCGTGTTGTCTCTGCTTCTGGGTCCAGCTTGCGTACTGAACTTCGGTTCATGACAGTGTCATGAATTTCCATCTACTTTTGGACTTCCCATTTTGCATGTTGTAACGGTGGTCTGGCGAGGAAGGACTGGCTAGGAGGCCCATATGGTGTAGAGGTTAGTCAGTTAGACAGAACAACATACATACTGTACATGTGCGGATCAGGTAGTCGCCGGCGCCAGCCCGTTACAATGGTATGGTCTCTCTAACCAGATGCCTGGAGAGCAGTATACTCGGCTGCAATGGCTGCTGCTACACTCACATTAGGAGACTCTCCAACTATTACAGTAATAGGACTATTAATAGTATTAATACTAGCATATTTTAGTATTACTTTCTGAATTGATCTTCAAATGTTATATTTTCCTAACTTTTCTATTGGCAAAAGTACAGGATAGAATGAAAACAGGTTTTATGTCCAGCATGACGTCCCAGTGTCTGTCCTGAATAATGCTATGATTTGGTGGACTGCCTCTATGTGATTAAGAGACTTAAATAATGTTGTGCATCTTTCTCATCTTATCTGCTTTACCACAAATGTGCGTTTAGCTTCCATAATCAGTTCCCTCATCTGCAAATGGTTACTGGACTTCCTGACCAACCGCCCCCAACATGTCCGGCTGGATAACCGCTGCTCATCTACCATCACAATGAACACCGGTGTACCACAAGGCTGTGTGATGAGCCCTTTCCTCTACTCCCTCTTCACCCACGACTGCAGACCTGCTGATGGTTCCAACACCATCATTAAGTTTGCAGATGACACCACGGTGATTGGTCTCATCAGTGACAACGATGAGGCCGCCTACAGGGAGGAAGTGGATCGTCTGGCTGAGTGGTGCGACAGAAACAACCTGCTGCTTAACACCGAGAAGACCAAGGAGCTCATCGTGGACTACAGGAGGAATGCTGACCCACATCCACCCATCCACATTAAGGGGACGGCTGTGGAGCGTGTGAGCAGCTTCAAGTTCCTGGGAGTCCACATCTCCGAGGATCTCACCTGGACGACCAACTGCTCCAAGCTGGTCAAGAAGGCTCACCAGCGCCTCTTCTTCTTGAGGACTCTGAGGAAGAACCACCTGTCCTCAGACATCCTGGTGAACTTCTATCGCTGCACCATCGAGAGCATCCTGACCAACTGTATAACAGTCTGGTACGGGAACTGCTCTGCCTCGGACCGGAAGGCGTTGCAGAGGGTCGTGAAAACTGCCCAGCGCATCGCCGGAGCACCACTTCCTGCCATAAAAGACATCTACAGGAAGCGGTGTCTGAAAAGGGCTGGGAAAATCATCAAAGACCCCAGTCACCCATCACATGGACTCTTCACCCTCCTGCCCTCTGGGAGGCGCTACAGGAGCCTCCGGACTAAGACCACCAGGTACCGGAACAGCTTCTTCCCCACAGCTGTCAGACTCCTGAACTCTGCCTCCTGACATCTGACCCACGTTAAACTCATGGACTGAACATACACACACCCACAATGGACAACTGTACCCTCAAACACAATAATAACATGGACTGAACCACCACTCACAACCACTAGCACTTTATATAGCCTCTGTAGAAACTATCTACACCCTCACTTATCTTAACTGCACTACTGTATAGCTCTGTGTAAATAATCATTCTGTACATTCGATAATCTTTAATCCTACAACTGTTTACAACTTGCATAGTTCCCATTTCTGTATAGCTGTATATCCCAGATTTCTGTAAAGTTATTTATTTCATATTCTGTATAGTTTTTCATATTTATATCCTGTTCATAGCCTGTACATAGCTTGTACTCACTACAGCCTGTACATACTTATAGTATGGATGGATGCAAACTGCATTTCGTTGCCCTGTACCTGTGCATGTGCAATGACAATAAAGTTGAATTCTATTCTATTCTATTCTATTCTATTCTAATGATTGAGCCTTTGCCTTAGTTGTGAAAGGCTCCACGCTAAAGTGGGTGGATTAGATTGAAATCTCTGATTATTCACTCTAAATTATTTTTTATAAATACAATAGATCTTCTGATTAATTAGGTTGCTTTTGAAGGTAACATCGTAATGTTTAACCAATTGAAATGAGGTTTGCAAATGTGAAAAGGGTTGATTACATTTGGTAACAGCATAGTCCATTAATATGAATTACTGCATGACATTCTGATTAGGAGCTGAGCCCTGTCTGAAGGCAAAAAGCAGGTACAGCAAGGTACCCTTGATACAGCAGATGATGAATGTATGTATTGTAATAGCACAGAGCACACATCCTGTTGTAGTCAGAAAATGTGTGCTGTGATGACGTTTAATTAATGTAACCTCTGCTTCTCAAAGTCTGCGGCTGCCATATATAAATAAGGATTTTAAATCATATCATATTGTGAAAATGAAAGCGAACAACGTGTCAAATTTAGGATATGATAACAGAAACTTGCTGATTAGTTCATTTGAATTCAGTACATGATGTGATACTTGGGAAATATTATGCTGAAGATTTTTCTCTCTTTTTTTTAATAATCAAGCCTTTAGATTCACCACAGGGGACCTCCACTCAGCCTGACAGGGCCTCAAAACCATGGCCTCTGTGGATACTGCGGTCACCACCCCCAGAACCATCCGGGTGGAGGGCAGCAACCCCTCCTGCCTCCCTGACGACCTCAACACTTTCTACACCAGGTTTGAGACAGACAACATCATCCAGCTTGAGGCGTCCAGATCCTCACTCAAACCTGGCAGCTCTGCACTCACCTTCAGGACTGAGGAGGTGGTGAGAGCCCTCAGGAGGACCAGGGAGAGGAGCTCACCCGGCCCTGACAACATCAGCAGTCGAGTTGTGAGGCACTGTGCAGGGCACGTAGGAAGTGTGTTCTGGACTCTATTTCAACACTTAATTGACAGTCACACCATCCCCCAGCTGTGGAAACACTCCACAGTCATCCTCATCCCCAAAAGAAACAACCCAGAGTCTCTGAATGATCTTCGTCCTGTGGCCCTCACCTCCCAGGTGATGAAGGCCATGGAGAAGATCATAAAACAGCACATGGTAAGAACAACTGACCCCCTGATGGACCCACTCCAGTTTGCTTACCGTGCACGCAGACGTGTCGATAATGCAAAACTCTTCATCTTGGACTGCATCCACAAACATCTGGAGCTCCCTGACTCCTCTGCCAGACTTCTGTTTGCTGATTTCTCATCAGCGTGCATCACTCTGCAGCCTCGTATCCTGGCCACTAAACTTTCCTCCTGGAAAATTTCACCTGGATGATCAGCTAATCCTGTGGATATTGGACTTTTTGACCAACAGGACTCGAAAGTTCGGGTAAACAGCTCTCTTTCTTCTCTCCGTTCCACCTCCACTGGCTCCCCCCAGGGCTGTGTGCTCTCCCCCCTGCTCTTCATCCTCTACACTGATGACTGCAGATCCACACAGCCCAACTGTCACCTGGTGAAATATGCTGACGACACAGTTCTCCTGTCACTGCTGTCAGGCCCTCACAGCACCACGGGCCCGCTCTGCAGGAGTTTGTAGAGTGGTGTGACAGCTCCAAACTTGAACTGAAGGTGAGCAAAACCAAAGAGATGGTGGTGACCTTCTCCAGTAGGCAGAGGGATCTGGCTGCTTCAGTCACCACCACCATCCACGGGAAGCCAGAGGAGGTAGCTGAGGAATACAAATTAGTGATGGTAAATTTGATTCTTTTCACTGAATCGAGTTTTAATGAGTCACTCACCAAAGTGAATTGGATTTTTTGAGTCATTTGAGTCACTGAGTCAGTCGACCAGAGAGTGCAAAAAATGTACATTTTCACTCAAACTTAATTTGTTTCTCTTTTCATGTAAATCCTACTGCTAAGACGAGTGATTCTAAAAGAAAACAACTATTTTATAGAGCAAAAAAGAGCAAAAAAATTCTAAAATTAAGCAATTTCCTATCAAAATGTCTTGATAAACATTTTTGTTTATTTTTATTTTATTAGTATTTTCCTTAAATGTGTTAAATATATATTTTCTCATCTAAATGTCCACTGAGCTGTGAGCCAGGGGCGGTAATGCGCCTTAACATTGGTTGCCAACCAAGAAGAAGAAGAAGCTGTGAGCCAGGAGGGAGCGGGTGAGTAGCTCAAATGTGCTGTTAGCATGTTAGCAGAGCGATGCTACTGTGAACCGAGGAGCTATTGTCTTGATGTGAGCTTCTACTCAGGGTTTTTTCTTCCAGTTCAGAGCAGAAATGTTTTTGTTACTATACTGGATGTTGTGTTTTTCTCCACAATTTTAATTATAAGCTATATACATTGCTGCTAACAGCAACAGGGATGAGTCAGTGAGTCAGTTGGGCTTGTGAATCATGATTCATGAGTCAGTAAAGTGATTCTCGAGTATTGAACGATTCGTTCATGATTCGCGCATCACTAGTACAAATACCTGGGAACCATCTTTGACAACCTCCTGAAAATCTCTGCCAACACAGAGGAGAATCTCAGGAGGTGCCACCAACAGCTATACCTCCTTAGGAAACTCAACTCCTTTGGAGTCAGCACACCCATCATGATGACTTTTCCTATGCCTTCCTGGAAAGCATCATGACCTCCATCACCTGCTGGTTCCCCTCCCTCAGCCTTCATACAGGAACAGACTGCAGCACACGGCATCAGTGTGCTCTAAAATCATTGGCCTGTCAGAACTCTGGCACAGGTTTTCAGCAACAGGCCCTTAGGATATGTCCACACTAGCCTGGATAGATTTGAAAACAGTGTTTTTGCCTGAAAACGCTCCACGTCCACACTAGCGTCTTCAGTCATTTTCACAGAGTTGTGCGTCCACACTGAAATGGCCGAAAACGCTTACATTCCAGTCCTGCGCATGTGTGAAACTCAAGAAGATTTGGCCTGCCTCATTTCTGTCTGCAGCTTATTTTCTTTCCAGCTCGTTTAAAGGTTGTGGCAAAAGGTCGAGGAAAAGCACCGAGTTTTTTTAAATGGACTAACAATGAGGTGGAGTTGTTGCTGCGAGTAACACAAAAGTACAAAGTTGCAAACGCGAGTGAGAATTAAAGAATTTGAAGAAAAGCTCTCTGGAGCACGTGCAGGCTGATATTCATCTTTAACAGGGCTGTCAAACACAACAACTGCTGTACAATGCCCTCCACTATCTTTGTTTAATTTGTCACATGACTGGATCGCATGACTAAATTGTGTCATCGTTTTCAAAAATCTCAGTTTTCACTGTCCACACTGCGACGCAAACTCACCGTCTTTAAATGTGTGCGTTTTCGAGAGCTGCGTTTTTCCTTGGGGAAAACGCCGTCTCAGTGTGGACGGGAAGCCAAAACGGAGAGAAAATGATGCGTTTTCAAACAAAAATGCATTAGTGTGGACGTAGCTTTAGACAGGCAGCCAAAATCATCAACGACCCCTCTCACATTCTTCACCCCACATTTCAATGGCTCCCCTCTGGGCGACGCCTCCACTGCATTTCCTGCAGGACTGAGAGGAGGAGCGCCACCTTTGTCCCCAAAGCCACTCTGCTTTTTAACTCCAGCCGATCCACACCAGAAACATAAACTATTCTACACTCTTTTTATACCGACACTTTATTCACTTTTAGTCATTTACAGTTATTTATTCACCTTTCAGTCACTTTAATTTTAAAACTGTGTAATTTTAAAACTGTGTATATTCTGTGCATTTATTATCTCACTCTTATTGCCTGTTCGTATTGTCCTTATCCTCAAAATCATGCTGCTCTATTGTATCTTAATTGCCCCTTGGGGATAAATAAAGTCTTTCTGATTCTGATTCTGATCTTGAAGAACTCTATGTGTCTTGGATCTGAGATGCTGCAAAACACAGTGTGTGAGTCTTGTTCCTTTCCTCTTTGTCATTTCCTAATTAGCCCTCTGCATATTATACTATAGTATAAAAAGGACTATAATATAAATAGTCCTGTCTTCCCATTAATCTTTGTCACAATGGCAGTTATTCAAAAATCCAGTCAATGCATATAAGGTAGATAAGATGAGAATAATTCAAATAATTTAGAAGGATAAAAACTGTCTGAAAGGCCTCTTTTCTAAGTTATTCATAGAGAATAATCAGCTGTGACAGTTTCAGGTCCTTCTACACTGCATTGTTCCAGAACATTCAACATATCTAAAAGCTTTTTTTCCAGGCACTAGTTAGAATCAGCACCCGTAAAACCTGATGAATGGAAAAGAGACCGTGTTGGTTTCAATTTCTGCTCACGCAAGTACACAGAAAAAAAAAACCCTTGTTGTGCGACCAGATTCACACTCTCTGTTCCTTTTTACTCTTCATATTCATTTGTAATGAAACAACACAACATAACACAAAAGTATGATGATTACTATGGCCACATTAACACAAAAAGTTGTTGACCATTTTGAGAATAAAGTCAAAAATGTGGAGATTAAAGCCCTCTGCAAAATGCCTCACATAAATGAGTTAGTGGAGCTGTACTTCAGAATCAAGGACATGAGTTCTCTATTAGCACATACACACAGTGTGGTGATGAGTGTAAGGGTGTTAAAACAATGGTGCGGGAAGCTGTGTGTGTGTTCAGAAGGAAAAACACACAAACTTGGAAGAGTTGTTCAGATGTGGACAAGATGAAATGGTTGGCAATGGACAGATGCAAGGATACCAATGGTCACACCTCGTGCAGTAAAGAGGATATATGTTGTATCACAAGACCAGTGTTGGGACTAACGCGTTATTAAGTAACACGTTACAGTAACTACGTTATTATTGTGGTAACGAGCACGGTAACTAGTTATTATGCCAAAACCAGGAACGCGTTAGTCGTTACTGGGATTTAGATAGGCTCGTTACTCGTTACTTCGTGTGGTGGCTATCGCGGAGCTTCCACAGATTCAATAACATTAGCAAGTGGTGGAGGCCAGCAGGTGGATGAACGAAAAGGGAGGCAGGAGGAGAGACCCGAAGCAGCCGCTGGTCCGAGTGTGAACTGAACTTCAGGTAAGAAGCTATGACCTGCAGTCTCTCTGGGTCAGATATAAACCAAGTTTAGGTGGAGTTTATTTTCGTTATGCTGACTTTTTCCGTACTGCGTGCTAGCTAGCATGACGGAGTTTCTATACAGCTGGGTGATGCTATGATGTTACTGATGTTGAACTTTATTTTGTTCATAAGGTTAGTTAGTAGAGTTGCCAGCCGTCCCGTAAAAAACAGAATCATCTCGTATTCAGAGAAAATATTACGCGTTTCTTATTGAGGTGAAAAGGAACAGTTTGTCCCGTAATTCAGCTACAATGGAAAAGACACAAAGCTGCAGTTATTCTGTGTCTTTGCTGCACAGCTGCCTCTTCTTCTCTCATTCTCCCCCCTCCCTCTCCTGTTGCTACTTCAATCATGAAACTGATCAATGATCAGCTGATCGTCTCTCTTGTTTGTTTATCGCTCACTTTGCGCCAGAAACAGGAAACCAGTGGATGTCGCGCTAAACAACAGCAGCACGTTTAAGCTTGATCAGCTGTTGTTAGAATTTATTTAATATTAATTTCTAGTATCAGCTGATGTTTGCTGGAGCCACAGCTGTAAAGCTGCTGGTCATGATGTCGGTTTGGATATGTGGTGAGAGGGAAACATGAAGATGAAACCAGGAGATGTCCTTACTGAATCATCAGAGCTGAACAGGTGATGGAGAAACAGGTTTACCTTTTAGGTGACATGGATGAGTTGAAGTTATGAACTGTTTCTGAGAGACAAATAACACCAGGATCCTTTTCTAAGCAGATGACAGCTGGTAACTGTGCAGGGGCGGGTCTAGCAAAGTGTTGCCAGGGGGCCAGGTAGGCATTAACAGGGAGAGGGGGGCACAAAGAAATACTTTTCTTTCTTATTCTCATTTAAAATGTCTCACTTTTAATAAATAATTATCTGAATCTTACAACAAACGATTGATAGATTGATGCATATATACCATCAGAACAGTGTACATCACTGTCACAACAGCGTTTATTTTCATTCAAAGGCTTTATGATTTTTCCTATAATGGTGGGCCGGTCTCTAGTCAAAATGCCCGGGCCGATTTTCTGTCCCAGTCCAGCCATGTATGCAGCTCATCTGCAGTCTGGTGTTGCCTACATCTTCCTATTCAGAAGGCAGAATTTCCGAGTTCTGAGTACAATCGAAAGCACCACGACTGCAGTTTTTGTGTTGGATGTAAAAATGACACTGTGACGTAGGCTAGAATCATGGCAGCAGTCAATGACGGTCCAGGCGTGGGATTTCTCTCGTGGAAATGTGCACATTATCTTTTCCTTTCTATTGGTAGGTGGCACAGTGCACTTGTGGCAAGTAAGCAAGCTAGAAGACTGGCAATCTGGCTGGGTATCCAGTTACAGAAGCAACACATTAACAAGAGAATTCTGAGTAAAACCAAAGTTATTTTCCCTAGTAACTAGTTACTCTGAAAGTAACGAGTAACTTGAAGTAACTGAGTTACTTTTGATAGAAGTAGCTAGTAATGTAACTAAGTTACTAATTTAAAGTAACTTACCCAACACTGCACCAGACACACTGGAGGGTCAAATGGTGGAGAGTTCCAGATTTAAGCCCTGTGGGAGTAACCCACTGAGAGGGCCATGGACCCCCTAATGATCCATCCTCTACCTAATCACACGAGCCAAGCTGTGAAAGCGGGTGTGGGTCACAATCAGCCAGGGTTTCAGGTGAGCTCATTGTGAAACCTGGCACCACCCTATCATGTGATTTCCTGAGGTCAGATGTCCCAGGATGTGAGTGGGCGTTAAGGCGTCTGGGAAGAATCTCAGAACTGGATTATAGATGGCAGAGAGTTGGTGTCGTAAACCACCGACTGCTTGCTGAAACTTTCCGGGGATTTGATGATGACTCTTTGGCAAACTATTGTTGCATAATCCTGCACTTAGGTGAATCATTTACTCTAATTATGTATTTTTTTCTTGGAGTGAAGTAGTGTTTAATTACTTGTAACACATACTTTAAAATTGAATGAGGTGATTGACCAGCCCAGCCTACACAGATAGGAGACCCATCTGTGCCTGATTTGACAGATTTAATAAAGATGGATGAATACATGAATCTAGTCATTGTTGTGATTCTTTCTAAAATTGTTTGTAAAGAATTAGATTTTGATGTTTTCTTTGTATGACAACAAAAATCCATATTCATCATTTATCTTGAGAGACGCAGAGATGTAACAGAGCTTGCTGCTTCAAATGTAGACAGAAGTACAGGCAAACCTGAATCTTTACCCCAGACCGCTGCGTTTTACTCGGTGCCTTTTGGTCATACTCTTCATTCATATTGAATTTTCCTCACAGCTGCTGCTTATATTAAATTAAAATAGGGATTAAATTTTAAAGTCTACATTTGGTACATTGTTTTTTCTTTAGCAGAGAGACTTTCCAGACAGTTTGAACTTGGCAGAGCAGAGCTGCAGACCTCCAGAGGGCAGCGGGTGAATCTTTGTCTTTGACTCAGAAGATGTGCTAAACACCAACACCAACAGGGCCCACAGAGCTCCACTTATATCACTTATGCAGCTTTTGGATTTTCACGTCTTCTAAATCACCATCTGCTGCAGAGCATGAACTGTTTTGGCTCAGTGACTAAAAACGTCCTGCTATGATTTGATGATTTTCCTTGTATTTATTCAGTGTCTGCCATTGCATGACCTTGTTTCTTTCCCAAGGTTATACGGTTCTGGTCTACAGTGAGGGACTTTCACACTGGAGGCTGCGGTTTGCATCTTCTTTCCAACTTCTGTCCAATTTTAATCAGTTTTAACCTGAAAGATACAAGATTACAGACTCCCACAAGCTGTGGAACACACCATGGAAAGTCATGTATAATAATTTTTAAGGGATACATGGAAATAACAGTTATATCATTCAGCAGAACTTAATCCAAATACATAATCCAAGTAGAGATAGTGTCTGTCTCCTGAATCTAAACTGGAAGCTGGTTCCACAGAAGAGGGGCCTGAAAACTGTTAGTGTTAACTCGCTAATGGAGATTTGTCGCGTTAATGCGGTTATGGCGTTAATGTCATTTTAACGAGATTAACGCTGACAGCACTAATAAAAAAAACTATGGAAAAAAAAGTAGAAATGACCATTAAAGTGAGTTTTCTCCTGTTTAGTCTCAGGTCTCTTTCCCCTCAGATTACTTGAAGCAGGACATGATTGCCCCAATTAAGGAGATTTCTGTGCAGTGCCATTGAAGATAATTTTTACTTATTATTATTATTAAATATTTTAAAAAAGAGTGGACTTCATATTTGGACTATAATGACACTCCCGAAACATCAGCTTCTGTTCTATGGGAAGCAGGGAAAGCTGTGATGAGAGGTAAAATAATTTCTTTCTCATCACATAAAAAGAAAAAAGAAAAGAAAAATATTCAGGAATTAGAAAAAAACATCAAATCACTAGAAGAAGCCTACGCGTCCCACCAAGATCAGGAAACATTGAACAAAATACGCAAAACAAAACTAGAATTAAATGAGATAATTGATAAAAAAAACAAAATTCTTAGTACAAAGACTACGCCTACAAAATTATGAACATGGTAATAAATCCGGTCAATTTCTAGCAAACCAGCTAAAAATAAATAAAGAAAAAACAACTATATGTGCTGTTCAAGATTCATCTGGGAACACATTATATGAACCGATACAAATAAACAACATTTTCAGGGATTTCTATAAAACGTTGTATTCACCACAAATAAACCCATCTAAAAAAGAAATTGATCAGTTTTTGGACAACATAACTCTTCCAAAATTATTGGACACTCAAGCAATGGCACTGGATTCACCACTGACACCAGGTGAACTCCAGGAAGCCCTGATAAGTATGCACAATAATAAGGCTCCAGGTCCAGATGGCTTTCCTGCAGAATTCTACAAAGAATTCTGGTCGATTCTAGCACCAGTTTTCTACAGAACGTTGTTGGAAATTAAAGAAAAGGGCAGACTTCCATCAAATACGAATTCTGCAAACATTAATCTCCTGCTAAAACCAGGCAAAGACCCTGTATATCCCTCAAGCTATCGTCCAATATCCCTTATAAATGTAGACCTTAAAATAATCTGCAAAGCTCTCTCAAAGAGACTGGAGGAAATAACCCCCCTCTTAATTCATCCTGACCAAACTGGTTTCATAAAAGGTAGGCACTCATCAACAAATACACGTAGATTACTTAATTTGATAGACTACTCATACAGTAAAAACCTAGAAACTACAATATTCTCTTTAGACGCAGAAAAAGCATTTGACAGAGTTAACTGGAAATTTATGTTTGCAACTTTACACAAATTTGGTTTTGGATCCTCTTTCATAAACTGGTTAAAAATATTATATAATTCCCCAACAGCTTGTGTTAGAACAAATGACCAAACATCCTCCAGCTTCTGTCTCTTGAGGGGCACCAGTGAGGGATGCCCACTCTCCCCTTCACTATTTGCAATTTTTATTGAACCACTAGCAGCAGCAATTAGACAGAATTCAGTAATTAAGGGCATAAAATGCAAGAACGTGGAACATAAAATCAGCCTTTATGCGGATGATGTGTTACTCTTTCTCCAAAATTCACAAACCAATATCTCTGGGGTGATTGAATTGATAAACTCTTTTGCAAGAATATCAGATTACTCAATTAACTGGTCAAAATCTACAGTCCTACCGATTAATTGCTCCTTCCATAATTCCTCTTCTACACCACTGCAATCGGGAAATATAAAATATTTAGGTATTAATGTTTCTCCCAAGCTTGCAGATCTAACTAAATTAAACCATATCCCACTTTTAAAGAAGGTAGAAGATGATCTGGCTAGATGGAAATGTCTACCCATATCACTCATGGGAAGGGTTGCCGCTATAAAAATGATGGTCTTACCAAAAATAAATTATTTATTCTCAATGATCCCAACTAAACCGCCACAAGATTGGTTCAGATCTCTAGATTCATGTATGTCCAAATTCCTTTGGAAAAATAAACCCCCATGTATAAGCTTAAAAACACTACAAAAGACCAAGGATAAAGGAGGACTAGAACTGCCTAACTTTCAGCACTACTTCTTAGCCAACAGGCTTCAGTTTATCTCAGGATGGCTAAAACACACCCTCTTAGATGAACCTTGGCTAGATGTAGAACAAGCACTCTGCAATAATCTAGAGATCTCAGACCTACCATTTATCAGCTCAAACATCCAACGACATGAATGCTTTAAAAGCATCAACATCAGCTCTTCTCTGACAGCATGGTGGGAGTTTCTAAAATTGACAGCGTCTTCATTAATCCCATGCAAACGTACACCTATCTGGAACAACCCTGACATATTACAAAACAATAATATGATAAACTTTTCAGATTGGAGTGGTAAAGGAATCAAATATTTAGAACATATACTAGAAGGAACAGAATTTATTTCATTTGACAGACTAGTTACACAATATGGGATCAACAAGAAAAGATTTTTAGAATATCAACAAATTAAATCCATAGTAAAAAAGAAATTTAAACCGGGTCAAGTTGAACTACAAACACCACCAAGTGTGGTTCAATTTCTTACTCTTAAACCCCCAAATTACTATCCAAAATATACAGAATGCTTTCTAAAACAGATGAATCAATATCACTTCCTATTGCAAAATGGGAAGCGGATTTATCAGTTAACTTAGACCTAAACTTCTGGTCTCAGATTTGCTTAAAAACCTTTCATCTAATTAGAAATCCCAGTCTTCAATTAATTCAATACAAAATATTACATAGAGTGCACTATACAGGTCATCGGATGTTCAAGATGGGCTTTACGTCTACCAACAACTGCTCACACTGCCAAACCAATTCACCGGACAATTATATCCACGCTCTTTGGTTCTGTCCACCAGTTCAGAAATTTTGGCGCGAGATATGTGAAGACTTATCGAAGTGTCTGAAATGTAACATTCCAACTTCCCCCTTAGTGTGTTTGTTGGGCAGCTTAGATAATGTCACTTCAGAAAAGAATATCACCCATATGGTTTTCACTGCCCTATGCATAGCCAAGAAAACAGTCCTCATGAACTGGAAAAATAAAAACAATCTTAATTCTAACCAATATAGAAATTATCTATTAGATTACATTAGTCTTGATACAGCCTCTGCCACCACATCAGATCAATTGCTCTGGGCTCTTTTGATCAGCTCCATCACCTAGTGGGGGTGGGGGGTCATAGTCTGGTCCCGCCTTCACTGTTGTGATTGGTGTGGGGGTAGGGACAGGCTTAGGGCGTCGGGGGGTTCCCCGGAGGCATCTTCCTTGGGGGGCTCAACCCGGGGTAGCGGTCATGTCCGGTTAGGGGCTCTGTTGGCTCTCAGGTGACTGTTTCCTCGCGGCTGCGTGCAGCGGGGCTAGGGGAGGGTCTGTGCTGACGGACGTGGGTTACTGACCTGGTAGCCTGGCTGCCCCTGGGTGGGTCCGGGATGGGCGTGAGGTTCTGGGGGCGCTCCGTCTCTGGGCTGGGGCCCGGACCGGGCCTCGGGGGCTTGGGTCCTGGTTGGTGTGTTGCCGGGGTTGTGGGCGGGTGGGTGCATGGGGGCCAAGTCCTGGAGCGGGGTGCCGCCGGTGCATCGAGCCACCTGGGGGGCTCTTCAACTGGTGGGGGAGATTGTCACATCTTGCAGGAGCTTTCCTCTCTTCAGGAGCTCCCTCTGCAGGAGGGGGAGATACAGGAGAGGTTGAGGAAGATCTCAGCCTGGGTGTTTATTGTCTTATGTAGTCTGGAAGATGAGTGGATGGTGGGGTGGGTGCAGTTTTCTCTGTGGTGGGGTTGGGAGGACTGTCCCGGGCTCTGTGGGGCCGGGAGGCGCTGCTGCGCTGGGCCCCGGTCTGGATGGGCCTGGGCCCCCTTTCCCTGGCGGGTCGCGGAGTATGGGGGTGCCTACTGGGGTCAGCGGGGGAGCTGGCCCCAGGGAAGGGTCACTTGCCCCTCCCGTCCTTCCCTCCCCATCTCCAGCTGCCTCCCTCTTCCCGCTCCACCACAACCACCCACACATGCAGGACCTTGGAGTAGGGGTATGTCACCAGGGTGCAGAGGAGGCTACCCCCCCTGTCCCCTTCTGGCTGCCTCTGCCTCAATTTTATCCCACAACTTAGACATTCACATTACTCACACTCTCATTACACATACATATAGGATCTTGGGGGTGGGCACGATACACGGAGTCCAAAGTACCATCAGGGTGTACACCCCACCCCTGGCATCATAGCCCACCTCTCAATTTTAAATACACGTAGACATTGAGGGCTAGCAGGAGGGACCATGCGCTTACCTGCTGCTCTCTGGCAGGTAGCTCCAAGCCCTCCTGGGTTTTCATTGCACCTTAGAACACACATGCATCAACACTACAATGAGCGGGCGGAGGGAGGTTTGGAGTCTTCTCTCACCCCCGTTCTCTGCGACCTGCTGGAGCGGGGGGGCTAGGAGGAGGAGTTGGCCGTCCGACTGCGGTCTGGAGTGTGGAGCCTTCCTGCTGCTGCAGAGTCGGGGCGGTCTGCCTCCCCCCACCGTAGGGAAAAGGGTAACACCACCTGGGTCTGGGTGCAGTGCCCCCCTCCAGGGGCAAGGGCACCCAGACCCGGTTTGTAGAGTACACTTGGGGAGTGTGATCGTGTGTACAGCGTCTCTTTATGTCTGTCTCCACGTTGGTTGAGTGTGGAGTAAGTGCATATGAGAGCATGAGGGTGGGAATGGATGTTTGTATATGTGTGTCCCTGTATGTCTGTGTCTATATGTCAGGTTGGGTGTCAGGCGCCACCTCTCTGGGGACATCTCAGGCCCTCCAAGGTTTGGAGGCCTATCTCCCCCTACCACCACTTCCCCTGCCAGTGGCGGTCCCCCTCGGACATCGGTGCGTTAGTGGTTCTTTGTGTCCGGGGGTGGGCGTCCAGGTACACACCGGCTCACTCCTTGGCGGCCGCTTATCGGGGCCTGGAGCCTGGGGCTCGCTCGGGCCACTTCGGAGGTGGGGTGCCCCCGGCCTCTCGGCCTGGGGCTCGGTCACTCAGGCGCGGCTGGCTGCCGGCGGAGCTCACGGGCGCGTCACTGCAACTCCCCCGGGCATCTGCTCCGCGGCTGCTGGGTGAGCCCTCATCTGGGACTCTCCTCAGCTCTTTCTGGGACAGTGGCGCGGCTGCCCCTCTGTTGGTCTTCCTTGGTCTCTTGTGTTCTGGGGGCCTCTGGATGTCTGGAGTTTTGATCTCCTCCATACCTGCTTCATGCCCTGAAGGACGGGGCTGTGGCCCCCCCACACCCTCTAGCAGATTATTACATGAAGGAACCTTTTAAAAAACAAAAAACAAGCGCGTCCATGCTCACAGGTGTACACACGGGTGATCACACCCACAAACTACACCCTTTTTGGCTCCTACCTCAAAGCACACTGTGTTCTGTTGATCTTATGTGCTGCACAATAATGTTTAATATTTAGTATTTACTGTCATATTCCCATATATCATTGTGATGTTGTTTATTCTATTACTCTTGTTCTCTTCTGCTTGCTTTCTTTTTTCTTTCTCAGCAGGTGACCCAGGTGATTGATATATGCATTTTTTTTTCTCTGCCCGTTCTGTTGGTTTTTGTCTTTTGCCCTTCTCCCCCGTCCCTCTTCTCAGCTGTTTCTCTTTCCCTCTTTCTTTCTCCCCTTCTTTCCTCCAGTCAAGTCTGTCCCGTATTCAGTAAGTGAAAATAAAATAAACAATAAAAGGTGAATCAAATGGACCATTACGGCAAGGCTGGGATGGTCAATTTGGTAAAGTAAATCCGTTGGGCATCTTTGTAAAAAAAAAAAAAAAAAAAAGAAGATAATTGTTACATTATTTATGAAGACTCCTTCTGCTCAGTGTTACAGGAGCCATTAGATGGTTCCTTTTACTGCATCAGCTAACCCTACATGGTTTCAGCATTAGCTTCCTGAGATTCACACTCATCATAACACAGATTCCCAAGATGATTGCTTCAGTGGACAAATTAAGAAATTAAGTTTTCTATCTGTCTTTGCGAGTGTTCATACAATGTTTCTCCTGCAGGATGACTTCACTGCTCAGCTCCTTTTAAGTAATCCAGAAACAGCACACTCTTCTTCCTGCAAAACCCAAAAGAGTAAGTATCATTCAGAGCACTGAAACATTCACATGAATAAAATACCAAAATTATAGTAAAATATTACTGTGCCTGCAGTCAAAGAAGAGGCTCACTGCGATGACATTATCAATAAAAATAGAGGAATTCGCTGCAATAATTGTTCAACATAAGACATATTTCCTCTTTGAAGTAACTGGGACTGTTCTGGAACACAGACTACAATCTGTAGGAAAAGAAACTTTTCATTTCACCTTTCATTCTTTTTACATCATTAGCCTATTTTTTCCCTCTTTTTTAAAATTTGTGAACATTTAAATAAAGCAAAATGGCCAAAAATGAACCCAGAAACAAGCAAGACTAAAGAAACGAAAGCAACAATGACAGACAGTGTGGTGATTTATGTTGTGTTCTTACTATCAAGGTCACCTGACTCACCAGAGGTATTTACCTAAGGCAGGTGGAGCATGCCCTGGTCATACTACACATGACAAGCAGAGCTGGTACTGTTATAAGCCCCAGCTGGAACAGAAATTACCCTCCTGGGAGTGAGGAAAACTCCTCCTGTCCAGTGCTCAGCTCAGAAATCTATTCTATCTAAGCTATTTCTTGGTGCTGCCTCTGCGGTAATGTGGACATTGTACCACTATGTGGTGAAGAGAGACTTAAATGTGAAAGGGAAGCTTTTTCTTTAAGGTCAGTCAATGTCCTGACCCTCACCTACTGTCACAAGCTCTTGGTAATAACTGAAAGAATGAGATTGTGGACACAAATGACAGAAATGAGCTTCCTCTGAAGAGTGATTGGCCTTAGAGACAGGGTGAGGTCTGTCATTCAGGTGGAGCCAAAAAGTAAATAGTAAATTTGTGATAATAATAATTAACATTGTAATGTAATGTAATAATTTACTTTATTTGAAGGTAAATTTAGTATCCTTGGCTATTATAATTACTTTTGTTATTATGATTGCGTCTAACAATAAATGATTTTGTGTGTGCTCATTATGTAAGACATACTAATGACATGTATTTTCATGGTTCCTGGGTCGTTGACCCAGTGTTTTCAGTTCTGGCCCTTTTGTTTTATTGTGTTAGTCATCCCCCGTGTGCATTGTCTTTAGTTCTATTTCCTTTGTGTCATTAGTTAGATTTATTTCAGCTGTGTTCTCACCTGTTTCCAGTCATCCCCATTGTCCTGTCTATTTAAGCCCCCGGATTCCCCCTTGTGTTGTAGTTGTCAACTCCTCATGTGTGTTTCCAGTTTAAGATTGCGGAAACCTGCAGTCAGCTGGTCACCTGGATGTGTGACGAAGCGTTTCTCCCACTGAAAACGCTATGTCCAGATTAACAGAATCAACCTTTGGGATTTACTTACCTGAATGATTGAGCATGCATCAAGATGTTTCCAGTTTAGAAGAGAATGGAACAGAATAGCTCTTTATTGTCACTGTTGCAAGAACAATGAAACACAGTTTGGCATCTCTCCGTTGTGTGTAATACACAATAACACAGGCATATACATTTATACAAAAACATATGTACAAGGTATACATACACATGCGTACATACGGATGCACCCATGCATACATATATATATATATATATATATATATATATATATATATATATATATATATATATATATATATATATATACACAGCAATGACAGCAATGACAGCAATGACATTGGAATGTCGTTCGGACTGGAGAAGTGTAGTCGGATGGTAACAAAGAGAGGGAAGGTAGTCAGAACTGAGGGGATTGAACTACCAGAAGGCAACATTGCAGACATAGAGGACAGTTACAAGTACTTGGGGATCCCGCAGGCGAATGGGAACCATGAAGAGGCCGCTAGAAAAGCTGCAACCACCAAGTACCTGCAGAGGGTCAGGCAAGTCCTGAGGAGTCAGCTGAATGGTAAGAACAAGATCCGGGCCATCAACACGTACGCCCTGCCCGTGATCAGGTACCCTGCTGGGGTAATAGGCTGGCCAAAGGAGGAGATAGAAGCCACTGACATAAAGACAAGAAAGCTCCTTACCATGCATGGAGGGTTTCACCCCAAGTCCAGCACCCTGAGGCTGTACGCTAAGCGGAAGGAAGGGGGCCGGGGACTGGTGAGTGTCAGCACCACAGTCCAGGATGAGACAAGGAACATCCAAGAATACATTGGGAAGATGGCCCCAACTGACCGAGTGCTCAGTGAATACCTCAGGCAGCAGAAACCCAAGAAAGAGGAGGGAGACGAGGAACCATCATGGAAGGACAGGCCCCTGCACGGTATGTACCACCGGCAGATAGAGGAGGTGGCTGATATCCAGAAATCCTACCAGTGGCTGGACAAAGCTGGACTGAAAGACAGCACAGAGGCACTAATCATGGCAGCACAAGAACAAGCTCTGAGCACAAGATCCATAGAGGCTGGGGTCTATCACACCAGGCAAGACCCCAGGTGCAGGCTGTGTAAAGATGCCCCAGAGACAATCCAGCACATAACAGCAGGGTGCAAGATGCTAGCAGGCAAGGCATACATGGAACGCCATAACCAAGTGGCCGGCATAGTGTACAGGAACATCTGTGCCGAGTATAACCTGGAAGTCCCGAGGTCAAAATGGGAGATGCCCCCAAGGGTGGTGGAGAATGACCGAGCTAAGATCCTGTGGGACTTCCAGATACAGACGGACAAAATGGTGGTGGCTAACCAACCGGACATAGTGGTGGTAGACAAACAGAAGAAGACGGCCGTAGTGATCGATGTAGCGGTTCCGAATGACAGCAATATCAGGAAGAAGGAACACGAGAAGCTGGAGAAATACCAAGGGCTCAGAGAAGAGCTCGAGAGGATGTGGAGGGTGAAGGTAACGGTGGTCCCCGTGGTAATCGGAGCACTAGGTGCGGTGACTCCCAAGATAGGCGAGTGGCTCCAGCAGATCCCGGGAACAACATCGGAGATCTCTGTCCAGAAGAGCGCAGTCCTGGGAACAGCTAAGATACTGCGCAGGACCCTCAAGCTCCCAGGCCTCTGGTAGAGGACCCGAGCTTGAAGGATAAACCGCCCGCAGGGGCGTGCTGGGTGTGTTATATATATGTGTGTGTGTGTGTGTGTGTGTGTGTGTGTGTGTGTGTGTGTGTGTGTGTGTGTGTGTGTGTGTGTGTGTGTGTGTGGTGGGGCGTGGTCTGCGGTGCCATGCAGGGAGGGCGGATGCACCTGCACGGCATCCTCCACGACATGGTTCACGCCTACTGGCTAAAGAAGCTGACTGCACTCCACGAGCGTCTGGCAGCACAAATGAACCAGCTGCTAGTTAACGAGAGACACCCGGAATGGCTAACTGAAGGTCGGACTGTCCTGATCCGCAAGGACCCCAAGAAGGGACCGGTCCCCTCCAACTACCGACCAATAACCTGCCTCAGTACTACATGTCAGGCATCATATCGGCTAAAATGAAAAGGCACATGGGTCAATACATGAGTGGGGCACAGAAAGGGATGGGCAAGAATGCCAGAGGAGCAAAACACCAGCTACTGGTAGACAGAACAGTCAGCCGAGACTGCAGGACCAGACTGACCAACCTGTGCACTGCCTGGATTGATTACAAGAAGGCCTATGACTCAATGCCCCACAGCTGGATACTGGAATGCCTAGAACTGTACAAGATCAACCGGACCCTAAGAGCCTTCATCAGGAACTCAATGGGGATGTGGCGTACAACACTAGAGGCCAACTCCAAGCCCATAGCACAAGTCACCATCAAGTGCGGGATCTACCAAGGAGATGCTCTGTCCCCACTGCTGTTCTGCATAGGCCTGAACCCCCTCAGTGAGATCATTAACAAGACTGGCTACGGATACCGACTACGGAACGGAGCAGTTGTCAGCCGCCTCCTGTACATGGATGACATCAAGCTGTATGCCAAGAGTGAACGAGACATCGATTCACTGATCCACACTACCAGGCTATACAGCAATGACATTGGAATGTCGTTCGGACTGGAGAAGTGTAGTCGGATGGTAACAAAGAGAGGGAAGGTAGTCAGAACTGAGGGGATTGAACTACCAGAAGGCAACATTGCAGACATAGAGGACAGTTACAAGTACCTGGGGATCCCGCAGGCGAATGGGAACCATGAAGAGGCCGCTAGAAAAGCTGCAACCACCAAGTACCTGCAGAGGGTCAGGCAAGTCCTGAGGAGTCAGCTGAACGGTAAGAACAAGATCCGGGCCATCAACACGTACGTCCTGCCCGTGATCAGGTACCCTGCTGGGGTAATAGGCTGGCCAAAGAAGGAGATAGAAGCCACTGACATCGAGACAAGAAAGCTCCTTACCATGCATGGAGGGTTTCACCCCAGGTCCAGCACCTTGAGGCTGTACGCTAAGCGGAAGGAAGGGGGCCGGGGACTGGTGAGTGTCAGCACCACAGTCCAGGATGAGACAAGGAACATCCAAGAATACATTGGGAAGATGGCCCCAACTGACCGAGTGCTCAGTGAATACCTCAGGCAGCAGAAACCCAAGAAAGAGGAGGGAGACGAGGAACCATCATGGAAGGACAGGCCCCTGCACGGTATGTACCACCGGCAGATAGAGGAGGTGGCTGATATCCAGAAATCCTACCAGTGGCTGGACAAAGCTGGACTGAAAGACAGCACAGAGGCACTAATCATGGCAGCACAAGAACAAGCTCTGAGTACAAGATCCATAGAGGCTGGGGTCTATCACACCAGGCAAGACCCCAGGTGCAGGCTGTGTAAAGATGCCCCAGAGACAATCCAGCACATAACAGCAGGGTGCAAGATGATAGCAGGCAAGGCATACATGGAACGCCATAACCAAGTGGCCGGCATAGTGTACAGGAACATCTGTGCCGAGTATAACCTGGAAGTCCCGAGGTCAAAATGGGAGATGCCCCCAAGGGTGGTGGAGAATGACCGAGCTAAGATCCTGTGGGACTTCCAGATACAGACGGACAAAATGGTGGTGGCTAACCAACCGGACATAGTGGTGGTAGACAAACAGAAGAAGACGGCCGTAGTGATCGATGTAGCGGTTCAAATGACAGCAATATCAGGAAGAAGGAACACGAGAAGCTGGAGAAATACCAAGGGCTCAGAGAAGAGCTCGAGAGGATGTGGAGGGTGAAGGTAACGGTGGTCCCCGTGGTAATCGGAGCACTAGGTGCGGTGACTCCCAAGCTAGGCGAGTGGCTCCAGCAGATCCCGGGAACAACATCGGAGATCTCTGTCCAGAAGAGCGCAGTCCTGGGAACAGCTAAGATACTGCGCAGGACCCTCAAGCTCCCAGGCCTCTGGTAGAGGACCCGAGCTTGAAGGATAAACCGCCCACAGGGGTGTGCTGGGTGTTTTATATATATATATATATATATATATAATAAAAAAACACACAGGACTTCCCTGCGGACGATTTATCCTTCAAGCTCGAAAATAAAACCGAAAATATTAAAATAGATTCTTAAAATGGACTTCAAATTTATCAGGGAGTCAGTGCAGCTGGGTCAGCAACAGTGTGACATGAGAGTACTCAGATTTTGTCAGAACCCTCACAGCAGTTTTTGCATTAATGCATGAAGAACAATCTCCAATAAGACTTAACTTTCATAGTATTTCTTGAGTGATAAAAACAAGACTGAACCAGAGATTTTACATGAACATCTAGAATGACAACAGAGTCAAGGTCAAGTTACGCTGAGGTTCCTGATAGAAGATTTAGCAAACAATAATAGGGGGTGATTGTATTCATTACCTGAGATATAATTCTTTTTTTCTACATTATGTTGGCAAAACTTGTGAGCCCTTGATGCATGCTCAATCATCCAGGTAAGGAAATCCCAAAAAGTTGATTCTGTTCATCTGGACGTTTTCAGTGGGAGAAGCGTTTCGTCACTCATCCAGGTGACTTCTTCAGTCTCAGCTGACTGCAGGTTTCCCCAGTCTTATAAACAGTACATTTGCACATGTCCTGGATGCCTGCTCTTCTCCTGCTTGTCCTTCATGATCTTAATGTACCCAGAAGGAGGATGAGGCATTATGGCCTGTCACCACTACAGCAAGATAAAAACGAGCATCTGGAAGTGGCAAAGCTTAACACTTAATATTCTGTAACTGAAGCACTGCCTTTTCTTTCTATTTAACCCCCAACAGCCTTTTTTCCAGTGTGATCATTTCTGTCTGCTTCACAGACTGTTAATCACTTTTGGGTGTAACAAACTATTACTGTAATCACATTACATTTTTCAGTAATGCAGTAATGCAATGCATTACTATATTAAATTCAGTAATTATATTAAAGTTACAATTATGTTGCCACTTGCTTTACGAAGGTTCTTCAGTTACTGATTGTTTTTTATCTCCCTACATTACAATCAGTTAATTTCAGTTCTTGTGTGGGAGAAGGTAAATGTGAAGCAGCTTGTGAGGACTGGAGATGTGGACATTAATTGTGCTCTTGCTAAAAAGGACAAGATCCCAATGGTAAAGTGAAAATTGTGTCCAGGACAGGAACAAGCTTTCTTATTATGCTGCAAACACAACTCCTGCTCTTTGCAAGCGTCTGCACAGACAGAATGCTAATGCAAAGCTAGCCAAGCCCTCAGAGTGATATTAAAGTTGAGTGCCTGTCAACCACAGTCTAGCACCCAGAGCCTGATCTTCAACAGGTAACGAAGGCAGTGATGAGCAGCCAGGGTTGAAACCTGTGTTCACGTTCCTAAAGCAGAATCACCGTGGTGATCACTTTGAAGTCTCTTTGTGCTGGATTTTATCTTTGCTTTGTGCTGTCAGCTTTGTGTTCATACCCAAAAACTACAAGAAAGATTGCATGAGTGTCCTCATTATGATTTGTGTGTAAGGATAGTGATCGAGTCGGTGCTTAAGTGTTTCCGTATGAAGTGGAACTGAAATAGGCTTGCTGTGAAAGAAGTGAATTTGAAGACATATTATGTATGTAACTATACACACCCCTGTTCTCTGCTGGCCATCGGGGCGGGGGGGCTGGGAGGAGGTGTTGGCTGTCCGATTGGGATCTGGGATGCGGGGCTGCTTGCCTCCACCCCGGGTGAAAGGGTAACATCTCCTGGGTCTAGGTGCCGTTTCCCCCTCCAGGGGTGAGGGTACCTGGACCTGGGGTATAGAGTTTTTTTGGGGAGTGTGATTGTGTGTACAGTGTCCATGTATGTCTATCCCTACGTTGGGTGAGTGCTGAGTATTTGTATATGTATGCATGAGGGTGGGAATGCATGTTTGTGTCTGTGTGTGCCTGTTTGTCTGCGTCATCTGGGGCTCTCCTCAGCTCTTCCCAGGAGGGTGGCACGGATGCCCTTCCGGTGGTCCTCCTTGGGCTCTCGCACTCTGGGGCCTCTGGATGTCTGGAGCCTGGATCTCCTCCATGCCTGCTTCATGCCCTGGGGGACAGGGCTATGGCTCCCTACATCCTCTAGCAGACCATTACATGGGGAAACCTTTTGAATACAAGCGCGCTGATCCACACAGGTGTGCACACAGGTGTTCACTGTCCATAGACATAAACTACACCTTTATTGGTGCTATTTCCAAGCATATTGTGCGCTGTCTGTCCTGCTTGCTACACAACAACATTCAATATTTAGTATTTACTGCTGTTTACACTCAGCTAGATTAACGTGATGGTGTTGTGTTTAGTATGTTGCTCTGTTGTTTTTGCTTGTTTTCTCTTCTTTCTCTTTTTAACCCTTTAAGACCTACCATAGAACCAAGTCCGCCAGAGCTTATATTATATTTTTACATGCTGTGGAGCCATTTTTGGGAGCATTTCAAGTTGCTATACATCAGGGGTGCCCAATCCCAGTCCTCGAGAGCTACTATCCTGCAGCTTTTAGATGCATCCCTACTCCGACACAGCTGAATCAAATGGTTTGATCTCTTCAGCATGCCATCATGTTTGGCAAAGGCCTGATAACAAGCCATTCATGTGATTCAGGTGTGTGGGAACAAGGATGCATCTAAAAGCTGCAGGACGGTAGCTCTCGAGGACCGGGATTGGGCACCCCTGCTATACATCAATACAACCATTATAGCCCAGATTTTAGTAATATGTATTCATTAAGTGCATAGTAATTACATAAATTGCAAAAAAGTGCAATAAACTACAAAAAAATTGAAAATCGTTTTTGATTTTTTAACATATCTTTGTAGTTAGAGAAATTTAAGAGGCTTATCCCTCAAAACTGTAAATACAAAAAAGTTGCACAAAATAGTTTCCCACCACAGGAAATTTATTTTGAGTGTCTTCATAGTTTTATTTTTGAAATACACCAATTTTTATACACTGCAGGAAAAACGAAAATAAATATTATACTGCAAATTTGCAAAAAAGCAGCATATGCATCAAAATAAACTATTTCCAGCAGTGCAATATGAGTCCTAAGCATCCCAGAAACGACACAGAAAGTCATAAAGTCAAACATAACTTTTAAAAAGAGCAGTATAGGCCCTGAGGCCCTGATCGCAAAAAAGACTACATTTCCGCGAAAATAACGTCACTTCCGGTTTCGGCCAGGTAATGGCGGAAATGCAAAAGTTCGCGCTGACGTCTATTCCAACGTAGGAAGTGTTTTGAACAGCTGATCGGAGCGGCAAAGCATGTTTCTGGAATATTATGTTTTTGTTCCTGCAAGCGCTTTTTATGCAGTTTTTGCAAAGCTTTATGTGGAAGGAAACCGTGACCTAGGACAAGCTGATGGCACAATATGTAAGTACAACTCCTCCGGTTTCATATGCAAAAAAAATTTTTGCGCTACCTTACGTGGTTGCAGTGCTACCGGGATTTAAAAATAGTTACGCATAACAGAGCGTTCCCGCTCCGATCGGCTCTAAAGGGTTAAGTGCCCTTTCTCACTGTCCCTCTTCCCTTCTGTTTTTCTTTTCCTTCATATTTCTTTCTCCCTTTCCTATCCCTCACTCATGTCTGTCCCGTCTGTAACAACTGAAAATAAAATAAAATAAACAATAACAACAGAGGTCGATCAAATGGACCAATACGGCAAGGCCGTGATGCTCCATTTGGCAAAGTAAATCCATTGGGTCTCCTTGTTGGTCTTCAGACAACAATTCTGACGGCTAATGAACCAAATGGGACAGGCAAAAAAAATAATAAAAATACAGCTGCTCGTACTGCGTCCAGAACTAGATCCACTGAACATTATATGTTTAAGCCAATGTTTAAGAACAGGTGTTATATACCTGTTCTTAAACATTGGCTTCCAGTTCACTCTGTGTCAGATCCTGCTTCTCACTTTCAAAGCGCTTCATAACCTCGCTCCTCCATATTTATCCGATCTTCTCCACACATACTCACCCCCTCGTACACTTCGCTCTTCTTCAGCTTCCCTTCTGTCTGTTCCACCTGCTCACCTGACCACGGGACTCAGAGTCGTTCTGCCCCGAGACTTTGGATGCACTTCCACCAGATCTCCACAAAATCTAGCGAGTTATTATTTATTTGTAATTTCAAGTTTTACATCTCTTGGAGATATGTTTTTTATATTCTTTTAAATGCACCACGGGGGGCTTGGAGTGAAACGACATTTCAGTACACTGTATACTGTGTATATTGTTGTATTGACAACAAAGACTTTGAATCTTGAATCTCCCAAGGGACACAACACTTTCTCCAAGTCCACACTGGTCACTGGTTTTTGTGCAAATCACAGGGACGAATGAATTTTAGAGCACTGCTGGCACTGAAATCAATACATGGACACAAGATCAGTAATAACTGATGTCTCATGCGTTTCACTTTGCAAAAGTTTAAATAGCAATTTTGGTTTTAAATTCTTTGAGGAATGAATTCTGCAAACATTAATCTCCTGCTAAAACCAGGCAAAGACCCTGTATATCCCTCAAGCTATCGTCCAATATCCCTTATAAATGTAGACCTTAAAATAATCTGCAAAGCTCTCTCAAAGAGATTAGAGAAAATAACCCCCCTCTTAATTCATCCTGACCAAACTGGTTTCATAAAAGGTCGGCACTCATCAACAAATACACGTAGATTACTTAATTTGATAGACTACTCATACAATAAAAACCTTGAAACTACAATTTTGTCATGGTCCTGGGCCGTGTTGGCCCAGTATTCTTAGTTCTCTTGTATTTTTGTATTCAGTTCCCTGTTTAGGTTCTGTTTCCTGAGTTGCCCTGTTATGTGGTTCCCTGTGTGCTTTCCCTTTGTGACTCTCACCCCCTGTGTGCCCCTCTATGTATTCATGAGCCCTTGTCCCCTTTCGTGTTTTATTCCATGTTTTCCCCAGCCTGTTATGTCTGTGTTCTCCCCGTGCTCTCTCCTCCTGTCTGAACCTCTGTACTTCCTGTTTTACTTTGACAGTCTCTCGTCAGTATGCGTCATGTTGTGTTCACTCCTGCCCTGTCTCGTTATGATTATCTGTGTCAGCTGTGTTCCCCGTGTGCTCCCACTTCCCTCGTTAACCCTCTGTGTATTTATGTCTGCGTCTCCCTCAGTTCTGTGTCGTAGTCTCCCTCATGCTGCGTGGATTTCCCTGTGTCGCTCTCCAAGTATTAGTTTATTGTGCCCAGTTTAAGTTTTGTATTTTCCTGTCATCTTGTCAGCAATAAAGCTGCCTTTTGAGTTCATCCCTTGAGTCCGTGAGTTTTGCGATTGGGTCCTCATCCTGCCTGCCACACAGCCGACCATGACAGAAGACTACGACCACGACATGGACCCAGCAACTCACAACCCCTCCGCTGAGCTCCGGGAGGATTTAATCTACACGGTGGAATATCACTGTCAGGAGTGGGAAGTGCTGACAGGAGACGAACACCGGGAGGTCGTAGCCGTCCGTCTACAGCGGATGGTGTCCGGACTCCCGTGGCTGTTCGGCGCGCTGCACCCCCACATCCGGGACTTCCTTGTTTCCACCGTAGGCATCCGCCCGGAGCTGCCTCTCCAGTGTGAAGAGTCGGAGGACGTTCAGCCCGGTCCGCTGGAGGATTCGCGGTCCGGCTCGTCTCCTCCCCCTTCCCGGAGAAAACGGCGTTCACGTCGCCGGCGTTCCCGAGCAGCGGAGCAGTTTTCATCCCTGGGTGAGAGTGACTGTGCGTCACACTCTCAGCCCAAGTTTTCTGGACCCGGACTTCATGACTTTTCCACCACTGTGAGTAACTCTGTTTTGCCCGCCATTGTGTTTCCTGAATCGGATAACTCCACCACTGTGTGTTTGGACTCTGGAGACACTATACAGCGAGGCACCTCGGTGTCGGATCATTCACCAGTTGCTAGCAACCTTTGTGTTTTTGAGCCCTCTGATTTTTGTAAAGCTCGCAGTATGTCCTTTGATTTAACCGATATGAATGTGTTACATGTAGAGACAGCTGAACCTAAGACAGCTATCCTACACCAGACTCACCCACACACTGCTACCAGCATTGCAGCCCCACAGAACTGTTTTAACCAGCCTGTACACTCTGGGGTTTTCCAGTCTGAACTCAGCCACACACCACCACCATCATCAGCCAAACCATCTGAGACTGAGTGTTCTGTAACTGATGCTCCTTCTAGTAACTGTTTCATGTGCCAACCCGTTGTGTCTTTTGACATGTCCAGTGGTGCCCAGTCAGGTCCACAACCAGTGTTTAATCATTCAGTTTCTCGAGTGAGCGGTAACAAGATGGTCGCTTCCTTTGCTAAGCTAACTGAAAGACTAGGGTTAAGCGTTAAAGAGTTGCTTGATCAGGTCAAGTTTTGTGACCCACGGCAACGCATGCTTGATCCTGTTCGCTACTCCTCTGAACCTGTTGCTGTGAAAACTGTTGTGGGTGTTACTTCGTCCCTGGACTGTGTGGCTCCCCATCCAGTTCAATCTGAGTCAGCCTGCCGAGTTGGTTCACCTATGGACTATATGAAAATTGACTTTGTTTCTCAACCTGTGTTTGTCCTTCCAGCCTCGATTCTGAAAAGAACTGTCTCTGGCGTTCTTCCTTCTCTGACCTGTGTTAGACAGCACACCGTTCCTCAAGAGACAGTTGTTGATGTTGTCTGTTTTGAAACTGCTTCGGTGACTGTCCCTGAGCTAACCTCCTCCAGGACTGCTAGCGCTAACCTGGAGAGTGTTATAGCAGTGGATTTCCTAGGACCTGCTTGCTTTAAACCTAGATCTCCTAAAACTGAGTTTGGCGTCAATAACTTGGTTTTCCCAGTGTCTGTTGCTGCTCCTGAACTCTGCTCTCAAACTCCAGTTCCTGTAACCAGGGCAGCGCGGGCCCAGCTTTCCCTTGCTCCCGTATCAGTTCCTCGGGAGAGGGTGGCTGAGGTCCAGCCGGTCCCTGCTTCTATCCCCAGCCTGGCAGAGGCTCCGTTCATCCCGGCACCCGTACCTGCTCCTCGGGTGGGGTTGATGGACACCCAGCCGTCGCCTGTGCCTGTTCCGGTTCCCCGGGTGAGGTCAGCCGTGACCCTGCCGACTCCTGCACCCGTCTCAGTTCCTCGGGTGGGAGCGACAGAGGTCCAGCTAGCTCCTGCACCTACACCAGCCCCCAGGGTAAAGGCAGCCAGAGACCAGCTCGTCCCTGCACCCGTATCTGTTCCTCGGGTGGGGATGACTGGTGTTCGGCCAGGCCTAGCACCTGTTCCTGTTCCCAGAAGGAGAGCAACCCAGAGCCAGACACCTAATCTACCAAAAGCGCAACTACCACTACAACTGGCATTGCTGTCCATAACTCAGTCAGTGGCTCAGTTATTAGCACAGTTTCCTGTTTTGTCACCAGTTCAGTCTTCAGCACAGTTAACGGCTCCACAGTCTGCCCAGTCATCCGCTCCGTTACCGCCTCAGTCCTTTGCCTCATTGCCTGTTAGTTTGTCAGCTCAGTTATTGTCTCTGTCACCAGCTCAGTGCTTAGCCCAGCAACCCGTTCAGTCACTGCCCACCTCAGCTGGAAGCCTTAGTGAGCCTTCTTCACCAGCTGAAGATTACGCGGTGCTGACACACTTTAAACTGACTGTTTGCCCTACACAGCCCCAGCCGTCGCATCCTAAGCCGGCTGCGTGCCCTGTGCCGCTACAGTCAGCGCCCGCGGTGCCAGAGGACCCCGCACCCGCTGGCTCTGCATCCGTCTCCGCTGGGGGTTCAGGAGGACCCCTCCAGCAGCTCCTCGTCTCCGCTGGCGGCTCTGCCCAGCCCGGCCAGCACCTCCTCGTCTCCGCTGGGGCTTCAAGGGAACCTCTCCAGCCGCTGCTCGTCTCCGCTGGGGGTTCAGGGGAACCTCTCCAGCCGCTGCTCGTCTCCGCTGGGGGTTCAGGGGAACCTCTCCAGCCTCTCCTCGTCTCCGCTGGAGGGTCCGAGGGGCCCGTTCAGCCTCCTGTCTCCGTTGGAGGGCCCGTCCAGCCGCCATCTGCTTCTGCTCCGCCTGGTCTGGCCCCGGCTTCGTCTGGCCCAGCCTCGTCCGAGACTTCGTCCTCGTCTGGCCCAGCCTCGTCCAAGACTTCGTCCTCGTCTGGCCCAGCCGCCGCTTCGCCTGCTGCAGCTCCATCTCCGTCTGGTCCGGCCCCCGCATCACCCACACCCGGTCCGGCCTCTGCATCGCTTTCAACGTCGCCCGGTCCAGCTTCGGCCTGTGCTTCGCCCAGTCCGGCCTCAGCCTCAGCTCCTGCTTCGCCGTCGCCGGGTCCAGCCTCAGCCTCTGCAGCGACGCCTGGTCCGGCCCCCGCATCGCCACCGTCTGGTCCTGCCTCGTCTGGTCCTGCCTCGTCTGGTCCTGTGCCCACCAGGCCATGGCCAGCATGCCTAACACTGGAGAGCCGCCGCTGCATTCCATGCAGCCGGCCCCCTGAATGGCTCCGTCTCCTTCGCCGCCGCCGCTGCCTTCCGCGCGGCCGGCCTCCTGAACTGCTCCGTCGTCTCCTTCGCCGCCGCCGCTGCCTTCCGCGCGGCCGGCCTCCTGAACTGCTCCGTCGTCTCCTTCGCTGCCGCCGCTGCCTTCCGCGCGGCCGGCCTCCTGAACTGCTCCGTCGTCTCCTTCGCCGCCGCCGCTGCCTTCCGCGCGGCCGGCCCCCTGAACTGTTTCCACGTCGTCGCCGTTGCCTTCCGCACGGCCGGCCCCCTGAACTGTTTCCACGTCTCCACCGTTCCCGTCCGCATGGTCGGCCCCCTGAACTGCACTGTGTTTTGGGTTGTTTTTCTTGGGCTCCGGTGTTTGCTGTGCTCCTTTGTTTTCTGTTCCGTGCCCTCCGTCCTGGGCCCCCGCCGCCCGCCCTGGGTCGTTTTCTGTTTGGTTTTTTGTTTTCCTGTGTTTGGGCTGTCTGGAGCCAGCCCTTAAGGGGGGGGGTGATGTCATGGTCCTGGGCCGTGTTGGCCCAGTATTCTTAGTTCTCTTGTATTTTTGTATTCAGTTCCCTGTTTAGGTTCTGTTTCCTGAGTTGCCCTGTTATGTGGTTCCCTGTGTGCTTTCCCTTTGTGACTCTCACCCCCTGTGTGCCCCTCTATGTATTCATGAGCCCTTGTCCCCTTTCGTGTTTTATTCCATGTTTTCCCCAGCCTGTTATGTCTGTGTTCTCCCCGTGCTCTCTCCTCCTGTCTGAACCTCTGTACTTCCTGTTTTACTTTGACAGTCTCTCGTCAGTATGCGTCATGTTCTGTTCACTCCTGCCCTGTCTCGTTATGATTATCTGTGTCAGCTGTGTTCCCCGTGTGCTCCCACTTCCCTCGTTAACCCTCTGTGTATTTATGTCTGCGTCTCCCTCAGTTCTGTGTCGTAGTCTCCCTCATGCTGCGTGGATTTCCCTGTGTCTCTCTCCAAGTATTAGTTTATTGTGCCCAGTTTAAGTTTTGTATTTTCCTGTCATCTTGTCAGCAATAAAGCTGCCTTTTGAGTTCATCCCTTGAGTCCGTGAGTTTTGCGATTGGGTCCTCATCCTGCCTGCCACACAGCCGACCATGACAAATTTTTTCTTTAGATGGAGAAAAAGCATTTGACAGAGTTAACTGGAAATTTATGTTTGCAACTTTACACAAATTTGGTTTTGGAACCTCTTTCATTAACTGGTTAAAAATATTATATAATTCCCCAACAGCTTGTGTTAGAACAAATGACCAAACATCCTCCAGCTTCTGTCTCTTGAGGGGCACCAGTGAGGGATGCCCACTCTCCCCTTCACTGTTTGCAATTTTTATCGAACCACTAGCAGCAGCAATTAGACAGAATTCAGTAATTAAGGGCATAAAATGCAAGAACGTGGAACATAAAATCAGCCTTTATGCGGATGATGTGTTACTCTTTCTCCAAAATTCACAAACCAATATCTCTGGGGTGATTGAATTGATAAACTCTTTTGCAAGAATATCAGATTACTCAATTAACTGGTCAAAATCTACAGTCCTTACACCACTGCAATCGGGAAAAAAAAAATATTTAGGTATTAATGTTTCTCCCAAGCTTGCAGATCTAACTAAATTAAACCATATCCCACTTTTAAAGAAGGCAGAAGGTGATCTGGCTAGATGGAAATGTCTACCCATATCACTCATGGGAAGGGTTGCCGCTATAAAAATGATGGTCTTACCAAAAATAAATTATTTATTCTCAATGATCCCAACTAAACCGCCACAAGATTGGTTCAGATCTCTAGATTCATGTATGTCCAAATTCCTTTGGAAAAACAAACCCCCATGTATAAGCTTAAAAACACTACAAAAGACCAAGGATAAAGGAGGACTAGAACTGCCTAACTTTCAGCACTACTTCTTAGCCAACAGGCTTCAGTTTATCTCAGGATGGCTAAAACACACCCTCTTAGATGAACCTTGGCTAGATGTAGAACAAGCACTTTGCAATAATCTAGAGATCTCAGACCTACCATTTATCAGCTCAAACATCCAACGACATGAATGCTTTAAAAGCATCAACATCAGCTCTTCTCTGACAGCATGGTGGGAGTTTCTAAAATTGACAGCGTCTTCATTAATCCCATGCAAACGTACACCTATCTGGAACAACCCTGACATATTACAAAACAATAATATGATAAACTTTTCAGATTGGAGTGGTAAAGGAATCAAATATTTAGAACATATACTAGAAGGAACAGAATTTATTTCATTTGACAGACTAGTTACACAATATGGGATCAACAAGAAAAGATTTTTAGAATATCAACAAATTAAATCCATAGTAAAAAAGAAATTTAAACCGGGTCAAGTTGAACTACAAACACCACCAAGTGTGGTTCAATTTCTTACTCTTAAAACCCCCAAATTACTATCCAAAATATACAGAATGCTTTCTAAAACAGATGAATCAATATCACTTCCTATTGCAAAATGGGAAGCGGATTTATCAGTTAACTTAGACCTAAACTTCTGGTCTCAGATTTGCTTAAAAACCTTTCATCTAATTAGAAATCCCAGTCTTCAATTAATTCAATACAAAATATTACATAGAGTGCACTATACAGGTCATCGGATGTTCAAGATGGGCTTTACGTCTACCAACAACTGCTCACACTGCCAAACCAATTCACCGGACAATTATATCCACGCTCTTTGGTTCTGTCCACCAGTTCAGAAATTTTGGCGCGAGATATGTGAAGACTTATCGAAGTGTCTGAAATGTAACGTTCCAACTTCCCCCTTAGTGTGTTTGTTGGGCAGCTTAGATAATGTCACTTCAGAAAAGAATATCGCCCATATGGTTTTCACTGCCCTATGCATAGCCAAGAAAACAGTCCTCATGAACTGGAAAAATAAAAACAATCTTAATTCTAACCAATATAGAAATTATCTATTAGATTACATTAGTCTTGATACAGCCTCTGCCACCACATCAGATCAATTGCTCTGGGCTCCTTTGATCAGCTCCATCACCTAGTGGGGGTGAGGGGTCATAGTCTAGTCCCACCTCCGCTGTTGTGATTGGTGTGGGGGTAGGAACAGGCTTAGGGCGTCGGGGGGGGGGGGGGGTCCCCAGGAGCATCTTCCTTGGAGGGCTCAACACGGGGTAGCGGTGATGGCCCTTTAAGGGCTCTATTGGCTCTTAGGTGACGGTTTCCTTGTTAGGGGAGGGTCTGTGCTGACGGACGTGGGTTACTGACCTGGTAGCCTGGCTGCCCCCCAACCTTTGGGATTTACTTACCTGAATGATTGAGCATGCATCAAGATGTTTGCAGTTTAGAAGAGAATGGAACAGAATAGCTCTTTATTGTCACTGTTGCAAGAACAATGAAACACAGTTTGGCATCTCTCCGTTGTGTGTAATACACAATAACACAGGCATATACATTTATACAAAAACATATGTACAAGGTATACATACACATGCGTACATACGGATGCACCCATGCATACATACATATATATATATATATATACATATACATATATAAAAAAAAAAAACACCCAGCACGCCCCTGCGGGCGGTTTATCCTTCAAGCTCGGGTCCTCTACCAGAGGCCTGGGAGCTTGAGGGTCCTGCGCAGTATCTTAGCTGTTCCCAGGACTGCGCTCTTCTGGACAGAGATCTCCGATGTTATTCCCGGGATCTGCTGGAGCCACTCGCCTAGCTTGGGAGTCACCGCACCTAGTGCTCCGATTACCACGGGGACCACCGTTACCTTCACCCTCCACATCCTCTCGAGCTCTTCTCTGAGCCCTTGGTATTTCTCCAGCTTCTCGTGTTCCTTCTTCCTGATATTGCTGTCATTCGGAACCGCTACATCGATCACTACGGCCGTCTTCTTCTGTTTGTCTACCACCACTATGTCCGGTTGGTTAGCCACCACCATTTTGTCCGTCTGTATCTGGAAGTCCCACAGGATCTTAGCTCGGTCATTCTCCACCACCCTTGGGGGCATCTCCCATTTTGACCTCGGGACTTCTAGGTTATACTCGGCACAGATGTTCCTGTACACTATGCCGGCCACTTGGTTATGGCGTTCCATGTATGCCTTGCCTGCTAGCATCTTGCACCCTGCTGTTATGTGCTGGATTGTCTCTGGGGCATCTTTACACAGCCTGCACCTGGGGTCTTGCCTGGTGTGATAGACCCCAGCCTCTATGGATCTTGTACTCAGAGCTTGTTCTTGTGCTGCCATGATTAGTGCCTCTGTGCTGTCTTTCAGTCCAGCTTTGTCCAGCCACTGGTAGGATTTCTGGATATCAGCCACCTCCTCTATCTGCCGGTGGTACATACCGTGCAGGGGCCTGTCCTTCCATGATGGTTCCTCGTCTCCCTCCTCTTTCTTGGGTTTCTGCTGCCTGAGGTATTCACTGAGCACTCGGTCAGTTGGGGCCATCTTCCCAATGTATTCTTGGATGTTCCTTGTCTCATCCTGGACTGTGGTGCTGACACTCACCAGTCCCCGGCCCCCTTCCTTCCGCTTAGCGTACAGCCTCAGGGTGCTGGACTTGGGGTGAAACCCTCCATGCATGGTCAGGAGCTTTCTTGTCTTTATGTCAGTGGCTTCTATCTCCTCCTTTGGCCAGCCTATTACCCCAGCAGGGTACCTGATCACGGGCAGGGCGTATGTGTTGATGGCCCGGATCTTGTTCTTACCATTCAGCTGACTCCTCAGGACTTGCCTGACCCTCTGCAGGTACTTGGTGGTTGCAGCCTTTCTAGCGGCCTCTTCATGGTTCCCATTTGCCTGCGGGATCCCCAGGTACTTGTAACTGTCCTCTATGTCTGCAATGTTGCCTTCTGGTAGTTCAATCCCCTCAGTTCTGACTACCTTCCCTCTCTTTGTTACCATCCGACTACACTTCTCCAGTCCGAACGACATTCCAATGTCATTGCTGTATAGCCTGGTAGTGTGGATCAGTGAATCGATGTCTCGTTCACTCTTGGCATACAGCTTGATGTCATCCATGTACAGGAGGTGGCTGACAACTGCTCCGTTCCGTAGTCGGTATCCGTAGCCAGTCTTGTTAATGATCTCACTGAGGGGGTTCAGGCCTATGCAGAACAGCAGTGGGGACAGAGCATCTCCTTGGTAGATCCCGCACTTGATGGTAACTTGTGCTATGGGCTTGGAGTTGGCCTCTAGTGTTGTACGCCACATCCCCATTGAGTTCCTGATGAAGGCTCTTAGGGTCCCATTGATCTTGTACAATTCTAGGCATTCCAGTATCCAGCTGTGGGGCATTGAGTCATAGGCCTTCTTGTAATCAATCCAGGCAGTGCACAGGTTGGTCAGTCTGGTCTTGCAGTCTCGGCTGATTGTTCTGTCTACCAGTAGCTGGTGTTTTGCGCCTCTGGTATTCTTGCCAATTCCTTTCTGTGTCCCGCTCATGTATTGACCCATGTGCCTGTTCATCTTAGCCGATATGATGCCTGACAGGAGCTTCCATGTAGTACTGAGGCAGGTTATTGGTCGGTAGTTGGAGGGGACCGGTCCCTTCTTGGGGTCCTTGGGGATCAGGACCGTCCGGCCTTCAGTTAGCCATTCCGGGTGTCTCTCGTTAACTAGCAGCTGGTTCATTTGTGCTGCCAGACGCTCGTGGAGTGCAGTCAGCTTCTTCAGCCAGTAGGCGTGAACCATGTCGGGCCCTGGTGCTGTCCAACTCTTCATACTGGAGACCCTTTCTTGGATATCTGCCACTGTGATGGTTACTGGACCCTGTTCAGGGAGGTCG